>NC_137636.1:29562071-29927071 GCF_963383615.2 Lipophrys pholis | reverse complement strand
AGGTTCATTTAATCTAACAATGGTTGGAAAGCGTTTATATCAGTGTGATAACGGTAAATAGTACATATTGTACAGGGTGTCTGTTGTGGAGGAGTGTCCATTTATGTGAATCTGTGAACTGTCATTGCTCCTGAGACATTGAGTATCTGATGATGAAGTGCATACCGTTCTCCCTGTCGATAGTTTTCTGCGATCAAAGTTGCAGCTGTTCACGTGCCTCCTCAGGCTAAGGCAGCACGGGAGAAGCTGCACAGACAATAACAAATGAATGCACATCTAGATGAAGCTGTGGCTGGAGCTTGTGGCCGTGTCCGAATTTCACACAAACCTCTTCTTACTGACCAGAGGAAATAACATTCTGTACCAGATCAACACTAATGTACCAGGGGCACATAAAACTGCTGCATCTGTACATTTGGACATGTCTGACCACACCTCACTGGAAATTACCACAGCCTACAGACAGCTAATCAGCATAACAAATCCAACTGTTGAAGTCTGGAGTGAGGAAATTGCTTTGATGCTACAGGACTGATTTCACAATAAAGATTGGGGTTGTTCAGGGATGGAGCAAATCTCAAAATACATCTCAGTCACCATTGCCTACATACAGTAAAGTTCTGCACTGCCAACCAAGTTCATTCATGTGTTACCAAACAGAAGCCATGGCTGGATATTACAGTTCACTCTCTGCTCAAGTCTCAAGGCGTTGGTTGGTCAGGTGATACATTGGTCACAGCATTGTCTGGAGAGATATATATGGAACAACATAAGGAAGGCAAAACAGATACAAGCAAGACATAAATGGAGATTTTAATGACAACCACCCTCAGAGAATGTGGAAAGTGGAGAAACTGCAAGCACTGGAATCAGCAAATCGACAATGACCTAGCACTGTCTGACACACTGAACTAGTTCTATACACACTTTGACACAGGTTGGTTCAGCTGCTCAAGTCAGAAGAGAAGAAACTTAGCAGAAACTCAGCCTGAAGCATCACCAGGTGATATCAACACTGAGGAGGATTGACATCACTAGGGCTGCTGTGCTAGACAGGGTAACAGGCCAAATACTCACAACATCTACTATTGTACCAGTAGCCAAAATGTCAGCTGATATGTGTCTGTGTGACCATTACCTTGTAGCACTGAACAATTTCCCAATGAGGTGCTTTGAAAGGCCTATCCTATAAACAAATGAAGGACCAGATCTACCATGAGCTGGACAACAACCAGTTTGCCTACAGGTTTAAAGAGGACACAGTCTCCATACCATTCCATACAACCTTATTTTATCTTGAAACACCTTTTTGTTGATTCCAGTTTGGCATTTAAAATAATATCTCTAGACAAACTGGTACTGAGATGCCATCACCTCAGTCTCCCCATCTCACTGTGTGTATGAATCAGGGACTTTCTCTCCAAAAGGCCATAATCATTAAGGATTGGAAACCACACATCCTCCAAACAGACTATGGACACAGGTGCATCGTAGGGCTGTGCACTCAGTCTAGACTTCTTTACTCTCTTCATACATCATTGCAGTCAGTCCATGCCTCTAAAACCACGGTGAAGAATGTCAATGCCACTACAGTTGTGGATCTAAATATGGAAAATTATGAAATCAAACACCGGTGGTCAACCCACAACACTTGAATAAAACAAAGACCGAAATAGTTAATTGTGGATTACAGGACAGAAAGGACTGCACATGTTTAGCAATCCATACACATGAAGGAATTGGAATGTATGGATAGCATTTGATTCCTGGGAATTCCAATCATAGCTGAGGTCCGCACTTCTTCATGAGGAAGCTCAGGCAGGCCAGACTGCTCTCTCAGTGTAAAGTGCATGCTCGGTCTCTGAATGACTGTCTGCCAGCTGCCCAGCACAAGATAGAATAAACTTAGCTTGACTGGTAAGAAAACCACTCCCAGACCTGGACTGGGCAGACGAAAGCCAGCAAACGCTGCCACTGACCCAACTCACAGTCTTTTAGTTCTCATGCTCTCAAGAAGGAGATTAAGAACCATAAAGACAAGGGCTGGTAGACTGAGGAACAGCTTCTTCCCCAAGCTTTGACCTCCATTATCCCTGCTGCTAACACGGTCTCATTGCAAATACATCCAATGTGGCCCAATGACACAGATATAATGGTTCACTTTGTTTGATGTATAAATAATTGGTTTCGAAGTATATGTGACATATTCCTATTTATGTCTGTTAAATCACTTTGGATTTTTTTGTCTCATCAAATATTTATTTCCATATCATATATTTAATTATGTTTGCAATTATTTGTAGATCAATATGATCATATGTTGCCATAGGGGGTTCATTTCTGTATTGAACCCTGTATGGTCCAGCTGCAGCGACACATCTACTGTAGGCCCAGTCTGGGTAATTATGAGCTACAAAGCTCACTGACCTTGTCAGGATCTTTCTACCCTTTCCAAGCGAGCTCTGTGTTTGAGAGGAGGGGGTACATTCTGCTGTCTGGTTCGTCCTAACACACACACACACACACACACACACACACACACACACACACACACACACACACACACACACACACACACACACACACACACACACACACACACACACACACACACACACACACACACACACACACACACACACACACATACAAACACACACACAAACACACACACCTGGACCATGGCTGTTTACCTGCCAGGTTAAAGGGTTGAAGTCAGTGACAGAAGGGGATTTAACAAGGAAGCAAGGAAGGTGGGAGAGGATGAATATGCAGGAACAGTAGAAAGTGAAGGAGAGGGGCAGAGCGGAAGGAGGGTAGTGAGAGAATGACAGTACAAAGCAGAGGGAGGGGGGTGTATGCGGGGGTCACAGAGTGATGAGGGGGTTAAATGCCACAAATGCCATGTCTCAAGGCCTCATAAAGACAAGCTCTGCATTGCTCCCAAGGTCAGGGCATACACACATGCACCTGTCCGATGATAGTGGTGGTTTTGTGGGTGGGTGTCGGAAGCATGTGTGAGTGCTTTAGTGGACAATACGCAGTCTAGCCTTTCAGTGCATGCAGTCTGGAACAAATAGCTTCGCAAAAATACTATGTGTCTTGCATATAAAGGGGATTACAGAGAAATTTGTGCTTTCAGGCTTGTCTGCAAATAACAATGGAATTATTGCTCAGTGTGATGGCTACAAGATCAGTGGGGGTAGAGGCATTAGTTAATTGTTTATTTAATATTATAATTATAATAGTACACATTTTCCAAACTTTAGGTATTTAGTAGTCTGTAATATATGTTCAGCAAATTAGTCTCGTCCACAGCAAAAATATTATTTAGAGGATGGGTGATGCTTTCAGACATATTATGGAACAATAACTTAAATTTTCTGTGTAAATATTACATTTACTTAAGATGATCACAATTAAGAGATATTATAATTATTCCCCTCTAATGTCTCATATGTTTTAAAGATTGCACACACAATCTATTTTGGAAACAATTCTGGAATCTGCTCAAAGATGATAACAGGCAAGCCAAACCACAGGTTGAACATGCCAGCGGCCAGCCAGCACGCATCGAAGTTCCTCCAGCTCGCCAGCGAGAACCACACATGCCAGATGGCTGGCCTAAACTGTGGTCAATGGAGTCTACAGCAGGCAGCATTATTCTCATCCAAGGTTTTCAAAGCATCCACTGTCACTATGGTAACTGAGAGAATGATCCAGAGAGCCAACTTTCCTTTATTGAGTAAGTGTATGTTGAAACTCAGAACGTACCACTAGGTTTAAATAGCTCTGAGAAACAGCACTCCAGTACATACTGTATATATAGCTTCATGACAAAAGCAGTATTATCCAGACTATGAGTCCCTCCTGTGTATAAGTCGCATCTTCCAATGCATGTGTCATGATGAAGGAAAAAGAAAACAGTTGCATTTATTGTTCCATGCCCAGACAAAACTACATCATTAATAATACTCAGCCAGCAGCTTGCTGTTGGAGAGCCCCTTGAATTTGTTCTTCCAGTTCTGGTCATCATGCTTTTACTCCACAATTAGCTTTCTTTGTATTCTTCATCATGGTAACAGCCACTCCACATTTCTCCAGTCCCTGTCAGGTTTTTGAAAAACTTTGAACTCCCTTTCTGCTCCTTTTTTTCATTTCTGCTTAATATTTGATCATTTCTGTAACATTTTCCCTCTGTAATTTCTTTTGTCAAATTGCAGTAGTAATGGAGGTTTTCTCTCACCATACAGTGCCCCATATATTGATGGCAGATAGTAAGTACCAGCATATTGTGGCATAGAAGTCACTTCTTAATATAAATTGCATGACCAACCAAATAGTTTAAAAAAGTGTAACTTGTAGTCCAGAATATATGGAAGCATTTTCTAATGATGCTCAATGGATGTATAATCAGAATGTAAACAACCCCAATAATGGAAAATTAGACTGGGAATGGTTCTCTGTTAAGGCCATTGGCTTTGTTTTTTGGGTGAAATGAGCACTATAACATGATGGTTGCAATAGATCTCAGATGAAGTAACTGTTATTGACAAATGTTCAGATGTTGACCCCTGGAGCAATTGTTTCAACAATGTTTTCCCCTTTAAAAGTTAATGCTAAAACTGTCTGTTCTTTTTTGCATTCATTTATTACCTGTTATTATGTGAGCGTTCTCAATTCTGAAGTTACACTTTCCAAAATGGAAGCTTGCCCACTTCCCAGCTCGCTGAATACATCAAAAGTTTTGAATTTACGCAAAAGCTCAATATATGCCACCTTCCTTCAATCAGGGAAGACACATTTCACCATAATTCAAATGTCAGAAAAAGCAAGAACTCCACATGCACACACACACACTGTACACAGCCCGAGTCACCAGCACCCCAAAACAGCAACATAGTCAGACAATGAGAGTCAAACAGTTCACAGTCTGATCCTTTGATCACTCCCAATATCCAGTAACTTTGCCACCTAAACCATTATTGTCCCATGAACTTAACAGGCAGCGGCAGCTTTCAGCCAATTACAGGGTAGCATTAGCGCTAGGCAGGAGTGTGTGTTATATGAGACAACCAATTAAAATCACTTATGGGCAGGGTAATATCCAGTGATTTGGGCCTGAAAAAACGGCTTTGGTGGGATTATCCCAAGCGTAACCTGATCTTATTCTCTTCCATTCAGACTCACGCACACACATCCAGGAGCTGACACTACGCGCTTATGAAAGAACACACACACACACACACACACACACACACACACACACACACACACACACACACACACACACACACACACACACACACACACACACACTAGACAGTTGACAAGACAACTGGGCCTTGGGCTCCATTCATGTACATGCCTTTGTCATTCCCAGACAGGCACGTTCAAATCTCCAGACTACAGGACTAGAGGATTGTTTGCTAACACGCGCACTAGCTCTGCCAACACTTGCCTTGATTCTGACTTTCTGACCTCTCGGTAATCAAATAGCATTGTCTAATACTGAGACAATTAAAATGACACACTTTTGATGGAGCCATTATGTTTAGAGCTTACCAGAACACACACATAAGAATATAAAAATATCAACTTGGAAGTGGGATCTCCTCAATTCACGACAATGGTCTCACACTATGTGAATTATGGAAAAGAATACGAAAATCGCAAGCACTGGAGCAAGTTGAACACATGCTGATGTGGAATTTTCCTCATACATAAAGCAAACAGGTGGACAATCAAAAGTTACAATATGAAAAACGATATTCTGAAGACCTTTTCTTCTTCGCACAATAAACTACTTAAACACCCCCTGTTTCAGACAGACAATGGTCAGTGTGAACAAAGACCCATAAAGTCAGAAATACAGTCCGACTGATGCTGGTCAATCCCAGGGGGTTTTCTCTTTATGCTGAGGCCTTCAATGTAATCCTCAACAGGTTTCATTTTCAGGCCGTGCGTCTATGCCTTACATTGCTTTATGGACTCTGGCTCAGCAGAACAAATGCCAGTTCTGAGCAAATGGAAGGTTAAGTATTGATAATAGAGTTGAGATCACTGCTGACTTTAAAGCCATGTATAATAAAACCAAAGAACCCTTAAAAAATGACATCACTGTGAACTCCACCAGTACAGAAGAACTGAGACTATCTCCTTTGTTTTTGTTTTTACTGCCCCAGTATTTCTCATCCAGCCTATCTGGATGGCAAACAGCTACCATCTCCTCATCATGTATGCACACCAGCCAAACCCAGCATGTATCTGACTGTGGAGCCCAGAGTCTGCTAATGAGCTAATGGCTAGTCCTCTACATCCGTTTGACTGACATGGCCAATCCAGGAAGTCTGTTTGCCTTTCACCTACTTGTGGCTCCTTTGTGCTGCCAAAGCTTCCATTAATTCTACCCATGGGCGTTTTTTTAAGGCATTCACAGAAAACCATTGAAAGGCAACCTAAAACCTCAAATGGGTATGTCAGTGAAGGCTAAGTTTAAACTGGCACAGCAGAGTGTACTTTCCTGCACCTCGAGACCACTCAAGCTGACCTCGACATGCAGACGGACGGTTTAAGGGATGTGTTCGCTGGTGTGCCTTGGCGAGATTTGTCTCCTCGATCACAAACTGTGAGGAAATGTAGCATTGTCAGGTTGTTGTGGTGAGCTCTGTGGCGAGACTGGTCCTCAGTTTCCCTCCGCTTCAAGCCACCGCAACTGCATCTTTCCAGGGGTCATGACAGGAAAGGAAATCTGTTTTACTGGGGGAAAAGATAAATATTCTTTTAAAACCTTGTAAAACCCATTTCTGGGGACAAATTGCTTGATTCAAATAGTGGTTGGATGAAGTGCTTTTTGGAAGGAGAAAGTAACCCAGAATTAGCTGACAAAGAAGAGATCACAAGATCTACACAGAGCACGATAAAAATAAAAACAGCTGACGAGCACTGAGCCTTTTAATCTTTGTGGTTTGGAAATATAAATAGGATTTTTGGCAGTCGCGTAAATTCATCAGTCTAAAACAGAATCGTACAATCTGCCAACGTGTATGACAGTGACACTCTCCATGAGAACATTAGTCTGGCAATTTGAAATGCACTCACAAATTGCCATACAAAGCAAGAGGGAACAAAGCAAAACTGACCTTTCAAATGATTAAGTTGAAACATTATCATCATGTTCCACCTATTTTTTTCCCCCTTTAGATCTGAACAACTGGTTTTTCTGAACTGGCAGGGGCAAGCCCCATCTATGATTTCAGTTCAGAGCTGCTGGGCTGAGGGGCCAAGCTGGCCAGTGCCCATCTGGAGCAGGCCAAGTGTCTGCTCCACTCAGGCTCAATACACAGTGGTGATTACTGCGATGGTGCGGCGGCGGTCATGGTGGTGTGGTTATAAATATAAGCCCTGGTCTGATCTCTCTTGTTCATAAACAGAGGTTTGGAGCTGCTGTGGGAACCAAGCACAAAGGCTTGTGGGCCTCCGAGGGCAACTGAGCTCCGCAGCCACTAAACTACTTCAGGTTAGTCTGGCCAGCTGGTGTTGTCTCACCAGCTGAGGACAGCTGGGTGGCGAATGAGGGGACAAAGCAACAGAGAAGAGGAATGGAGCACTGGTTGGCACAGGGAGAGATGGTGGCAGAGATATGAAGGTTGGAACATGGGAGCAGAAAGAGGCCAGAGGGCACGGCTCCAAATTTACTGGGAGATTCTGCTGCTCGTGGCTAATGAATATAACAAAACTTGGTTGGATTTTTCAAACACATTTTGAGAACAGTGTAGGACTCAAAGAAAGCGGATGTGTCTTTAACTCAAAAAAGAAGAAAACTATTTTAATGAGTCCTGAGATCAACAGACGGAGCATGAAAATAACATTGACCAGCGTAGAGTTTGCGTGTGATAACAAGTCTTTCATCCCAACCACAGGATATGTCTCCAATTTGATCGTATTAGAGTCGTGGAAGCTGAGCCCAAGTGGTGGCAATCTCCAGTGAACTTCCTCTGCCATGCTTCCCTTGCAAGTCAAAGCCCGGATCAACTCACCGCTGCCATCACCCCGCCCTGCTCAGCTCACGCTCGCCAGCGGTCATGAGGCTCACAATGAATGCCGCAATCCTATATTAGCATTAGCATCAAGGGTTAAGCCGCTAATGCTGCCAGCTGTGCACTGCTGGCCCCTCTACGCCCCCTGCCCGCCCCCCCCCCTCGCCCCAAACAATGGAGCGGCATGGGGGCACAACAGTTGGGGAGGGGTAGGGTGGTATCCCCTGGGGGTAAGTGTGGCTGTAGTGCCCTCTTGTGCCAAGCATTTAAACCTTTTATTCATGCGGGTAACATCAGAATAAATTCTAACTTTGAAATAATAATCTAATAAATCGACAGAAAAAAAAAAGTCTTTGGTTTAATAAATATATGGCGACGTCAGTTATTCCAACTACGACCTAAACAATATATTTGTTCAAGTTTAAAATGTTAAAAAAATATTTGTAAATTTGTTGGATTTTGTTCTCGATTTTAACCTGTAAGAAAGTTTGTAGTGCACTAACATATTAATTGTGCTTTGATTTTAATGGGTAGGCCCTGAAGTGAACGAAACCCTTAATTTTGACAGAACATTGGCGTAGAGCACTGTAGAGAAGGGCATGGCTGAGCTGGCGACACTGCTTTCTCTGTTAAGCTGATAATTGCCCTTATTGATGTATAAAAGATATCCCACAGAGCCTTGTGAAACACCATTAGCAGGCAGAGGCTGAATTGTTCATGAGCTGCCTCCAAATGAGGAAGAAGGGGCAAAAAAAGGAAAAAAAAAAACCTCTAAAGATTAATAAGACTTCCCCTGGAGTGTGATAATAACATGATGTATGTGTGTGTGTGGGCCTATGTGTGTCTATTTTCAGCCCAGCCTCTGAAGAGTTTCCATTACTAAAAGACATTATTCGCCGAGAAACTAATCTATTTTAAATCTCAAATTGAGAGGAAAAGATGTAATGTCATTTAGCATACAGGGAGGGTGATGGTCATTATTATGAAGGGGGCCCTCCTCATTTCGACTGAGGCTTCTAAAGCCTAAATGATGACACTTAAAATGCCCCCAGAGCGCCACAAAAATGAGACGCCCGCACGAAATGTGCAGCGGCGAGGCTGCGCGTGAGGCCGAGTCTTTCATGCAAGCCCGTCCACGATGAACGACATGAAAGTAAGTGGCCCCTAATAAGGTGGATCTTTGCTTCTGTGGGCTCCTGATGCCCATTAGAGGGCTAAACTCTGCTAACAAAGACTAGTGGCCACCAAGGAAAATAAATACTATGCAATGATTACCACAGAGGGGACCCCCGCAACCCCCGGATCAGAGAAAGAGCTCAGAAACTTTGCCTGGCACAACTTCTGGAAGAAAAGCCTTAAGCATGCATTAACATTAAAATCTCCAAAGGAACAGACAAAAAAAAAAAGGGTTGAAACACCATGAGAGTACGTGGACAGCAACATTCAAACCAAGCTTAATTATTAACCCCCATGTCACAAAGAGTTCGGCCAGTTGCAACATCCTGTACATTGCATCAAACGTGGGTATGCTTTAACTTTCTCTGCTTCATGTGTTTCTTTTTTTTTTTCCTCCAGCAAGAGCTTGGAAAGGGATGTTGAAGGAACCCATTACAAATATTCATGGGCTTAAATGAAAAAGGAAATTTGTGAAATATTAAACAGAGCATTGCGCAGTGTATCTAACAGTTCCTGAAGTTTCTGTACATGTATTCAAAACCAATCCCCCCCATCTAATTATTCAGAAAGGCAAAGGCACGGATATTCTGACGCGGCTTATCAATGAGGAATGACATCTTGTTAAGTTAGGAATTCTCTTTGTGTTAGCAAGGTTTCTCTAGTTAATCTGGCACCTTTCTTGATCTGCACCAAGGTAATTGGAATGCACAGTGAAAATACCGGCAGTATTGAGCCAGCACAGAACAATGAAAAGAAATGGATATCACAACAGGCGTGAGCCTTCTAATCAATTCTCTAACTTACTGTTCAAAAGTAGGCTTGTACTTTTTTAATGAGGACACAGGGGTTGACTTTCTCTTGCTTCTTTAACACAGCAGATTACAGCTCCAATTAAGTAAACTTTCACTTAGACATCAAGAAGAGTCGTCTCTTCAAACCTTGTTTGTTGTTGGTTTTTCAGACAAAAACGCCCAGATGTCGAGTAGAACACCCATAACCATCAAACAGCTGAGAAAAGTGGCACAGCAAGAGACTGAGACGCAACCATCACATCTTAAAAGTTTTCTTCAACGCCTGAGTTCAGGTGGCTTCTTTTTCCGAGTGCTGAACTGCCGTGTGGGTGTGTGTGTGTGTGTGTGTGTGTGTGTGTGTGTGTGTGTGTGTGTGTGTGTGTGTGTGTGTGTGTGTGTGTGTGTGCGTGTGCGTGTGTGCGCGTGTGCGTGTGTGTGTGTGCGTGTGTGTGTGTGTGCGTGTGCGTGTGTGCGTGTGTTCATTTATCATCCTCTGAGTAAATGTGTGTTACCCAGTCATCACACCCCCAGTGCCCTGGCATTAAGCAGAAGGAGGGGTGAGAGGTCAGGTCAGGGGCAGCCGCGACCTTTCCGTCTCCCCGGCACAGTGTCATCCTTTGGGCAAGGCAAACAAACATGGCTGGCCTCTGGGCAACGTGGGCTCAGCAGGATGGCATGGCCAGGTCAGGGTAAAGCCCGGGACAGGACAGGACGGGATGGCAGGGCTCTGATAGATGCTGCTCATTATTTTCACCCCAGAAAACTGGGACAATTACAACCAGTGAGACGCCATGGCAACTGGGGTATGGGGTCACAAGCAGAGGGCTTTTCAACCTCACAATATTTGTCAACTCAGCCGCACATGAGCAGACACGAGAAGTTTTTACTATTTGACTGAGCAGCAAACTTTTTCCTGCAAGGTGTCATGATGGTTTTGTCGTCTGTGCTGAAACTTATGTCTGATTAAACAGAAGAAACAGTGAACCAGATGGACTCTAATTTCCAAGTCTATATTCACTTTATAACAGCAGATGAATGAATGCTTTGCTAAAAGAAAAGTCGGCCATTAAGGTACCGATCGTTGTTTTTAATGAGCATTGTAATTTTGCAATTTCAATCACACATCATCAGGCGAAAGTGTTCCCTAAAGTGAACTTGTTCTGAACTTCTCACAAAAGCGTTGTACCTGTATAACCTGCAACTCCTCCAAACACCAAATGTAACTAAGTCAAGGAACTGAATATCTCCACTTCTCTTCTGTGATCCTTTTTTCTTTTTTTTTGACCTGCATACTTTCCCAGGTTGTTTTGTATAATTTAAAGAGACTGTAAGGGAATGAGGGGTGTGTGTCATGATGTCTCTCTGAACTACATATATTTACCACTGAAAGTGAATTCTTTATGAGAGTGCAGATATCAAAGACAGCAGGATCAAAGTGGATTTAATAAGCTACCTACTGTTCTACGAAACCTGAACTTTCATGTCGTGCATTTTCCTTGGTTTTTCTTCATTTTGGGCTTTTGGCCAAGAAACTGACACTAAAGGCAAGCATATGTAGTCACATTGTCATTCTCTATTCCTTTAATTTGTTAGTCTGTAAACCTTGTCGCACAGAATGTCCCAGTGGCTGGCAACTGCAGGTTTTTTTTAAACAGCGTCAGTTTTCTACATCATGCCAACTATGTGCTTTTCTTGCAGCACTCTTGTGCTTGGTGTGTTTTTGTTTGTTTTTTAGCCAAGTTGTTCAGTTTCTCCATCTTGTTTTTGCTTCAGTAAAACTAAATAACCATTGCCACAAATGTCACTCTGATGATTATAGTTGAATTCATGTTCTGTTTTTCAAAGTCTGAGTCTCATAAGCCGATTGAATGTATTTGTATTCAGTCTGCTCTCAGTTTCAGAAGAAGAGAACCCAAGATTTTATTTACAAACAATGAGTGTCAATTAAAAAAATATATAAAAAATCTCTTTATTGTCAGACTTTATTATGTTATATATTTATTATATAAGTAAAAAAAAAATGCTCCTTTGAATGCAAATTTAAATTGGACTAAATCCAACTTGCCATCAAGGAGATGTTTACAACCTGTGCTGGATTAAATTCTAAATACATGAGCTGGAAAGAGTTCATCTGCTAAATAAAGGCAAAATTTAAAAAAATTTAAATAAATAAATCTCACAGTAACATGTAAACTCTGGAGAGCAGCGGTCACTGAGACAGCTTGGACTAAATCAAATCTAAATCAAACTGTTACATGAATGTGACTCATGTAAAAACAAAAACTCTGAAACTAGAGCCTGAGTGCGGGTGTAATTTATCTACCTGTAATTAAGAAGTAACTTTAAAATGACTGATGACAGACACAAAGAAGCAAAGAGGTCAACTACACTTTTGAATGCACATTTTTTAATTAGTGGTACATATCGTTTAGTCTACCTAGCATTGGTATTCAAAAAGAAAGGTTGGTAATTCAGCTGTTTAGTCATGGCTTATGATTAGGATATGCCTGACTTGGGACCACAATTTAACTTTGCTATTATGCAAGACACATTTTATTTCTCTCACTGTAATTTGCTGTGGACCACATTATTATGGCAATCACAGCATTCTGTCAGTGCAGTGCAGGTTTAAAGCTGTCAGCACCATACTAAACAGCCACCTAATTTTAAGCTATGAAGCAGAGGAGGCTACTGTCAACATTGCAGGAAGATAATTTGATGGAAAACATAATGGATGAAAAAGATACTGGAAATGCTACTGAAAGGTGCAGAGCTTCATTAAATATTATACCCATGTAAAAATACGTTGAAAAATGTTGAATATAAGGTGTTGTGGTTACATATATCTTATTATTCATGCCAGCTAACATGTAGTAGGTGCACCTCACATATACATCTTCATATATAAATGTAAGAACGGGTTCTCCTCGAGGCTGTGTGTGTTTATCCACCATGAAGCTACAGCTAATATAGCATATGCAGCAAACACAGCTCTTCCCTGGATGATGCACCCAATCTAATCTTACTGGTCCCATGAGGTGACGGTCCCCTGTTGAAAAGCCTCACAAGACACTCTGAAGTCATCAGCTGCAAGGTCTGCGGTGTGTTCAGTGTCCCCTTCCCCAGAGGATTGCAGCGGCTCACTGTGCATGTCGACTCATGTCTTTGGGGTACTGGCACATCGCTACTGTTGTGCACTGCACAGTGTCTGCTGTATCCATCAATACTTTGAGCACAGAGTGTATGGATAAAGCAACATGCAACACGGCAGCACAGCAATGCAGAGGAGGTTCACAGAGGTGAGTTGTATACAGGACGTGACGATTTCATCATACAAAAGCGGAGGTGAAGCTGTGCTAAGAAGCCTCCACATTATGAATACAAAATCCACTTCCATAACCCAAAACTCGAATGACAAAGGACTGCACACACACACACACAGACACACACACACACACACGCTGCGTGTCAGTTCAATCCAGTTTGTATGAGTCCCTCTTTCGAAACCTGAATCAGAAGCTTCCTGATATGAAACGTATCAGCTGGTTACTTGTACTTGGGAGATGTGTAGTACATGTAGAAGAATCTGTTGGGAACAACACTGTCGTCAACCACAGGCTCGCTGGCTGCACGGGTGATTAACATTTAATGTTAATGGCCAGCTTATGCTTAGGACAACTACACTGAGTGTAAGTAATGATGATAGCAGAGTTGGCCACACCGTATAAGTAATAACGCTGCCTGCAAAGCGTGTCGTGATGCTTGAGAAAATACGATCCTCTACACCGTTTACTGAGAAGTCCGACAAGCAGTTTGACTGAAAAAACATGCAGGGATAGTACAGATTCAAATATGATCAGGAGTAAATATCGTTTTGTGCTCTATGGAACAATCTAATATTTTTTTCATATGTTACACAAAGCAAGCCCCGAAATTCAAAATTAATAGCAATAAAAAAGGATTTTTCTATTATTCTTTTTTTTAACATGATGGCATAATAGCTTTTTTTGAACAATGCTATATTCAGTTTGAATCAGTGAGTTGTTAGATGATCAGACATGGTCTTCATTTATTAAGCTGTGTTTACTGAGACGATGAAACAACATCATCAATCATTCTTAAAGACCAGTGCTCCGATGGGGAGAATTAGAATGCATTACAGATGTCACGCATCATCAAGCTAAACATCTCATTTCCACCTCGCTGTGCGCTCTGTCTGCTCCGTGTCTGAGGGCTCAGATCTCACTGTGTCTGTGGAGCACTCGCCTGTGTCTGTGTGTGTCTTTATGTGTGTGTGTGTGTGTGTGTGTGTGTGTGTTGTTTACGGTTAAGTGCTCTTGTGGCCATTCTCCCTGGGGCAAGGTATCCATCACCGTCCAAGCAGTTTTTGTGACTGGGCACAGCTTAGGCCCTGGAGTCGGCTTCCATCCCCGAGATATCTCCCAGGGGTCCCTGTGTGTCAGGGGACACCACCTGCACCAAACATAAACATGCGCACACACACTAATACAAATCGCTGTGGCCGTAACACTCCACTAATGCCTTCATTAGGTGATTAGTCCCAGAGGCAGGCCTAAAACCAACAATGCTCACTTCCAAAAGCCCCATTTTGCACCCTGCCTGGGGGTAATAATGAAACCATGTGAGGATAACATTCACACAAACAGATATTAGGTTGTCGTTTATTTAGTTTTCTCTTTTGCAGTAGCTCACATTTTTCATCACTTGCGTTTATCTATCACATGAGATCTACTTTAGCGCACAATAGCTATAAATACATTCTGAAAATTGTCAGGCTTGAGAAACTATTTGTCACTGCCATGTTCAAACGTCACCGTTTTTTTGTATATAGGCTCAACTTTTATTTCACATGCCTCCCACACGATCCACAATGTAAAGTTGTAAATGTCCCAAGGCTGGCTTGTTAATCTTATTACTAAAGGAGCAGAATTAACATTTTTAATTGCTCTTAATGGCAACATTAGTAGAGTTGATTCAATAAACGCTTGAACTTATCCGTGAATGTGTGGCCACCTGCATGCGTGGAGAAGGTATGATCGACTATCCATATCTCTCTGTATTTATTCATTCATCCAGCTTTGTGCCTGCCTGGCATGTCACTAACAACAATGGGCTGTAGAAACCGACCACAAGCGCCTCTCCAGGAATATTAAAGTCAGTGGCTTTGCTGCTATAATTAACTATGAAATATTGATGCCTATAACTTCTTCTGTGGTTCCTGTGAGCAAGCCTTTAAGACACACAAGAAGAAGAGGAAACTGTATGTGTCTGCGAGCTTGCAAACCTGAGTCACCGATGAATAATTGACAGCAACATAATTAGCTTGGTGCTCTATTGTGTTAGCACGTTTTCCACACATCCTACAAGCGTGTTCTGCGATGAAGAAAAATGTCAAACACAGGCACTCGGAGATCTCAGAGTATGTATAATTGAAATGACTTTGAAAAATGCCTTTTTTGACCCTATGTTGCGTGTTCACTTAACAAATTGTGTGATTAAATAATTATGATTAAATGGAAGATCGTGTTTTTTTTCAACCCAATCTTTAAGCACAGCAGGAAGAGCGAACTGAGCATCTGAGTGATGTTTCAAATCTTTCATCTGATTTTCTACAAGACACTCTTGTTTTGTCTTCTAACGCTGTTGTCATTTTGTCATTGTATGATACAACTGTTACCCTGTACGGTGCTCCTAAGGCAAAAACATTAATCATATAACATAAACATTTACCAATGGTTGCTGGAAATTATCCAAGTCATTTTAAAATCAGTGGTTGGTTTCTGTGATTGAGGCGACCGCAGTTTTTTCAGTTTTCCCTTTGTATGTTCTCCGTGTGTGTCTATGGGCTTTCTATTGTTACTCTGGTGCACTCCCAGCGTCCCCAAAAATTCAATTGTGAGGTTAAATTGCTCATAAATCTGAATAAGACTGTTTTTGTCTGTATATGTTTACATGACAATGTAAAGCAAAACCTTTTGAAATGAGCTTCTAGGGTGGAGCACTGTGAACACTGAACACTGAAACACTGTGGCTCCGCGTTCGTGTAGACAGAGGAAAAGTCAATTCGTCTCAAACGCTGCTACTGCACTCATGCACCACTGCCATAGTAAATAGTTCTTCGACTTGAACAATAACCACAATGTTGGCCTCCTCCAGAGTATCGTGAGTCCCAGTCCATAATCCTACCATAAGACTTGGTAGTTTTTACAGTTCAATCACCTAGAATAGCAATCCAACTTCGTCCGTCCATACGAATGTCTGTATACTTGTCATTGTTGATGTTTATAGCATATTGATCTCTGCGCACGCGTGTGTGGTTTCATTACAAAGACAAACCACAGTGCCAACTTGTAGCTAGTATGCTACCTACATTGTTTCTTCCACAGACATTATTTTCAAAACTTTGGTGCGTAAATGCGAAACCTTTCTGAAACAAAAGCCCAAAACAATGCGTTTTCACTTGAAACGTTGTTGTGAACATGGGGTTTAAGATTGAGAAATCAGTATGGATGACAAGTGGATGGAAGGAGGTTGCTGCAGGAACATTTTAAACTCTCAACATTTAAACCAATCTTTAGACAACTGCATCAGCACAGTTTGTCCGTTGTGCAGATTTCATATGTTGTGCAAATTCACTCGAGTAGACTTTACAATTCACTGTTTGCAAAATTCCAACATGTCTTTCCAGCCTTTGATGTAGTAGCTTCACACTGTAAATACCCGCAGAGTATGCATATTCTTAAATCTATGAATCAGCACTTAAATCTATGTGGTGACTCTAAATTACTACTAAGCCTAAGTATGCGTAGAAGATTGTTTCTTTATGTTAGCCTTGTGATGGATGAGCAATCTGTCCAGGATATAGTCTGCCTCTCTGTCAGCCTTGGTTGAACCAGCTAAAGGACTTGCTGGGATACAGTGGGTGTAGAAGATGAAGAAATGGCCCTTAATGTAAAACCTGAGTTTGTCTGTCTATAACTAGTTGTTAGCACACTATTATACAGAATTGGTACCCAGAGGATTCATTTCCTTCTGATTTTGTGTCTATTCCAGCAGTACTGAGCCTCCTGATGTGCAACATCAAGAAGTGATATTTCAACACCACACTGTTTATAACTCCCTGACAAGATCATATAGAGCACACAGGACAAAATAAATGCACAGAATCAACTGGTTTTGGTCAAAGTGGTAAAAGGAGATTTCCTATTTGCTGAAAATGAAAGAAATGGTTGTTCCTCATGATATTCCCGACTTGACATGGAATTTACTTGTGACGAAACAGCACTCTTATTTCTAGCAATGTTAACATTATACATAGTGGAATCTTGTTGATTGCTCTTTTTTCTATTTCAGATACATGTGCATGGCCTTTCTTATATATTTTCTAGACTTCAGACATTAATTATTTTGCGGGGAAAGAATCAGTTAGTCAACAAACTATTTATTTTTAAACTAATCACAAAATATATATCCATGCATTTTCTAAATTGCTTTATCCAATCCAAGGTCTTTGGGGGGCCTGGAGGTGATGTCAGCAAACAATGGGTGAAGCCAGGGTCAACCCAAACCAGGGATGCTCTCCCTATGCGTTGCAGGTGCTAACCACACTGCCCTATATAATATACCATATTTATTTTCATTGCTTACATTGAAACACAAGATTAAAAAGAATCAATAAATATTAAATGACTTACTAGACCAAAATGTGCTGTGTTACTGTATAATCTCATTCATAGAAGAAAAAGACAAATTTGGACACTCAAAAATGAGAATGCAATAAACATTTTAGTGATGCAGCATCACCTGAAAGATAACAACTATCTTATGAGAGTTATGACTGCCTAGTACTCCGTAGCGGGCAAATTTATGAAAAATCACTAAATAATCACCGAAAGCCGACAAATCCATAGCTAACCGAGAGCTGTCTGCTCAATACCATCCTCATGCCATGGAATAAAATAATCCCCCTCATCTGCTCGGACTTGTTAACAAAGCTGTCAGCTTGCTTTTACAACCAAACAGGCCTCCGTCAGACCCTTCCCTGACAGTGGAAAGGGAGCAGACTGCGTGTGGTGCTGTAAACACCAGCAGCACTGCCTCCTCAGCACCAACACGCACACACAGACACACACATCCTGTTTCGCCCCCTCTCTCTCTCTCATGTCGACTAAATGTCAACTCTTCTGACATACAGCCTTGTTTGCAGCCAATGATTACCTCATACCTAATTAATCCTGATTCAATCAATGTGAACTGTTCAGATATTGTGTGTGTGTGTGTGTATGTGTGTGTGTGTGTGTGTGTGTGTGTGTGTGTGTGTGTGTGTGTGTGTGTGTGTGTGTGTGTGTGTGTGTGTGTGTGTGTGTGTGTGTGTGTGTGTGTGTGTGTGTGTGTGTGTGTGTGTGTGTGTGTGTGTGTGTGTGTGTGTGTGTGTCTTGAAAGTGTGCGCATGTGCGAATGTGTGTGCGAGAGACAGAAGTAATCAGAGGGGAGGACCAGTAGGTTAGATGATGATGGATGGCACTCAGTGAGAGGCCTGTTCTAATCAGCAGGACCTTTTCCCTGTGGTAGGAGAGGTGGCAGTGGAGAGGATGAGGAAGGCTGATTGACGGTGGGCAAGCGCGTGTGTGTGTGTGTGTGTGCGTGCGTGCGTGTGTATGTGTGTCTTGGAAGTAGCTCGCATTTGCAGGGATGTGCGAAGTAGCCTAAAAGTAGTGGATGGAGAACAGGAGCAACATAAACAGGACAACACTGTTTATCTAGGCTTCAGATGAAATTTAGCCAAAGGCAAAACAAATGATGACAAGAAACACAGTTTTAACTGATGAATCATAAATCTACAAATGTATACCCAAAACGGATTCCATCTGCATCAGTGTCGAATAGGAGGTTGTTAACATTTGTATCAATGTTCCCACAGATATTTTATCACTACAAGTTTATCAAGGGCAACATGGTGCAGCATTTCAGAAACTTGTCATCTTTACTAAATCAGAAGTGAGTATCCCAAATCATCGTGCATGTCATCAAGAACTGATCCATTTCAAAACCTAGAAAAAGTGTAAAAATGCGGGTGTGCTCAAAGGTTTTACTTCGATTTGAATATGCAAACTAATTCATTTGGGGGAGCACCAATATCACACTGTTAATCAGATGATTTACCGTCCATTTCTATTTGTTGGAAAGTAGCTGCCGATTATAGCAGCAGTCACACTGTTCCTGTCAGATATTCTAAGACTATAGTCTTGCTACACCTGTCAGATGTCTGTCCCAAGCTATCTTTGGTTGTAGGACCGGGAAAAACAGATGAAATAAAAACACGACAGAAGATACTGTCATGATTGATCATCTTTTCCATCCTATCCCTAAACCTGTACCCCAACCATACACAAAAAAATGACAATGCATGTTGTCTGCTCTCTGAAGGTAAAACAGTTGGAGCAACTCTTTCTGAAGCAGATTGACCCCACCGCTCCAAAGGGAAGGCTAAGTGTCACATGTTACATTACATTGGAAAAAAGAAAAAGCTCCAAATAGTGGCAAATTTTTTATAGTTTCCCCTCTGTACTGCGCCAAACCACAAAGGGTCTAGGCATGCATCTTATATCAAACAACCAAGGCCAGGAGACTTAAAGAAGAAAGTGTGTTTGTTGTCCCCCCCCTTCCTATGTTCATTAGCTGCACTCGAGGAATCGTCCCCAGGTACTCTCATTCTGGTTGTTTTCTGGAGTGACTTAAGAGAAGTTCCACCAATGGCATGTTTAAAAGATAATTTGTAGATATTCAACACAAACAAACCAGCCTAATTTAAAATGTTAGGGCACAGTGTACATGGGTCTTGTTTGCATTTGAGGAAACATGGTGTTGTGCAAACATGTTATAAATATATGAGCATTCTTTTTAATCTGGGATTTTCTGACATAGTTAAAAGTAATTAGTTAACAAGCATTAATAAGTGATGGAAAATCTGTCACATTGCCTCTTTCAGATGACACTGAAGAGGGATATAAGACTGACCCAGAAGTAAGGAAGTATTTATTATTCAAATTATTACATTTATTATTGCGGCAGAAGAGAAAAATAACTTTTAAGTGTCTTAATATTTTTCTGAATTGCAAATACAATTGATCAAAAGAAATGCATATCAAAAGTCCCTGTTTCAAATTGAAAGACAACAAACAGAAGTTTGAAGAAAATGTGGAATAAAAGTGTGAAAAATTTGTTGAGTTTAACATAGTCGAGTTTGGTTTGGTTGATTTTTCATGAATCCATACAATCTGGTTTAACATAAGACGTTATCTAACTAAAACTGTAATTGATGAACAACAACAACACAAATAGCAATAAGAATAAGAATAAGAATAAGAATAATAACAATGAAAAATAACTGAATACATTGTTTACTAAGTTATTTCATTGCATTTTCTCTTTTGTCTTATCCCATCTATGCTCAGTCCCACATGCTAAACCTCAACCTCAACTCCTGATTTGCAAGTTTATGTATATAATTAATGATGTATACTTCACAGTATATAATACAATGATAGAACACAGAATGAGGAAAAAGTGGTTTCTTTAATGTGTAATTTAGACTAAAATCAAGAGATTCAAGAATTATCTTATAGCAACTCTTTAGTGATTTAGAAGGTAGACCGACACTAAATACTGAAGGCCTTGCATGTTTGCCTCCTGAGCTCGACTGACATTATCGCTCCACTCATCCTTCTTATTGACTCAATTGGCTGTCCTCATTATCTATCACTGAGGTCATTTGTTTGATCCATGATGACACTCAATGCAACAGGAGAGAGCTTCATAGAGTCGAAATAAACCTTTTTGAATGCGCGCATCTCTGTTAGTCTCACAAGGATCAAAAGCAGTGACACGCACTGCCAATGAGGATCTGACTGTCGCAATTACAAGAGTCATTAGGCAGGTTGGTTGAAAAGAAATTAAAATAATAAAAAAAAATGAGCAGTGATGTTTCAACGCCCACCCTGCTCCCTCTGGAACAGGTTCTGAAGGTGGCTGATTTCATGCACACGTATTAACAATTATCCGCTCAGGCATTTTCCCATGCTAACACACTCAAAGAGTTACACCCACATGCCGCTATTCGCACATATGCAAGCGCACTAAAACATCCACGGGCGTACTGCGAGAGCGGCACAGGTGGTGCCTCGTATGAGGTCTGCAGTGCACATCAAAAGGACACCTCTGACATCTCAGATCGCTCACAAATGATGATGCACAGAGATCTTTTGCCACTACAAAGGCAGAACAAAAGAACTGACATGAAAGAGAAGTCAATAAACATAAGGCGTTTAATAAAACATTTTTTTCTGCTGAATTCACTACAAAGGTTTTCCTGATTTATTTTTTATTTTTTTTCATTCACACGACAAAACAAAAAGAAGATTTGTTGAGTCACATGACTGAGACGAGTGGCAGCAATCCAATCTTTGGGCATCAAGATGGGCTTCCGTTGGCTGTATTTGGAGGAAGACAAAGAAAGGGGAGGGCAGTATTAAAGCTATACGATATAAATGATATAATTTCGGCCCACTGTAGAGATTTTGACCATACCGGCCTACTGCGATATCACATGTAGATGATGTCATCAAGCCGTGTCTGTTTTGGTTAAAATCATGACACACTCCTCTTCATTCATTTCGGAGTGGCAGGCTGCTGCCATTCCTAAATCTTAGCTGCCACTCATTTTTTTTATTTTTGTCAATAATTGTCGCACCTCCACCTTAACAGCAGAGTCCTGCACTGGGTCGGGTACTCGCGAGTATTAAGGTAAACTACAGATAACTACCCCGGGCAGGCACCCTGTACTGAGCAAACAACTCTGAACGGAGGTTTTAACTGTTAACACACCTTAATGAGCGAACAACAAACAGGTTTTCCTGGCAAATTTCAAGCTGAGTGGACACTAAACGTGCCACGATACGAGGACTGGACCCAATTATTTGAATATTCAGTCGCTGTGGTGGTGTTCGGACATTAATATTTATAATTTTATTCAAATCTTTATTTTATCTTAATTTTTAATTTTGTTATTATTATCTTTACATAACATCCTAAACATTTTCACGTGTCACAGATGTAGTATAAGCAGATTATTGGCCTGTTTAAGAAAGTAAAAAGAAGAAACAAACAGATACGGCACAGAGAAAAAAGTTAATAAAATGTGATACAAAATAAATAAAGATTAGAAACGCATTCATCCTACAAAGCAAAGGCAGCCCCCAACCATCCAGAAATTCATTTTCAGGTCTGAATAATCGTTTCAAACCCCTCCCCCATTTATTTGCACAATAAATGTTTTAAAAATGGCATTCTATACTTTTTTTAAGTGTATTTATTCTGCTGAAATGTATGTGAGTATGTTCAGAAACAGTCATTTACATATATACACACAAACAAACGCGCACACACACACACACACACACACCCACACCCACACCCACACCCACACCCACACACACACACACACAAAGTAGAGATAAATATACCACAATAGAAACCGTTACCTTCAAATTATATTGCAATATAGATTTTAGGCCATATCGCCCAGTCCTAGAATATGGTACACTCAAATCCTTATCAGTGTTAGTTGGCACACTTTTTCACCGTCTTGTTTATACTTTCATAGTCATGTGACACGCAATAGTTCCCTCTTGCACTGGCATGCTGCTCGTATGCAAATGCCTAATGACTTGCCCTAAATATGACTGGTGTCAAAGGGCTCTACAATCAATCTCTCAACCTCTGCAGGAGTACAAAGAGAAACACACTCAAGCCAGCAATAGCAGCAACTGTAAAGAGAGCGTGTACCCAATGCAGAGGCAGCATCGTGTGTTGGAGCAGTGGCTTACAGATGTTCAGTGTCCCAGAGCAGTTGTTGGAGCTACAGTGAAGTGTCAGCCCAGGAGGACGGAGAGCTGAGGCACAGCGACACAGAAACAGAATGTAACATGAGGTCAGACTCCACTCAAAGCCTCGCAGCCCAAGGCACCTGCAACTTCTGGAGACAGCCACTGGAAAGAGCCTGTGAGCAAACATCAGTTTGTTTCTCGCTCACACGCAACTACGGACACACATTCTACCCATATAAGTATATATGTACATGTGCAAAGACGCAAACACAGTGACATTATTAATAAATGTATTATTTTCATGGATGTCATATTGTAAAAAAGAAATGAAAATGGAAAAATATGCTTTTCACATGCAATAATGATAAAAAATTGAGCAACTGTCGACAGAGCAACCTTTTTGAAGGTAGAACATTATTATTTTTGTACATTTCTTTTCACAAGTTCCTACCCAGAGCGAGGTGGCATGCATTTTGTACCTGGCCAAACGACACACAATTGTGACTGTCAGTTCTTCCTGAAATGTCCACTGTAAATATTCCACAACACTGAGGCCCGTTAGAGAGTTGAGTGACGGCAGAATTGCTTCAAAGTTGATGGAGGGGGTGGGGGTTCCTTAAATGGTGGTTAACTCATTGCTTTTCCAGGTGGTCTGTGCCATGGTGAAAACGGCTGAGGTCACAGGTCGGTTTTTGAAAAAAAATTTCCCCTCTCTCTCTGATGTGGCACAGTGAAACGGCTGTAGGCGTTTAGACACCTCTCAAAGCCTTTCCTGTTCCAGAGAGCCATTACATTATGTTGTGTCCGAGACTTCCTATCAGAGCATTGCCCTTGGATGCCAAACTCCAGCTGTGGTGAAGACAAATCCAGATAAAACCGATGGGAGATTTCCACCGCGTTTCAACATTCTGTGTACCATTTCAAACAGATGATGCAATATAATTCAAAAGTTCACTTGATTTGGTTATTTTTGATGTTCAAAACGACTAAGCTTGTTCTTTTTTTCCCTTGTTTCAAACATTCATTGCGGCAGTGCTGGTTTTTCATGTTTGTGTGTGTGTGTGTGTGTGTGTGTGTGTGTGTGTGTGTGTGTGTGTGTGTGTGTGTGTGTGTGTGTGTGTGTGTGTGTGTGTGTGTGTGTGTGTGTGTGTGTGTGTGCATATAAATGTATCAGAGTCTGTGTGAGTGTGGTGTTGGCCTGTGTACATGCTTGTGTGTCTGTCTGCGTGTTGCTTAAGCCGGCTGAAGGATCACACGCATGCGGTAGTGTAACATGAATATTCTGATATTCTGCTTTGGGTCTGGGTCTGCTGCGGTCTCACTCGGTATAGGGAGCCGTGTAGTCGAGGGCTGAAGGGGCCGGGGGAAAGGGGGGAAGGGGGGGGGGGGGGGGGGGGGGGGGGGACATTCTCTAATGGGCTACCCAGGGACCTAACGCCACTCTCCAGAGACTCATGGGCTCCCCATACATCCCAAGCCTGCAGCCTTTGTCAAAATGCACACTTCCTCAGATATTCCTTTTCAAATCTATTAACTTCAAACTCAAATCCACACCTAATTAGGCTAAGCAGGCAAGCCCACTTCATAGGGACTGCATGAGCTATGTGGCATGGGAAAGTTGTGATATGGCGTGTGTATAGGGTGGCAGCATGTTTGCTTGTCATTATTTGGAGTGAGAGTGTGCGACTTGTGTTCACTTCAATTAGAATTGATCCGTCAAACAAACTGTGCCCAGTTCTGCGAAAAGATTATTCATGCAGCTATCATCAGGATTAGGTTCTTTTGCTGGGAGAATTAACCATGGTATTAGGATGTACATAAAGAAATAAAATGAGGAGGGAGACTTCCACTTTTGCACATTCACCACAAAGCTGAGAATGTTGTCAGAGAGCTTTAAACAAGGGCCTTTATACCGTGTGGAGGCCTAGTGAATTCTGGATCACGTACTGTATCAGGCAGAATTTAAGCGTCTCTAGCTGACTCCTTTCTACATCACACATTTCTGTGTCTGACTGGATGAAGGAATGAAAAAGACGCCAGCGTGATAATTATGTGTCTTAATCCAAGTCTGGACATGTTTGGTGCTTCGTATATGAGCGATTGTGTTTATCAACATTTGCATGTGAGCCAGCATGTGTGTGCGCCTCACCTTTCTCCGTGACCACCATGGGAAGCGGATGTGTCTCCAGCCCTTTTAATCAGAGTAGCACAATGGCGCGGCTAAAGCCGCCTTATCTCTACACAATCAGATTAGAGAGGATTGCTGCTCTGAGAAGCAACGCAAAGTAAAGCACCCCACCTCTCGGATCAAGATGATTTGATTAATAATTCACGATCATATTATCCGTTAAGAAGCATAAATTGTTTTATTTTTATTTATTTATTTTCCGTTTGTTTCAACATCACCCCCCCTCTCAATAGTTCCTAAGGCTAAACAGACATTGAAAGATTATCTTCCCCACCTGAGCAAGTTGCCTCTACTCAGTGTATTTCTCCCCCTCGCTCGCTGGTAGTGGGGTGGGTTGTTAGTTCTGCCAGTGACCAGATGGGGGTGCCATGCCTGCTGCACACAGAAGGGCCTCCTCCACACCTAATCTCATCAAAATAAACATGCAGGCAGTTGTCAGCCTTTCCAGCAGCGAGAGGCAGGGAGGGAGGGCGCTATAGAAACAGGTCAGGCTAATCATGCATATAATTGCATTTTGACATTTTGAGCTACTGGGACCAGACCTTTGGATATCAGGTTATCCTCGAAGCACTTAAGTGATTAACAAATGAAAATGCAGCTCTGAAACTTAATTAGATATTATGTCTCATCCTTGCCTACGGGGTGGAGTTTTTAAGGTAGCTGTTGTCAGTGGGTTGGGTAAAAAGGGGAGGGGTAGGTTTTTACACTGTGCTTAGTTAAATTAGAAAACCTCAATAGACGACAAACAAATAAGGTCTGTATACCTCACTAAACACACGTAAGTGAAAAACAAACTGTACACAAAATAATATCCACAATGTATTGAATGCACTCTATGGATATACAGTATGTGTTCTTGAAAAACACCCAGGTCCTAATCATTATTAGCAATAAAATAAGCAGGTGGACCTCGTTATGAGCTTGCTTTAACTTGAATGTTTGCTCTTAGGAATAATTACAATTACCACCCCTGATGGTAAAGTTAAGTGCTTTGGCCAGCACTCTCTCTCTCTCTCTCTCTCTCTCTCTCTCTCTCTCTCTCTCTCTCTCTCTCTCTCTCTCTCTCTCTCTCTCTCTCTCTCTCTCTCTCTCTCTCTCTCTCTCTCTCTCTCTCTCTCTCTCTCTCTCTCTCTCTCTCTCTCTCTCTCTCTCTCTCTCTCTCTCTCTCTCTCTCTCTCTCTTTCAAATATTAGAGGTGGGTATATCTGCAGGTTATCGACATATGATTCGCCAAAATTGAAAATGAGTGGCAAATAATTGATTACATTTTTCAGCTGATTGGCTCTTTTTCTTTTCTCTTTCTCTGAAATATCAATAAAAAGAAGAGTTCAAATCACCCATGGAACTAAATAGAGAAGAAAAAAAACAAAACAACTTTGTTAAAGTATTACTGCTGAAATAGTGGCGTGGCAGGTTTTCTACACAGCAAATGCATTTGTGGTAAATGGTGATTGTAATGTGGGCTGTATTACCTCACAGATAAGTAGCCTTAAAACACTAATGGGCTTAACTGACTAGTATGTGTGGCACCAACTAACAAGAGGATGGACAACTAGTTGTTTAGTCAATCCTCCTCTTTTGTTCCAGAAACTTCAGTCCTCAGCACAATAACAATAGAAAAGTGTAACTCATAAGACTTTCCCGACAGTGTACTGAAATTGAGTTTGTACCCGCCTCTATCTAATTCTCCTCCTCACCACCATCCTATCCTCTTGTTGGGGTTGAGCCTTTGAACACGATTAGTTACTTTTCCACTTTACTAATTCATGGGGAACCTAAATCTCCAAACACGGGGGACAAAATTCGACTCTTTTATCTATCTATATGATTCTCTGGTCAGACTCTATATAAAAAAAAAACAGACCCACTCCAAATAATTGTCCTGATTTCTTGTTCTGCTTCTTCTCCAGCAGACTGTCACCAATTACAGCAGGGTTGACTCAGTCATCCGTGACAACAAATCCCTGAGTTACTTGATTTTTATATTCTACAAGAGCTGTAAGCTTTATTATTTTATTTAATATTTTTTTTGAAAGGTAAATTATCAAGACTCTTACTCAATGGACAATATGCATTAAACAGTTCATCTGTCACCAAATGTACATGTGAGCCCCTATATTGAATTATAACATTAACATTATGAAATGCAGTTTATTGGTACTGTTGCTAATTGTGTGATGCGGTGCTGCTGTGAAGAGACAAATACATATTAGCAGTTTCAATAGGAGAATGTTCGAAGGCAAGTGATTGTGGCAATTTCAAAAATCTGAGTGATTCAAGTTGAACATTTGTAATTAATTAAATGATATCTAAAAGAGTTTCAGATCAAGTTTACAATCAAATTAAATGTTTTACACACAATCTGAACACACGTTGAATGTGTCTCTGTGCTTGTTGGGCGAAATCTCCAACATCCATGATACTAAATGCTATCCAAACAGCAGCAAGCTATCAAGACTTGGGGGAAATATGATAAATATGTGTCACAATGTCTCGAGCTGTGTTGTAAACACAGAACTGCCTGTGCAGCTGTGATACAGTTAATGAACAAAATTTAATTTAGGTCAAGCTCAAAATAGGACAAACATGTCAGCACGTTATCGTCAGTAGCATTGAACGTGACACGGTACGTGTGAGTGGCAGGGCTGTCAGCCTCCTCCACCGAACTCATCATCAGCACAAAGGCGGTGATGAAGACGTGGACTCCCGACAGACGTCCTGGACCATGTCTGTGTTTGTGCCTCGGCTTCACGGGACAACGAGAGCCATCAGTCAGAGAGGATAGGCGGGGAGACGGAGGGGTGTTCGGGGGGGGGGGGGCTGTGAATGAGGATGTGGGAGGGTGGACATGAGAAGACTGGGCCTCAGCTGTCAGCTCTGTGTACTCACATATGGCTCAGTGTCCTAGTAGCACTATGTTAAATGACAAAGAAGCCCTCCCTCTCCTTCATCACAGACAGACACACCTTCTCAGAAACCTCCGTCCGCATGCAGATCCACACATTGGTAGGCACACACAAACACACACACGCACACACACACACTTTCAGATATGCATGATACAACGGCACAACCGTACATATATACAAGTATGCACACGAAAACATGCACAAAGCACATTCACCGGCAGGCATACTCATCTCCTGCATTTTGCATAGGTGACACTTTTCATTATTCAAAGCATCTTTCTGGGATGTGGTGTGCACATCGAGAGGCGACATGCACTCTCTCCAAACAAGGTACACCTTAATTATGCATGCTCCGACTACAGGCATTGCATTTTGGTGTGCGCGCGTGTGTGTGTGTGTGTGTGTGTGTGTGTGTGTGTGTGTGTGTGTGTGTGTGTGTGTGTGTGTGTGTGTGTGTGTGTGTGTGTGTGTGTGTGTCTGTGTGTGTGTGTGTGTGTGTGAGAGAGCGTATTTTGTGTTTATTTTGCTAATTGTGATTATGTGTATGCAATCTCCAATACACCTTTGTGTTTCTGTAATATTGCATTTGTATGTAAAGTGTGGTATTATGTGTGCGCAAATTGTAAATACGATTAATAATTATGTCCTTGACGGTCTACAGCTGTAGCATGTCTTCTATTTTATCTAAAAAAAAAAAATAATACAATAAGCCATCATTTAATAGTGCTGTTTACAGAATGTGTGGAAAAAGCTCTATAAAGCCTACATTAGCGCTCATCATTGAGCAGATGAAATGCAGCGTGTCATAAACTGTTCCTGTCTGACCCGCCCCTGATCAGAGTCAACTTCTGCTGCAAGCCCACAACTGAGCATATTTGTATTGTTGTTGTTTGCTTAGTCTCTTTATCCGCCTGACAGGGTTTCAAACTTGCACGTCTTTCCCTGAAGAGCCGAGCAGTGATGAAACAATTGGAAAGATGGCGGCTCCTGTCGTTCACTCCGCATTAAGGTGCGCCGCGAAACACACAAGTAGGCTTTCATTTAGGCGATTACACCAGATTAGAATTCCCATTAATGTTCGCGAGAGTGTGTTGCTTTAGAAGAGGCCTCCGCTTTGAGTGTCGACACAACGGCACATTAGAACAGTGAGCATCACATTAACCAGCAGCACTGGCAGCTCGGAGGTGCCGCAAGACAGGGATTTTCAGCTTGATTGGGTTTTCATCTTGAAGTAAAGGGATGAATTATTTATTTTGCAACTTGAATGTATGTGTGTGTGTGTGTGTGTGTGTGTGTGTGTGTGTGTGTGTGTGTGTGTGTGTGTGTGTGTGTGTGTGTGTGTGTGTGTGTGTGTGTGTGTGTGTGTGTGTGTGTGTGTGTGTGTGTGTGTGTGTGTGTGTGTGTGTGTGTGAGGGAGTGAGAGAAAGACAGAGTGTTTTTTTGTGGGTGTGTGTTTGTGATGGATGAAAAAGCCAAGCCTCGGTAAATACTTTAAAACATTCTACCTTTCTCTTGATGCAGAAAAACAACAAGCTTGAGGGTCAGAGTGCAACATTCCCAAAAGTAAAATTCCAGCAATTATTCACGGGAGATCCACAGCGGGTGCTCAGGGCAACATGTCCGCACCCTTGAGTGGGCAGAGGAGACTGACAGACCCATTATAAAACGGCCCACGTGACAGATAAATATTTCAGACACAAATAAATAAAGGATGCCCAACGTTTTCCCTCTGAATGACTTTTCACAGCCGAATGCCCACGGCCGCTTGCCCCGGGATCTCCTGACGGCACCCTTCACCCCCTCCCTCACTATCACCCCACTACCTATTCCACCTCGGGCTGGATGCGACACCCCAAAACAGGCTGCCGCCAACCCCCCACCCCCCTGATGTTGCCCCCTCCCCAACACAAACAGTGCTCATCTTCTGCTTCACATTTCCCCTGGGCCGACCGCCCCTGGCAGCAGCAGCAGCATGCAGGTGAAGACACTGCTCCTCCATTTCTGGGTACAAAGAAGCAATTAATCTACGTGTCTGGGACAGGATGTCTAGGAAGGCCTCTCTATTGTGTTTATGGATCACTCTCAGTCAAGCTAAGTGAGGAAGCCAGGGCCCATTGTTGTGCAGTAATTACTATAATGTGTAGAATACATGTTGCATTGTAATGACTTAGTTTTCCTTTCTTTTGTACATCGAAGGAGAAGCTACTACGGTTTGAAAATATCAGACGTCCCACGATGAAACACTCTCACAAAAAAGTTTGTGTGAGCAGCTGGATGTTATTATTATATCACAATCAGTTTTAAGTAGTAGTAAGTGTCTCCATTGTCCATGTCTCCTTTATTGGCCCTGTTGTCTTTAATGATTCACATGCTCAGAATAAATACATAAAGTTCAGGTTGGAAAGATGTGAAAAATGTATAAATTAAAAAGTCCATTGATTTACAATCGCATTGATGAAGCATAAAGCACAAATCATGTGTTAAATATATACATTTTCACCAAATGAAATTATCTTTAGTAAAAACTAAACCTAAATATAAAGACAAGACAATGTTCTCACGATGTTCAAACTGCACACCTAAAAAGTATTGACCATTTCATGAAAGATATTTGCTCATTTTGAACATGCTGGCAGCAAACCTTTTTTTCTTGTTTTTTTTTTTTTTCTTTCTTTTTTTTGAGCAGAGGGCAAAACAAATTTGTAAAAGCAAAACCTACAAATATATAAAAAAAAAAAAACAGGAGCAGGAGTGACAAATATACTCAGGAAAAAAATCTTCCTGATAGAAGGTTCAATGTGGCCAGCAGAACAACAAACTGCACATCACATAAAGCACATGTATTTCTCCAAAAAGAGAAAAACAGTCTTCCGTGAACAGAGAAAGGTTTCACTGAGAAACTGTTTCCGCGAGGAAGAAAACAAAGAAGACTAATTGTGGGTTAAAGCACAGAGGTGAGGGACACATTCACAGATGCTTCTGGAATAACGGTCGAGGATTTTCAGTGGTGCAGTTATGTCTGGACATGGAAAAATAAGTGTCGTCTTATACACCAGTGTGACATATACCGTGTATGCTGTCTTTGTTCTCTACGTGGTCCTGTTTTGTTTTTTTTTGACAAATGCAACTTAAACAATGGTGCAACTTATTGTGCAGAAAATACGGTTCACACGTCCTTTTTCAAAGAAGCCCTATGTGAATTCAAAAGAGCTGTTGTCAACTCTGGGCCAACGATCATTTGAGATGAACAAAGTAAATCTAAATATTAATATTTCCATGAAATTGTAAAATATTCAACTTCATCATAAATGTTATTTTCATAGACATTTTTTTTTCTTAACCTTTTATATGAGAAATATTAATATTTGTTCTCCATGGAGTAGATTAGACGTGTTAAATGTCTGTGGCTGTAATAGGCATGACAAGGTGTCTCTCTGCCCTCCCCAGTAGTGTCTTATGGATTACTCTGCTCCATGATTATTAAGGCAATGTCACCTCCCAGAGGAGGCCAGTGTGATAATTCAATTAAGAGTAAATTATAAGATATTTCTCCGGTTCAAATCTCATATAGGCCAGATGGGAATCTTGAAGCAGTCGTCTTCCTCGCCGCTCAGCATAGAGTTGGAATGACGAGAGAGAAAGATGGAGCGAGAGAGAGTGTCCCAATTGTATCAGTTACTGTCTCCAAGGTATAAATTGGGAAAAGACTGGAGGAAAAAAATAAGATGAGAGATCAGAGGAAGTGATGGGAAACTTCAGATCAGCCTCCTCAAACTATAGAGCAGTATCCTTTGTTAGGGCTAGATTTGTAGCAAAGTTTCCGACTGTTGGAAAGCCAGCCATGAGCTCGGCTTTGAATGACTGTTGCATTACTACTGCATGAAAAACCATGTAAATATCAGCACTGACAAGAGCTCTAGTTTAGCTATCAGACAAGCGCTGTATATGGCTCGAATGCAATCATCCTGACAGGTTTGCCTGTGTTGGACTCGTCCAAATGTTTCTACAGTGTGTACAGTAGTTTGGATATCAGGTTTTTTCTTTGATGTCCTGCTGGGCGGCACAGAGAAAGCAACTCCTCTACCAATGGGACTATTACACCAGACAAGCTGAAATCCTGAGAACATAAGGTCTTTCACACCGTCTTTTGGTCTGTCTCTCCTCCTTTCACTCTCACCCTCTCCATCTTTCTCAATATTTCTCTTTCAGCGTCTCCATAACAAAAATCGTGTCGAGCAGTGTTCGCATTGAGATAAAAAAGAACGTTCAAATATTAATGGGGGTGTGCTTTGTTCTGGTGAGCACAGAGACGTCGAGATGGAATTCTTCTGACTGATAGAAAACCAGGTCTGATTCATTAGCCGGGGTGTCTGTGTAAGGAGGTCCACAGAGGGCTGCCACATCCACTGAGAGTGCTAGAAAGGCCACCCCCCAACCACCGTACCCCCTTACAATCAAGCCCTCCCATGCACTCTGTGTCTCTCCTCCTCCTCCTTCATTCTTTATATCATTATCCCTCACCTCCTTATTCTCTCTGTAATTCTTTAACCCCATATTCCCTCAAAACCTCACTTTAACGCCTTATGAATTCTTGTATCATCATCCTTGCATATCCTCCTCCTCGCCTTCGACACTGATAAGGTTCCATTTACCCCACCACCCTCCTCCCCCCAACACAACCCAGCCTCCTTGTATGCATGTTGTTTGTTCTTTCTAATTCATCTCCAGATGTGGAAGTAACAGAATCAAGTCAAAAAAAAAGAAAAAAAGCTTGTCTCCTAGCTCCACTCGACACCGTATTTTGGGGTAAACAAGCCAGGGACCTAGGAATTTGAATGTGGTGTTACACTTCACCCTCAGTGACTGCTTTTTAAAGGTAAAAACGTTAAGCATTCATACACAGATGTGAATTATGCCAGACTGTGCCGGGAAAGACTGCACCGCTGGGAGAGTCCAGCTTCTTTTCACTGTCTCTGTCTTCTCTTATCTTCTACTCTAACTCACTTTCTCCTTTCCCTGCGAGACAGAGATGATCAAACCATACTGAGTGGACACAGTCCCTCCACCAAATGGAAGAGGGGGAAAAAAAAGCCTTCAGAGAGAGAGAGAGAGTAAGAGAGAGAGGGGGAGAGTCGGAGAGAGAGAGAGAAATGGAAATTACAGACTACTTCTTCAAAACTTCTTTCTTCCACAATCCCTTTAAAACGATGAGTTTCTTCCCCTATGAATAAGGAACAGCTCATTGGGGTAGTCTTAGAACAAGAAACAGAGGTTTCTGGGATATGTTTTATCTTTGTTATGCTTTCATTGAGAAAAAAAAATCAATAGTGCCGACATGAGGATAAAAAGACACTGATAACACTGAAGCTAGATAAAGTAAAACTTTTCACAGATGTCCTGATACTTGCTAAGAAACGTACTACACTTGTGACTTTGTTGCAGGATTACAACTTATTAACTTGGGTTTCTGTGGAAGAAAACTCCTCAACAACAATGACTTGCCAAAACAGCATGCTCAAATCAGTGCATGATGACTTCTCTTTTAATAGGTCGAAATTCATAACAGATGTACCCAAGCTGCAAAGTCTGCTGTGGTTCACATACAGTGTGGTTTACTCTTCTTGTTCAAATACCGTGTAGTAGTCCAATGGGAAGTTGGGGAAATATAGGGACACTTGTTCTACTTGTTATTTGTGTAAACAATGCTTGACAAACTACCTTACCTGACACAAGAGATGGATAACACTCGGCACAGAGAGAATCATCTGAGGAAACTATTTATAAGCAGACAGGTGCAGATTGTGTTTTGCGTCTTTCTCACTGTCACTGATATGTTAGATTTTCATCGTGTCACAACAGTTTTGTTGCACGTTAAATTCTTTGCTTCCTTCGTTATGTATTAGTTCATATATTATACAATTTGTGTTGTTTCCATGCACTCAGAATGATTGCATTGTGTCACCAAGGGCAAACACATATGCACACACTACACACACATTTACCTTCTCACACATGCAAAGTGCTCTTGTCACACACAAGCTCCCTGCAAGCAAACAAGCACACAGATGAGGCACTACAAGCTCAAAATCCCTTTTATTACCTCTCGTTGTGGAGAGAATGCAGAAGTGGCCCACCAAGTGTTCCCCTCTCTGTATATAAACCCTTAAAGCCTTGTCCCACACCCAATGAAAGGCCACAACAATCTGTAAGCAACCCTGTTCCCATATGGGCCAGCCTGCCATGGGCTTCGTTTGCCTTTGTCCTGTGGCTCTCTAAGGGCCAAGCCCTGCACGCCCCAGCCTAGCTCCAGGCATTTATTAAATATGCACCTTCCACTCACTCTGAAGAAAGATCCCAACCAGCTAATCTCATCACAGGCTGAGGACCCTCCACATATGTAAATCTACATCTGTTCCCCTTCAAAGAGCGAGATTCTCCAGGATTATCCCGCACACAGACCCAGACGCACACACACGCATACACACATGGAAATGTGCTCGCACACAAGCACACATAAGTACTCTCTCTCTCCCACATGGCCACTGCCAATCACAGCGTACGCCCTCTGCCACATGTACTTGTGTGCCGTCCCCAGACTCCAAACATACCCTCCTTTCTCAATTAGCTTGATGACAAGCAATGGCCAAGAAATTGCTCTTTGTGTCATTGCTTTGTATTCACGTTGGTGGGAAGTGACAAGGCAAAGCCTTACAAAAAACTGTCTGTCGCCTAAAGGCTACGGCTGGCATGTGGGTGTTGGGGCCGGGCCAGGCCCCATAAAGAGTTGCGCCGGCGGTCCAGGAAGCTGGCACCATACCGAGAGGAACATCCTATAGCGCCCTGGGATATCATTATACATCCCTGCAACACAGGATTAGCTTGCTCCCTGGCTGAGCGCCGCTATTAGACAGCTTCATCAAATATAAGTCAATGATTGACAGATGACAAAAGAAAGAGATATTTATAGGGATGTATAACAAACCATCTACACTATGATGCATTTTCAAATATTCAACATATTTCAGCTGAAGAAAGAAATAGACGAACCACAGACACCTCAAATATTTGTATGAACTGCACGTGCTCAAGTTTAGAAATGCATTCAAAATATAAGCACAAAATGTAATAAATGTCTCATGAGCAACTCATGAGACACTTAAAATATCTGAATCACTGATTTATTATCTCAAGGATAGAATGGTTATCGCTTTTCATCCTTGTTTGGATGAAATTAAATTAAAGATGCAGAAATAATAACTCAACAACACAACATTGTTGCCTTGATACATTTCATTGTATTTTAGATCAGGCCTTTTCTGATTGAATTTTCTCATTTCTCGTTTTTATTGAATTAAAACGACGTTTCACTGCGTTTTTAATGGCATCAAAATCACATGTGACCTACAGGAATAAATTGCCCAAATCATGGGTAAAGTTAAAATATTGAGTCAAATGAATACTTTGCTATATAGGAATATTATTGTCAAGTTTTCCTAAGTTTCTCACATTATGAATAAAATAATTTAAAAAGTACAGTCAGGATTAAAATCAACAAATAATATACTGTGTACAGTATGGTGCTCTTCTTAAACACTCCCTGGTACAAATATTGTTTACAGGTTCCATAAAATGAATAAGCAAGTACATGACGCAGCATAAATGTAATGGTAAAGAAAAGAGAGCTTTCACTTTTTGAAGCCAATACAGAAACATGATAAAAAATGACAGGACTTGACAAGACTTTGGCACTCTTTAGCATTGGTTCTCAGAGAAAAATGGTAAATGTCTTTCAGCATGTTGTACTCATCCAGAGAAGCTTAACATACACACTGTTCCTGTGTCTGAGGCACTATAGCTAACTTATGGCCGAGCATGACCCCTGGCTATTATGACAGTTATACCTCAAAACAGGAGTATTGACCATTTAAAATGAACTACAGTTTACTATTCGACTAGTAATTCCAACTCCACATGAACTTGAATCAAAAAGACAAAAAGGCATGTTTTGTAATTCTTGCATCATAGAAAAGGGCAAACTATTTCCCATCATGCCACCGTAGTTTCTTAAAATGTTGGTGGCAACAGCACAATTCAAAATGTGACGGCTGAGCAGCATAACTAAGCAAAAACTGCTTTTCCAAAATCAATCAGGTATATGTTCCAGTTAATTCACCTTGAGATGGAACAGCGTGTTCACATGAGCTGGTATTGTATAATTAGATTTTTTTTTTTTTTTTTTTTTAAGGCTCAAACACAAAGAAAGACCATCTGACATGACATAACAGCTACACAGAGAATGGTTGTTAAGACGTGTTCGATAGATCCGATTTGCATGTTTAATTAAGCTATCAGCTCAGTACAACAGAGACCCAAAACCTAAAGCCGCAGAGTCAACAGCCCCTGTAATAACACCTCCCTCCGGTCAGAAGGGCTGAGGAGAAGTGCAGCGAGGAGAAGGAAGAAGAGGCGAGGAGGCAGGCAAATGGGGGGTGAGGGGGGGTGGGGGGGTCATTCACTAATACAGTGAAAGGGAAAGCGCAAAGCTTTTCATTAACACCCTGTGAAAGGCACATTCACACTCCAGCCCACTAATTAAGTCAGGCCTCACTCACTGGGGACCGGGAGTAAAGAGGAGAGAGGGAGAGAAAGACGAGCAGAGTTGGGGAAAAAGAAAGCGAAAAATTAAGAGAATTAGAAAATTCAAAGGAGGAATGTGGCAAAAGAAAAAAGCAAAAAGATGGAGGGGAGAGACAGACCGATACGCACACACACAGAGTGAGGCAGCAAAAAGGAGGAGGGAGGTGCAAAGATAATATCGCTGCCTCTAATCAGGTTGATTTTTGAGTCACTCGTTGCCAGTCCACTGCAAGCCTCATTAACTCGCCCCTGGCTGGCATCATTGTTCAGGGAACGTTTGAAATGCACCAAAGGAATGGAGATTTGCTTTAATCCGGGCCCATCAAAGGTAACACTGATGCTGCAGTGACGCTGTGCCTCTGGATTAGGCCAAGCTGGAGGGGAGAGAGAGAGAGAGAGAGAGAGAGAGAGAGAGAGAGAGAGAGAGAGAGAGAGAGAGAGAAACCGCTCCTCAAAATTTAACCATTTCCAATTCAGTAGGTGACAGGTCTCAAGAGCCTCACCGGCACTGAAGATGACACTTTCAGGCTGCATTTGAATAATCTGGACGGTCTAGGTTACATAATTATGCCATGACAATTTGGGCACATATGTCAGAGTACAGCCTGGCAGCCTGCGTGTCAGTGTGGGGAAGCTTACAGTCGTAGGGATAAGCGCCATACTGTCCCTGCATTTACTCTCCACCACTGTGCTCTGCTAGGTGCTGATTTGGGAAAATTTGCAATTCAAAACAACTTTTTAAAAAGAATATTTTTTCCCCTCATGAATACAAAATTTGGGGAGGCAGGGTTTAAACTGCACATTGCAACAATGGGAGACCATTTTGTGTTTGGTTACTCTTGGCAGTGTCAAAGGAAGAGGACTAAAGTACTGCGTATCAGGGAAATGACAGTATCATGGTGTTGTACTTTGCCACATGTTCAGTGTTTGATTTGTCAACCAGGAGGCCCGGTAAAGGCCAAAAGGAAGTTCCACATGTTCCAAATGGACAGTCCATCTGGATTACTACAAATTTAGATGATAAGTTTGTGTGTGTGCGTGTGTCTGTGTGTAGCAGAGGTACCTCTAGCAGAGGTAGAGGGTCAAACGCTACAGATGAGCTTTAGCCCTGTACAGAGTGAATGATGACGCTTGACAGCTGTGATAAAAGGCATGCTGAGATACATACTTTTATCACTTTCTAACTCGATCTTGAAAACATGTTTTCTGAAAGAGGAGCCCCCTTTTACAGAGAGAGCAATCTCCTGTCAGGAAGACCTCTGTGTCTCATCTTTATTCATGAGAAAAGACACTTCAGTGGATATTTAACTTTTGTTTCAAGAACACCAAAGAGCATCAGTCCTGTGAGGATGCTTTTCGTGAATTTCTACATTTGAGGCAAGTGCTAAAAGGACGCGTCTGCAGGTCAATCTCAGAGTGCCAAGTTTTTCACACAATGTTAGACACTGGATGCATTTCATGCTGATGTTTTATGCTGAATCCCAGCATGCTTATGACATGTTAAACCCGAGTTTCAGGTGTCAGTGGCCATGCCACAGCATACTTTGCCACAGTCAAACCACAGCTACACTGAGGATTCTCGAGGGGACTTGAGGCTGAGGAGGATGGAGAGATGACGGTGGTGGGAAGTAAATAGGAGTGGCAAAAAGGCGAAAGATTGTGGGCATGAGAGCCCTCAGCTCATAGGGGAGCCAGGTTAAGCCAGTTAACGGCATTAGACGTCCAGGCTGATGAAAAGAGGTCCTCCTAGATCAAATTGAAGTAAATCTAGCCTAAATCCACCCGACAAAAGGAGTTTAGACTTCGCCATTGTATAGGCCAGAGTAAACAGGGGGTCCTTGGGTAAGCCTCCCTTCACAGGGGACAAAGGCAGAGAGTTGAGGAACTGATCTTACCCCAGTAGGCCAATGTTAGCACACAGATCACAGGGTTAGACACACTCAAACCTATCAGCTGCTACACAGGCCTCTACGGTCACAACACCCTCCTAAGCCTTAAACAAGCTATAAGTTCTTCACTGGCTCCGACACTCTAGCATGCCTCCCGTGACTGCTCACATTTTGCCCTGAAGACAGGAGTGAAGATAACTTTGTGTTGCCTCTTGAGCGGGCCTCTCAAAGGGCAGTTCCCTCACCCTCTTGGCTGTTTCACACCTTCTGGCATTTTGCTTTCAATGGCTAAAAGGATTGTTATTGCATTGTGTCTCCACGACAACTGACGAATCAAACCTCCATCATCCTTTTCGTCAAAGCATTAGGCAATTTTCCCAGATGGCCGCTGGGTACTGGAGCTTTGTAAAGAGGATCACAGTGGCAGGGAAAGAGAGGGGGAAAAAAACCTCCTTATTCACAAGAAAACTTTCCAGAAAGGCAAGCACAATCATCCTGTTAATGGTTCTAATTGAGGCATCATCATACCCGTCACACTCCGGCTGAACCTAGCACAATAAATATGTGTTCAATTAAGATCCATCAAACGCTCCTAGCCACCGCTGCTGGAAAAACAAAAAGGGCCCCTTGCCCAGGGGCCTCGTTCAATTCACCTGGCAATCATATTGTGATGCTCTCATTTGTGACCTGCTTCAAATTATCTCTGGGAAAACAAAACCCTTCTCCTATCCATTTCTGCCAAGGCGATTGTTCTTCCTCCACACAGTCAAAAACTTTGGCAGATTAGAGACTCTGTGTGCTTGAGAGGTACTAAAGCAGGTGTCAGCTACTATTACAGTCAAGCTCTACGCAAACGTGTAGACACAGATGCACGCACAGTTACAGGCCCAGCAGGCGTTTTTGTAAGACGGCAAAAAAAAAAAAAAAAAACATCCACACAAAAAAAACAGTAATTATCAGCCAAGGAAACCATACCAGTGTTCACACAACAGAAAAATGCAAAAACAAAGGAGGCATTCAGCAGCAGTAACACCCTAGGTGTTTTCATACCGACGGCCATCTTGTCAGCTGACATGAGCTAGAGAGTGAAATGAAAGATAACCACCGCAGGCAACCAGGTGCTTCTTCTAGTTCGTAACAGTCTTTTAAGCAGCACTTTAAGACTGTGTGTGTGTGTGTGTCTTTGAATGTGTTTGAATATGCTATTTTAAACTAAGATGTGAAATATGAGACTCAAAACACACCTGATTGTGACTGTGTCCAACACACGGCTTCATCAAAACACTTGTTGGTCTGTTTTAATGGTGAAAATGTACTGTGTGAAATGAAAAGTGTTGTTCACTTCATTACATGTTTGCGCAATCAAATAGAAAAAAAGAAAAGCCCTAATGCAAGGATTGAATAGCTACTCAGAATAACTACAAAGTGAAAAAGCTCAATTACAAACTTTAGCGTGGGAAGGGAGAGAAGGCCAGAGGACATACAACAAGTGCTCCTCAATCCCACAGCAAGTCTTTAAAACATGCAACGCCGTAAAATACAACAACAAACGGCCAGAGGAAAACAAAAAAAACGTGCACCAGGTAGAAATGAACTGCTTTCATGAAAGTGAATTTAAATTTAATGTGCTTTTAAGATGTTTTTTTAAAGCGTTTAAGGCCACATCCACACAAGCCAAAACGATCTTTTTTCTACCCGGGGATCTCAAAAAAAGTTCCGTCCACACCTCACTATGAACACGGCTCAACTCGAGGCTTCAAGGCATGTGGTACGTATGCCAGGCCTTTAAGGGCGCTGTGACTTACCAAACACACCAAAAACGCATTAGAAGAGATGGAGCACATAGAAATTTCTAAGTAGACTCCTGCTCATAAACTTCTATATAACTCTGAGTTCTAAAGGTCTATGGCCCTGCTCCTCCTGCTGCTAGCATCAGTAACTTCTGCAGCTCGACTGGAGCTTGTGGTTATTTGATGACATTGCGGACCACAGTGGGGGGGAGAGGGGGGGCGATTACTCATCTTTATTCCACAGATGATCGTCTTTGGGGGTTTTAGAATTTCCCCACTCTGGGACCCGTGTTAAAAAAAAACATTTTCGCGCTTCTAAAACGCCGCCTCGTGTGGATGATCGGCCAAAACCGCCTTATTTAAGTGAGCCAGCGTACTCATGTGGACGACCCCTAAGACTACTTAAAAGCTGAGTCTAATGAATTCCAGAAATGGGAACTTCTATCTTTTATTAAAGACATGAATGCAAGTGTGACAACAATATGGTAAATGTGCCCATCAAAAATAAATATGAATACAGAAAAGATAAAGGTTTTTTTTTCTTTATAGATGTAGAAATTTGAACAAATACAAATGATAAAAAAAAAAACTGGCTTAGCAAAAGTTGAAATTTCATAAACAAAGGTACACCAGTGGAGTTTAAAATATTTAATAAAAACTTTTCTTGGGATCAAAAGTATATGATTTGAGTTATGAAGTGTGTGGATCAATGAAAGTGTAATACAGAGTAAAATGAGAGGGATGAAAGAGTACCGGTAAGCACATTTTCCATTTCATTTCATTTAATATTTCATTTCATATGGACACCTAACAATTTTGTGAATGGAAAGAAAACAAATTTTTAGTGTGTGTAGAGAAATATAAAATTTGATTTGTATATAATTATATACATTTAAAAACAGACAACAGGTAATTGTTTGCAAGTCGATTAGAGTTTTGAAGTCATCAAAAGTGATTATGAGGTTAGTATCATCAGCAAATAGAATAGGAAGTACATATTTAAAAACCATTGGCAGGTAATTGATGTAAATGAAAAAAAAAGGGGGACCAAGGATAGGTTTGACCTAATCCACAAAATACTTGATTTATTTAAAATAAATCCATAATATGCCTCTTCTCCCTACAACCTACTTCCTAAGAGGAATAAAACATGCACTGGGGGTACCTGAGCAAGACCCTCGGGCCCCCCAGCTCCCCTTGAGCGCTGCTCTGTAAGGCTGTTCCCGATGGGTCAATTCAGTAAGGATTTTCCCCTTGGGGATTAATACAGTGCTATGAAAAATAAAAAATAAATACTCTGTGAATCAACAGATATGGTCAAGCAGTACAGGAGTAACTATTGTCTTTGCAATACTTGGCACACCTTTCATTCCACACTTAAAGAGTATATATTCTTATCAGCAGTACACCAATCCTGGTCATGCCTAGATTACTTTTTTGGTGAGTATGATTAAGGGCACCTCAGATATTAGTCACTTTGACGGTCGCTAAAAAAACAATCACCACACCTATCAGACAATGGATATTTAACACATCACTGCTGAAGGATCCAGACTTCATCACATTCTTTAAAAACAGCCGACAATCTTCTTAGAAACTAATGACCTGCCAGATGTCCTCTCGGAGACGGATGAAGTCCTCATAAAAGTCAAAATCATGTCTTATTCATAATATGAAACTAAAAAGGTAAAAAAAAGAAAGAAAAAGAATTAGAAGATAATTCAAAGCCTTGGAGGCAGCTCATGCCATCTCTCAGAAGCAGCAGTTAGTTAAGAAAATTAAAAAGTGCACTTAAATAAAATAATTGACCAAAAAATACAATTTCAACTGTAGAGAATATGCGTAGATAACTCTGAACATGGGAATAAATCCAATTTCCAGGCCATCACCTGAAATTAAATAAAGAAAAACACACAACATGCTGAAGGGTGGCATTAAAAGGCAATGCAAGTGATTTGTTCCAATGTATTCTGAAATTCAAGAGAATCTGTCTCTCAACTATTGTTTCTAGAACACAAGTCTTTAAGTTTTGCAGGAAGAGTAACACGTCATCGGCATAGAGGGATATTTTCTGAGTTACAGTTGCTGTTTGTATTCCTTTTATGTTATTGTTCTGTCTAATGTGCTGCTGCTAGTGGTTCGATAAAAATTGCGAAGAGAAATGGTAAGAGTGGACACCCCTGCCTGGTGCCTCTTTCATGATTGAAGCTTGGAGAAGTTTGATCATTGGTTTTGGCACAGGCATTGGATGAGGTGTACAATATTTTTATCCAGGAGAGCTAATTATCCCTGAATGCAAATTTCTGTAGTGTAGCGAGTAGGAATTTCCAATTTACCCAAACAAAGGCTTTTTCTGCATCAAAAGAGGTAATAATGTTCTTTTGTTTGTTGTAGTGGCAGTGGTCTATAGATTAATTAATCTACATGTATTGTTAGTGGAGTGGCAGCCTTTAATGAACCCAGTTTGGTCTGGGTGTATGATGTGGGGTGTAATTTCTTTCCATTCTGCTTGCTAATGCTTTCCTGATTATTTTGAGATTTACATTGGTTAGTGATATTGGGCAATTCATATATGGAGGGATAGTTGAAGATTCCTTAATCTTCTTAATCATTCTGAGAAATTTGTTGAGAGTAAATGCCAAAATTCTTTGTAGATTTCAGTAGGGTATCCGTCAGGTCCTGGGGCTTTGCTATCAGGCAAGTGCTGGAGAACTTCATGCTGTTCTTCTGTTGAGATTGGAGCTTCTCGGCCTTTGATTTGTTCATCTTTTAATTTTGGGAGGTCAACTGTGGTCAGAAAGCTCTCTATTTCAGATTCTGATGGGTTTATCTTGGAAGAGTACAGTTTTATCATAGAAGTCTCTGAATTCTCTGTTAATTTTGCCATTTTGAGTTTTAACTAAGGAGGTTGTACATTTTTCTTTATTTTGTTTCAGCTGGTTGGTGAGGAATTTACTGGATTTATTCCCATCTTCAAAGTTATCTGAACATAATCTCGGCAGTAGAAATTGTATTTATTTCCAGGCCTCAACGGGTTGCTTTGGCCGCAAAATGGGACCTTCTCAATATTAGGCTAGTGGTCATAATGGGATGGCTGATTGGTGTATACTGTATATCAAGAATATATCGTTGCCTTTCATTCCAGCTAACAACTCCTTAAAAGTAAATGGGACTCGTCCAAACATTTTTATAGTAAAAATGAAGCCAAAATGAAGTCACTTCCCACACACCATGTAAAAAGCTGCATGTTTTCTAGTGAGTCACATGGTTAAGTGTCAGCATGCAGGCTTGTGCAAGTGTGCAGGCTCCAAATGAGCAGGTGCAGGGGAGAGGGCCCATCACGAGCCTGGCTATAGGAGATGATAAATAATCCAGCTGAAGTCAGCCATAAGGAGAGTCTGCCTGTCAGTCCCCTTACCCTAGAACAGCCTGGGGTTATCAGGACGTGCCAGCACATTTGGTGTGAGCGTTTGACTGCTTCACCTCCTAATCGTGCCTCCTCCGGGCAGTGATCTCCTGGGAGACCTCCCAACCTCTCCTCATCCTGCTCCCCCTCTTACAGCAGTGCTACAGTGTACACTCATAGATCTGTGGATGTAGGACGCTTGCAAACTATGAAGCTCACTAACAACAGCACAAGTATCCATCCAAACTGCTCTGCACAAAGTGTTTGCATGTAACAACACTACAAATACTAGTGTGAGCATTTATTATTTTGGACGACAGTTTCAGTCATTTCTTTTTTTAAATTCGTTATTAGCTACAGGAGAGTGGGATTCTCCTCCAGTTGCTGTCTTTATTGAAAACCCCCCAATCGCCCTGAGCCAGGAAGATCTTGCAGGAGATGGAATGATACAGGGTCCCAAACTGAGACAGAAGCCATCAAGCCAAGACCAGGCAAGACCCAGAGTTCCTGGGCCCCACCAGCCCACCCAAACCCAGAACAAACCCCCAGGAGACGAGTCTCTAGCACCAGCCATGACCCTAAGAACCAACCCACCTTCTATTCAAGCTCACTAGACTACCTAATACTTTTCATGTCTGGTCTACTTAAAAATACATGTTTTAACTACAGCTGATTCTTCACTTTGACATTCAAGTTGTGCAGAGAACCACAAACAATATTTCACTATTAGAACAAATTACAACTCTTTGTTACAAACTAATATTGTCTGAACATTTCTTTTACAAATTAAAGATGGAGAAGATGATAAAGGACAAGAAGAAAAGCACAATAATAAGAAGCTCTGTATTACCTGCCAGCTCACGTGCAGCCCCTATCTATTTTCTTAGTGGCCCACAATTAAAAAAAAAAAAAAAAAGGCTATTGAGAGAAGACACGAATTTAACCACAAACTAATATTGATATGAATTATTCCTTAAATGTTGTGGAAATAAGATGTTCTTACAAATTTGGAGTATTCAGTTCACCCTTCACAATAAATTAGTAGCTTAGATTAGTAGCAATTCTTATTCAATGCTGTGGTTTGTTAGGATTTGGTCCTCCGTTCGATAGAATGACATTTTTTTGGCCCTCACCATGATCGAAGTTGCCCATCCCTGCGACAGTATGTGCTCTTGCTGCAATTCCTGCTATACATGATAACAGATTATGACCCGGTCCTTGGCACAAGTCTGTTCTATGTTCCAAATCCAGCCTGAGGAGATGAGGGCAGCTACATTTGTTCAAACCTATGAAAAGACTTTGGCCTGGCCTGTTATTTGAAAACCTAAACATGTTTTACATTTTCTTGATAGCATACAGATATAGAAACAGTTTAGCAATTAAAGTGCTTGCAGACGGACATGTTGTTTCTGGAAATGTGTTGGGTTTTTGCTCAAATAGTTATCTTGTTTTTATTATTGTGGGAAAAAAATTAGGAACAATCGTGCTGATTTACCCTCATTCAGGATGAACTATATATTGGAGCAAAACTAACCAATTATGCTCTAAAATATATATATATATATATATATATATATATATATATATATATATATATATATATATATATATACTTCAATACGTACACTGTGTTCAGACAGCACCAGTTATGTCTACAGTTACTATCAGGTAGGATTTTATGTGAGAATTTAACCACTAACCACCATTTTCAGCTGTTATTGTGAAAGTGTCACTACTATTTTCTTTTTCCATATAAGCATCTGTTTCCGTGGCATAAAAATGCTGTTTGTATGTGGCCAGTGTGGGCCGCATCATCTTCTGTGGCTTGTTGTTCAGTGCATTTCTGAACCCACCCATTTATTTTGGTTTGTCTTAAACTATATTTGTCTTTCTCCCCTTGACAGGGGAACTTGAAAAAGAACATAGTGTAGAGAGTAAAGCCTGAACAGTTGCCTGGCTCGAGCTCCATCTCCAAGTTTGGGATTTCTGTTAACTTTCAATTCATAAACAATGCTATCATCGCTATAAATATTTTTTAGGATTCATTTTAACATGCTGTATTTCACAGAAGGACTTGAGAAACTTCAAATCTAAATATGAATGATATGCAATGGAAAGGGTGGAATCATATCACTAAAAAACAACAACAATTGTAGCCTTCAGCAAAGAAAATAAAAGTGGCCTCTTTTTTAAACCAATGGATGAAGGTCCTGCAATAAATTCACTGCCACTTCTTCTAGTAGAGAAGTGAGACAGGAAGTCACGCCATGCCACACTCTACACACCAGTAACAGCATACCTAGGTAATAAGGAACAGACAGCTGGATTGGAAAACGCTCAACTATGAAGATAAATCCAGACGCTGTTCTCGGAATCAAACAACGGTACAAAGATCAAACAGCAATAATCAAGTCAACATTTTACCCATAGTCCTACAGAACGTGCTGTCTGACAAAACAATGGAACTAAAAGCAATGCAAAACAGAGCGTTCATGTCATTTTCAAAAATACATCTACATACAGTACATGTAATTTATGTTCTACCATAACTTTTCATCTGGACACCACATGCAACAAAGTGTGCACTTAGGTAAACTTAACATTCTGTGACCATATTTTGTTCTAATCGATTTTACAACAATTCCTCTCACTCTGACTCCCTGTGCTGTAATGTCAATGCAAACTATTTACAGAGCCAATCAAATACCAGAGGAAGGACACAGTGCAACCCGGAGTGTCTCGGAACAGTTCTACGTTGATCTCCAACTGGGTTTGCTTGGACTCATGTTGCTCTTTAAAGAAGCATGCTGACTAAAAGAAAACAGACGCTCTTGTTCTCCCACGCAGACTTCTCTTACGCTAAAAAATTTGACAGCTCTACTCCAAAGAGCGGAGTGCGGACGGAGCGAATGAGCCACAGCAAGAACTTGGAGGCTTAAATGATGCAAGAGGGTGGGCAGCTACTCAGGAGGATGAATCAGAATTTCTCAGTGCATGGGTATACACTCTAAATATGAATTATTAATTGGCTATCATACCCCCATAGTATGAAAATAAATCTAGGGGTGGATGGAATGAGAAGGGGCTGAGGTAGTGGACCTGAATACTGATGTGGAAAGAGATCCCGTAGGAGGCATAGGTACTAAAAGGCCGGCAGGAAACTTCCTTACATCTTTTATTGCAAGTGCCTGATCATGCCTTTTAGCCTCTGACATGCTGGACTGGGAAACTGTGACAGTCAATGCTCTGGTACCTAACTGGACACACTTAGTTCATAATCTGATGAGGGGAAAGAAGAACGATGTGAATATATATTACTAATCAAGGCAAGGCAAATCTACTTATAGAGACATTGAAACACAAGGCAACTCATGCCTTTACAAAGAAGTACACAAAATGCATTAAAGCAAGCAATTAAGAATCTTTTCTTAAGCAATTAAGAGTTTGAAACACTTTAGAACCTCTCACAGTCTCGCTCGCACACACTCATCCTCAACTTTACTTTGCGCTTTTCCCATATTGGTATTTGTCGTGCCAAATCACTTGCAAATATTACGTCCTCTCGTTCCAAGTACCTTCACAAACAACACTTCCAACATAGAAATGATTAATTTCTACATAAGGAAGCACTTCACTGCATCACTTCAAAAATTAATACGCGATTCATTTCAAGGAGCAATTTTCAACTCGATCACAGTTCAAAATGTGAGTTAAAGGGATTAAAAACAGATAAACTTTACTTTGCATTTCCCTTATATTGGTATTTGGCGTTCCAAATCACCCACATATATTCCATCCTCTCGTCAGAGAACCCCTCAACGTCATGCTGTTCCCGGTACCTTTGCAAACAAAGGACTCAAATCAATGCAGATGTGTAAATAAACAGCAATAGAACCTTCGAAAACACAGGCGAAAAGAATAGATTCTACAACAAAGCTTTTAAAAGTTGTATAAACGCTGATTAATTTAAAGTCCGACAGTCACAACACAGCTGAATGTTTAAATATTTTAAAAAACAAAGGCATGAATATTGAAGCTTAATCTATAAGTCCCTCACCTCCTGGTCAACACAATATTTCACAATAAGAGAAATCCATTCATTGCATCTATAAAAAAGTGCTTGTGAAATGTTTAAAACATCAATATGATAAGTTGTTTAGGACTTAAATGAACACAAGATCCACACGGAACTGCTAATATAAGCTGTAAAAGTCTGTTATGTCATCATCATGAACCAATTCTGTTTGGATTTGGTTCATAATGTAGATATGCATACATGTCTTCCATTTTACTTTCAGATGATTCTTAGAGTCGTTCAATAAATGCTATATTTAGAATTACTCAACAGAGTTTTTTAGTGTCGAGATTTAGCAAGATCTCGGAAAGAAGGGCAAAAGAATGGAGGCATCAGAGTAACGGGATCATGTATTCTTTCACTTTTAAAGAGGAAATGAGAATATTTCAGGCTGCGGGTGTACTTTGTGAGAGATAAGAAGCTTGGGAAAGTGTAAGTAAATGTAATTGAGCCTTTCACCACAAGATGGGGTCTGTCTAAGAGGTCTTATCCTCTGCACATGTTCCTGTGGCTGCGGGACACCATACCGGGGACTGTCACAAACCAGAATTACATAGCAACACACAGTTGGTGGCTGTAATGTTCACATCACACTGCCTAAATTAACTCACTCCCACACAGAGCTAAACTGGTCTCGTTACGTATCCACCACATTTTGGGACAATGGCTGTCAACAATACAAGTGTCACAAATAGGCCAGTCGAAGGCTTTGCTCTGGATCTCCTCAGAAGCTTACCATATTTTCATATACGCAATACAAGCAGCTGCCGCTTCAGAGGGATTCCACTTCCTACCTCACTTGCAAGTAAAATGTTAAGCATCTACAGTACACAGACACACCAACACACATCTCTGGTACTGAGGGAGTTTTCTTTTTTTAAATATAGATATATGTGTCTTTCATAACACTGAATTTTGACCTTTTGTCTGCAGGACACATGGTGACGGGATCTTGGCAAGTAATACTACAAAGGCCAAAAAGCAGTGGGAAAACATCTGGAGAACTGTTGTCCAACCATGCTCTGTTCAAATAAACCCAGATTTAAGAGGCTTCAATAATTCTATATACATCGAACTGTTTGTTATAGTAGGGATGAAAAGCAGAGCACGGCAGAAAAGGTATTTCATGGTCCTAGGTCACACCACATCTAAGCTGTAACATCTTAACACATCACAACTGATCAGATGCCTGTAAAGCCCTAAGCCCCGCATGGTTCCCCCAGAGAAAGATATGCCAGACTGTGCCTTTGGGAAACCAGCCAAACAATAACCATATGTGCAGCAGCATCCAGAGGGGTAGTGTCGAACTTCAGACCAGCACATGTTCTGAGCAGATCCAGCAAATATGAAACTATCAAAAACTCTTCAGACTGCTGATGGGATTTCATTGTCCTTCTACAACTCTCATGATGTCAAACCACTGGAGCAAATATATAAAGTGAACTGAAGCCACCTGTGGATTTATACAGAGGGCACAGGAAAGTAATGCTTTTACTGTCTATGGATCCAATAGTCATTAATAATAATATCTTACTGTGTGATAAACATTACAAAGTCCAGCATTCGGACAAAAATTACTACTTTGTGTGAGACAAATCATGTGTGGCATGACATAGGGTGTCTTGGGACAATATGGCTTTAGTTATGTGATGAGTGTTCTTTGTCCCACACTTTGAAAACCCTGTTTTATATCAAACTCCAAAACCACTTTGTTATAATGTAAAAAATAAAAAAACTAACAAAAAAAATAAAATAAAAAGAGAAGCTCCAAGCAAAGCTTTCAATATTTATAATGGATACAATAGATAAACGGGAGACGAATAGGACAAAGCGAAAAACACGGTTGTTGCTTGTCTGACCGTTCATCGGCACTATAATTCAGTCTTTACATTGGGATGTCTTCAAAACGGATTTTACGGCTTTTATTTCCACATGAAACGCGAGTCTTATAAGCCTGTTATGAGAGTATTTGATGGTATCTTGCAAGCTAGGTCCCAAAGCACCAAAACTACACAACAAAGTATAAAGCCTGTGCTGGTTCCAGACTCTGACCGTCTGCTTTCACTATCACAGCCGGCTGTTTGTTCTCTCTCTCTCTCTCTCTCTCTCTCTCTCTCTCTCTCTCTCTCTCTCTCTCTCTCTCTCTCTCTCTCTCTCTCTCTCTCTCTCTCTCTCCTACACCTCTTCCACTCTCTAAGCACCAAGAGGAGAATAAAGAAGGAAGGCCGTCCGAGGTGGGGAGAGAGGGTTTCCTGCGATTCACCTTTTATCTCGCATACAGTATGTGGCAAGCAAGTATAGGAGGGGATCGGAGCAATAAAGTGGAAGGAAAAATTAGAGATGAGAGCAGACGGAGAGGTGCAGAGAGAAAAAAGGGGAGCGCTGGGGGGAGTGGAGCCATATTTCTTTTCCTCAGTATATATTCCATGTTCTCTGATCTGAGGAGAAAATGTTAAGAAGTCTCTAAGAGAGATACAGAGAGCATGGACACAGCTTTCAATTTCTACTTCACTAACTTCAAAAGTACTGCTTGAACTATTCACCAACACTAGCTTTGTAAATAAATGGAACCAGCAACCGATTGTGAATTATTATTGTAATATATTCCTCGGGCGTGCAAACAAGCTCACAAGCAATTGACCTTTGAATTGCAAAATTCACCAATAGTCAGCGGACACTACAATTTAAGCAATCCTCATTTCTGGGTAGAAACTGTAAGCTACACATCCTCCCCATGTGTGCACAAAAGTAGAGCTCGGGTTAATTCACAGGGCTGTATGAAGTATGGTTTGTTTGTCGAGAAATGTTTTAGCTGCTGTCAATCACCAGCCATCCTTGTCCTGCTGGCAAAGCACAGCTGTTGGACTACAGGAGAACCTGGTGTAGCAGCTTTCTGGCAGAGACACTGCAATAAAGCGCTCAGGAGAGTCCAACAATCACATCAGAGTGAGTGATAATACAGTTTTGAGTGGAGGAGTTTTGAAGCCTGTCGATGCGAGCGCTGCTGGCTGGACTGTTGAGTGCTATAAGGGAAGCCTGATTCCCTGCTGTCTCTATATCACTTGACAGGTGAAGACAGGGGAGAGAAAGAACAGGGCTTGGTTCTCGCCAATGGCGCACCGCTCTGCCAACCAACGAGAGAGACTGATGTGGGGCTTATTGACTTGCCTGGTTTGATGGGCACTCAGTGGCTGACACTGCTGCATGCGGCATCCTTCAGTGCAAAACTAAATGGCCAAGCATGATCAAATCCTTTGCTGGCTAACCTCTTTACACCCAGACACTCCTGAGATTACGCTCCAACCTGCCTTTCCCCGACTCGACTCCCTCTGGCAAACGGGAGCAAAGCGTTATGGAGATCGATACAATATAAGCCATTTTCATCTCTCCTTCAAAGTGTGTCACAGGAGGGAATCCAAAAACAGTAATTCAAAGCCTGTCTACCTGTCCTGGCACAACCTTGACAAGGACCTTACTTTGTGAGTACTGCTCTGTGAGCACAAAGTAACTGTTCATTGCTGTCGGACAAGATATTATTCAAAGAGAAAAAGGTTTTCTTTTGGATTACAATATTTTCATAGAAACCAATGTCACTCTTAGCAAAGTAGTATGATGTGCAGGCAGGTGTGGCCTGTCAAGATATAAGATGTCATCAGGGTGTAATGGTGACGTGCTAATATGGAAATTGCACGTCACAATTGTATTGATCAAAAGTATTATGACTATAAACTTCAAGACCAAAACTCACAAATAAAATGAGCATCACTCAGTGTTGGTGTGTACCCTAACCCCCACCTGAACCGGGGTTCGTATCCCTCCCCACAATCAAAATTTGGAACACCTGTAGGAATCAGTAGCACCAAATCTCAAGGCTTGATCAACCTCCATTGTTGCAGAACAGCTTTAAATTGTTAACCCATTTCCTGTTCCTTGAAAAAAAAAAAGCCTTTTTGTAAAGTTCTGAAATGTGCCTTATTGTTCAGTGTTGGTTAACCTTACTGTTTTAACCTCTGCCAGTTCACCACTTACCTCTGTATTTTTCCAAGCTACTTAATAGGCTTGAACAACTTGAATTACAATAAATAACTGTAAAAGAAATTGTGGTGTTCTTAATCTTTTTACCAGTAGTGCACATTGGGGAAAAAAATTCATTAACAAGGTCAAAACCTACTTTGCGACCATCATGTTGACCACAATTCAGATCAAGTCTTCATGGAAGTTTGAGTGCTCCGTTCCACCACATTCTCACTAATCCAAAACAATCCCATGCTGCATGCCTGCATCTGGTACACTGTTATAACTCTGATAATCACTTCAAGTGTAGTTTAGAATAAAAACTATTCAGTCTGGAGAATGTTTTTATTATCTTACACATAATTGAGAACAAAATGTGCAACATGCCATTATCCAAAGCCCTAAGTTGCTTTTGGCAAAAAGATCACATTATCTTCTTTGCTGGTGTGAAACTCTCTGTACAAACTCTTTTGAAGAAATCTACTCAACCTTCTCAACACCACTGTCTCCCAAAGTAAAGCGATCATGTAAAGAACAGTCTCCAGGAAAGCAGGATTCTCCCTTTAGACGGACTGTAAATTGAGATGAACCTGGTGGAGATGAACTCCTAATCAGCTGCCAGACACCGGCGATATCTCTGATGACTGGTGAAGGCTATTCATTGGAGGGGAGTTTAACATCATTGCGTCTGATTGACTGGGCTCTCAACCACCGCGGGTTAAGGGGGCTCCTGGGGTTAGCCTGGTCAGACAGAACAAGCTGGGGCAGGAGAGAGGAAGACAGAGGAGTAGAAAGAGAGAGGGGGGGGCTCTCTGGTAAATAGGCAATCCACAGACTCCTGTGCAGCAGTTTAATAGAGCCTCTCATGGCCAGTCTGTCAGTCAGTCAGGTGAAACAGGGTCTAAAAGGGTCTTAATGAAGACAGCTTCACACCAAGTTGTCCTGAAACTGCCCAGCTAAAAAGAAGACACACTTATTATCCATCTTCCACACTGCAGACTATTGCCCACTCAAAGTATCTAACAAGAACAGAGGAAGCTCCAACTTTAAATCCGAAGCAGCCAACAACACATTGTGTTCAGGGTCTTTGGAATGAACAGAGTTGAGAAATGGCAGAGCACAGTTGCATTGACCCACTGAAACACGGGAGTCTGCAGGCCAGATGCTGGAAATAATTACAGCTGTTCTGACACATGAAATGCTCAGAATATTACATAAACAGTACTTAAAAAGCAATAGTCCACTCTTGTTATGCTGTAATTGCACTCATAAAAAGACTTTTAACAGAGGGGATAATAAATTAGTATATCCAGCAGAGTGTTACGATGCTCCTAAACTATGAGTATAACCTTTTGGTTTTAGTTGAGATTGATGTCTATTTTGTTTTGCATCCTATGAGTGGATTTACCAGACTATTGGACCCCCAGTGTACATAAAATACCACCGTTTGCAAATGTTTCCCCAATATTATTAATAATACAAAAACATGACATTGCTTAAATGCATCATTAAAAATACATATGCACATTGGGATACAGAATTCCGACAGATTTTATATAAAATCCCAGGCTAAGTATTCCTCAAAGAAAAACAAAACGGGATTTCAGGAAGATGATTCAATGATAAAACTGGATGTAGATGAAACAAAACTAGTGTACGTTTGCTTTCAAAAGTAATACATCATTGACTACAGGGCCCAACTCAAATAAAATAACTTTTCAGACCTCCACTTGGAAAATCTGGATATGTATAAAAACTGCACAGTCTAGTTGTCAAGCCATGATTGTAACACTACCAAGATTCCCTCAAGGAAACAGAAAGAAAAAAACAGACACTTAAAGTTTTGTGGGACAAAGTTAAAACGACAGGTTCTTTGTGGTGTCCCATGATGCTGTCTGATGCTCATTGTAGAGTCACAAAAATATGAAATGCTTTTAGGTTCGGTATTGAAACAGTAGATAAGCTCAAGAGCCAAACATCTCCCCACTGTCCATCCCAGCCCAGTAGCACTGCCTCAGGACACAGCCTCTGGGTGGCCCATAACCAGGCCCTGGCCTGCTGTCTCTATGGTAAGTGCTCTGTCACGAGGCTGCCAGGGGCTACAGCATATGCCACCAAATCCCTGGCGTATGCCCCTTGGTAAACAGGGGCTCTGCTAATGGAGGCATGATTCTCTCAATGTACTATATGCTTATGTGTCTGCGTCTCACTCTGACCTTCAGCTGGTCCACTCCAACTCCTCACTGCCAAATGGCTTCACGGCTGGATAGCGCTGCACTGCTTGACTTGCTACATGTGGGGAACAGAGAGAGACAGAGGGAAAAAGAAATGGATGAGAGTGAAGAAGACAGAAAGAGACTTCCTTATCTTGGGTTCACTTCAGGGTGGAAAATCAGAACATAACATCACAAGAAGAAAAATACTGGAATAATGCAACAGATTATATAAATTGGCTAAGGGTTTAATGGCAAACATATAGACGAAGCACTAAAACTGTCCGTGAAGACATGTTTGATGGTTGCTCTTTGAAACAGTTGATTGGTTGCACTGATACTGATCAATCACATTTACCTTATCAAGCTCAAACTCGACTGCCAAGTAAATGGCTCGGAATCCACTGGGAGCAATGGTCGAACGCATACTGCTGACTTTATGTCTTCAATTCTAAGTCTGCTAAACTATATCAGTGTTAATATCAGTGGATTTTAACAAATACTCAAAAATCCATAGTCCTAAGATGTTGACTTGGTTCGTATCATACTAATGCAGAGGTAAACAGGCAAAACAAAATACATTCATTGTGTAGCCGGTGACAGACAGACAGCTCTCTCTCTACCTGCCCTAATAGAACATCCTTAAATCTACCTGTCCTGATTTATGACTTTGCCTCCCTTTGGTGGCTACATTTTCAAGATTGATAAGCAAAACAAAGAAAAATTCCACCAATTCTGATTACAAAAAAAAAACAGGAAAAAATTTTTTTTTATTATTATTATTTTCAAGCCTCTGAGTTCCCAACTTTTATTTAGTTTAGGCCTGTCTCTGCTGACATTAGACTCAAGACCATGGACACAAACCAGTCCATCACAGAGACACACAATTCACTTACAATCTGAAGCCATTTTACCTAACAAGCATCCAGGAGTGACTGGAATTTAACACATTGAATGTCATTTTGTATTGTAAAACTGTCCATATCAACAGGGGCTGGTGTAAAAGAGGTGATAGTACAATGATCATCCACATTTCCTCAAGTGTTAGAAGCATGTCGTGTAGTCAGTGTTGCTGAATTTCCATTGTCCATCATATAAACGCAATTTTCATACATAATGAAAGGCTTCTAAGTCATTCACCTATGTGTAAACAGTCTAGAATGACTGTTGACTGGAAACTGCAGCCCTAAGAATCCAATGAGCCTCAGCAAGCCGCCATCTTTTTCCATGTATTTTTAAGTGTGCCGACTTTGTTAGGACTACACGTCGGCTGCCAGTCAAGCATACTTCTACCCACACAACAGTGTATATGCCAGAGCTCAATCACAGAAAGAAAAAAAAACTTTTAACAGACACTTTGTACTTCTTTCCCAAACAATGGCAAGTGCTACAGAGTGTGTCTGCTATTCTGTGGGCATCCAACATAATTACAGTGCTTCGTAGGTTTGTATGAGAGTATTGGGGCAAACTAAAGCCATCATTACTGTACACATATAAGGCCGACATGGAACCGCAGCACTGGGTACAAAGCAATCACTAAAACTGTATTATCTTTCCTGTACAAGTCTATAATTAGTTTTCCCCTTGTTACAAAGTGGGCATATGTTTCATGAAAGAATGAAAAGAAACAGATTACTTCAAACCTTAACCCTGTCCTATTTCTCCGAGATAGTTTTATAACAGGCAAAAGATAAGAGGAGAGCTACAGGGAGGAACTTCATAATGTGTCTCAGTATCAGGAGTACGTGGGGAGTTCAGAGGCAGAGTGGAATGAGCAGCCTGGGGCTTATGTCTGCAAATCACAGCTTTCCCAAGCACTGTCTTTGCTTTCACAACCATGCAGACGCTAGAAGGACAAGAATTAGTTTTGACAATGTACATTCACAAATGCTGTTAGTGTATGTGCATGTGAGTAAGTGTGCCCTGTATGTGCGCCCAGTATTATTACAATGTCAAGACCTCCACACAGTGTCGTCGCCTGTGGCTTTGGTGCAATATGGTGCAATTAGTTTACAATACACTAAACTTCCTCGCTCTCATAACTGTGTGGTAGTTTAGGTGTGATGGGGTTTATACTGGCATCCATAAAACATAAAGAGGTCAGATTGAATTGCAAAAGGAAGAGGAGATGAGACAAGACTAATTATCTTTATAGCCTGGCAGCAATATTTTATTCAACTTAAGCACTGGATGCTTTGCGACGTGAGAAGCTTCACTCTTTGGTGTGTGGCTGAGTCTTTATTTCTGACAGCAAATGCTAACAAATTGATGGTATGGACTATAAAGTGCCAATCTCACAACCCCACACATACAGTAACTGTCACTGTCTTTATTTCCTTGACTCTTCCCGGTTTGTGGCTATTTCAACTGTAATGCTAAAGGAAAGTCAAAAGCCGAGGATGAGAAGTCAGTCAGGGGGAAGGGAGGCCAGGCCATAAGAGAAAGAAGACTGCAAAAGAAGAAGAAAAAAAAAAAACAAGATTGAAAAATAAATTGAGTGAAAATCCCAAGAACAGAGAGGAGGCCAGGAGAGTGGTGTCCTGGGAGCGAAGAGAGGCTAGTGCCATGCTATTGAGCGCCTGGAAGAACACAGTCTCTGATTTCTTCCTTTTCTACTTTTTTTTTTTTTTTCCCTTTTCAAAGAGCACTTGAAAGCTCTTCTGTGGTATCGAGCAGGTGGGAGAGTATGCTGAGACGGACTAGGGCCGCGAATGGGCAGGGCTGGTTAAAGCGGCTCCCCTTTCTTTATCCAATGCACAGAAGTGGAGGACTCAGAGGTCCAAAGGCCCAGTGGCCCAGAGCTCCAGCCAAGCATCTCTGAGGAGCCTTCAGCCGGGCAGAGGTGGAAATTGAAGGCGTGAGGCTGGGCACCGAGAATGACGGATAACCACAAAAGCTGCAACAGAAAGTATCCACACTTAAGAAAAGGAGACAAACGTTGACACTTATTTCAAAAGAGAGTAGCTTGACACTTTGACAGTGTCTTTCTCAATAGAGTTTTCTTTAATTACAGGAGATATGGTCCTTCACCCATAAGCAAAATGTATTTCATTCAAACAATAAAAGCATTTGTGCCAATGACTTTATCTGTAAACACACTACAGCACATAACAGGCCAACTCCTGCTTTGTTTAATTAAAGTCCTTAATTGGAGTCATTATGACACTTAATGATGTTAAAGAGACCTGCACGGCGCTGCCTGAATCAACAGTCGACGGCAGAAGGCAGTATTGATGCAATCCAGATTTTTTTTTAAGTTAGCACTTTATTATAATTGATCAAAACAGCAACCAGCCTTTGAACGCCTGTTCCTCCGGGATCAACTTCAAACAGTATCAATTATAGAAATCGGCTCAGAGGAGAGAACTCAATTCCCTATCAATAAAGTATTCAGCGGCAATCGCCAGGAGATTAGGAGAGAGATGAGCCAAGTGGAAGCCCACAGGACTGCCTAAATCTACTGCATAGTGAATGCTCCAGTAAACTAAGTAGCTTCAGATGATCAAACAGGAGGTATTCCAATCAAACGCTGCATGGAGCTACAGTAGCAGCGGCTGCTAATACAGTGCTAACCTTTGGAGAACTACTTTGAGGCATCGACTGAACCATGTGAACCGAGATGTGCCACGACACACTTGTTTTACTACTGTGTAAAACACTGCATCTATTGTTATGGTCCAACTCATCTTCGCTGTCTCTGACTGCACGTTTCCAACCAAAATATGCCGTGATGTGCTGCATGAGGGGCCCAGTATCAGAGAGACGGCTTTTGTAAATCCAGGGGTGCTGATGATTTTCATTTAATGAATATTCCACTGGGCAACTAAATACCAGCAATATCTTTTACGACTCGATATGCTTTCTTGTGCTTCTTCAAAAACAACCAAAATGCAAACCTGTATCTTTGTTTCAATTAGTAGAATAACATATGCCTGTAGTTTTACTATGTTTTTAACATGTAAGTGGGACGTTAATGGTCAGTGACAATCTATAATCTTTATATTTTGGACCATCGTGTAGGCTCACGGGCCTTAAAAATCGACACCCTTGGTTTATTTGATCATTTTAAAAACACTCTTTTGGCTCCAATAAGCTGTGGAATTTAACTGTGAAAACTATGATGTCTATTCCAGGACATTTCACACATTACAACTGCTCATCCCAGTAGCAATTTTATAGGTAAATGTGAAGTTGATGGAAAAGAACCTATTTAACATATATTCAGAAAGTGACGAAAACGTTGCATTTCATCAGATGAGTAATATTAGTGGGGAGAAAATAGTTTCCATAACGGACATACAGAGATAGAATCCCTTAACTTTTAGCTTTGACTTGTTGAATAATTATGATTGGAACTAGACATCTACATTCATACAAAAAGTGATGTACACACATGCGTACCATCACACACAAGCATGTATTACACACCCACCCTCCACAGTATCAGCACTACCCTGTATAGATCTATTGACAGAGCCATGCCATATCAATGACACCCTCAATCTTTACAGGACCCTCTCCCTGAAAGCCTCTGTTGCGACACAATCATTACAAATTGATTGCAAAATAGCTAACAATCATGATTAAATCATTAAATTCTTGTCTACGCTTCAGAGAATGGGGAGAAAATTAACTTCCCACCAACCTCATTTTTTTCCGAACACGAAATAATGATTTTCTGCCAGTCTAATTACAAAGCCAACATCTGATCAAGCCCACATCCAGAGGGGATTATCACATGCACTAGTATTAGACCTCATTACCAGCCTGAGTGCAGAATTATTACATCTTGTAATTGGATGGTGAGATTTATATACAGATCAGCCCGGTTTCTGTAAGATTGTAATTACAGGCTTCGTTGGTTAGCTACTTATCACTCAGCAGTGGAGTGCAGGAAACCAGTACGTGGAAGAGCATTTCATTAACCCCTCACCCTGTTGGAGGGGGGAAACGCTGTACCTTGCATGTCTGTTTTAGGGACAACAGCATCGCTCACATATCGGGTAATTTACCACGCCCTCCTTTGGCCCGCACCTGATCAGACAACCCGTCTTACTTTCAAGAGCTCTTCAATGAACAAGCATGGGAAATTTGTCTGAATTAACCATTCATTTTCACTCTTGACTGGGCCCTCTTTTGTAATGAATCAAGATAAGGATGTGGACTGTGCGCCATACGGAAGCTTCATAAAACACATCTCTTTAGAATTAGCTGCGTCGGGTTACCAGGATGAAAGGTTATTACACCGCAGCTGGGGAGGGCTGGTTGTCTTGTGTCCACACAGATGTCTATGCGCAGGCATATTTCTGGCTTCTCTCATTTAACCAGCAGAGATATAAAGAGGCGTACAGTATCCCTCCGTTCTCTGTGTGGGCAAAGGCTGCTTCAACTGCCTTTAGCTCCTGTAAATTATTGAGCACACTTTCTCCCCTCTTTTTTCTCCAGACGGCCCTTAATTAATGGACCGGGACGCTTGTTAAACACCTTACTTTCCATGGCACAAATCTGCCAAGTGTGATTAGACAGGCCCAGCATGCTCCAGTTCATCAGCGGGGGGAAAAACAAGTAAGATAGAAAGGCTTCCACAGTCATCATCATCATTCCTCATCACAGCTCCGGCAATGGCTGCTCTACTTACAAACAGGTCAGTCACAATAAACCAAAGTAAATCCGCTCTGACAATGTCAAGCTCCAACACCTTTTACACATAGTAATAAATTGAAAGCTGGACTTGGGCAAATCTTGAGGCAATTGGAATGAAAAATGACAGAAAGGGCGAAAACGGAGAAACGCGTGTCGTTTCGTGCTGCTGATGGAACACAACTCATTTGGTGTTTGGCGTCCTGCAACTCAGCAAGAAAAGCCTCGATCCACATGTCAGGGTGACACAGACAGGGAGGGAGGGGGTAGAAAAGAAGGCATCAGCACCTCTTCACAGTTAACACCCATACAACTCACTTTCTCTCTGCATATCACAGAGCCCTCCTCTGTAACAATCAATACAGGCCTACATTTTATGAGACAAGGAGTTAACTTGTTCAATTATGCCACAGACAGCTCTATTCTTTTGTAACAAGTAATCTGGGTAGTGAAATCAATACTGACAGGCTCACGGCACGCTGGCTAATTTCATATTACCTCCAGCCAATGGCAGAGCAGCTCGTAATGGAGCTGTAGTTCCACTTCATTATAAGAAAGGAGGGGGGATCAATACTGGTGCACGCACACACACACATTGACACTCACATTTACACACAAGCAAAGGGTCCACTTTTACACACACACACACACACACACACACACACACACACACACACACACACACACACACACACACACACACACACACACACACACACACACACACACACACACACACACACACACACACACACACACACACACACAGAGACAAGAGCATAAACACGTACGGGCAAAAAGGGCAACTCCGCTACTTCAGAGCCCCCAAGGGGGCTGCACGGAGCTGTCTGATGTGGGGCAGATGGGGCGGGTGGAGGATGGGAGTGCAGGGTCATAACCCGCCCCAAATATAAATGACACTTCCGATCCTCGGCAAACACGCCCACGCAAATACAAGGACTTACAAATTTGCATCTCCGTTTTTGCAGACTGTCAACCAATCATGAGGGAAACATCAGTTTCTGTGCACTGATCTTCAACAGGGTTCACACACACACACAAATACACACGCGCACACACACACATGCACACAATTAACACTTGACTTCTTCACAGCAAGGTCATAATCTGATTAAGAGGTTGTCTACTCAGAGGGAATGGGAAAGAGAGGAAGAGACGCAAAAGAAAAAATAAGGGAGGATAACCTTCAGATGGCGGATCAAGTCTTTGACCTCTGCAGCTAATTACAAATTAAACTCCATATCTTCTTTTGTTAAAAAAAAAAAAAAAAACTATCTCCATTCTTTTTTTTCCCCATTATTGTTATCACTCTGTAGGATTAGCTGGGGACTAAAGGGATGATGTTGTCTAAGCTGATGTCAACTGTACAATTACTCGACTCATCCATCCCTTTCCAAGAAAAATAAGACACTGTAGATTAAGATAAGCCGTTTTGAGAAAGAAAGGAGATGTAAAGCCTTTGACAATTACCAGGCACACAGAACAGGGCGACGATTGCTCTTGGTAAACAAACTAAATACTCATTAGACTGGCGTTCTTTTTTTTTTTTCCCCCATAACTTGCTATTATGCAATTTGGATTTATTGCTCTCATTAATAATCTTTACCAGGTTATGCCACAAACAGCCATGACAGCGGCATCCTTTAGCTGGAGGAAAGGGCACCGCAGACAACGTGAGAACACATCCCGGGTGCGCTATTGGAGAACCCAATTAAATGCATTTTAATCTGAATATCCCTCAATATGCTTTATTGTTCTTCTTTAATTTCCTTGCCACTATTCCACACGGAGCTCCAGTTATCACGTCGACAGGCTTTATGAGCCCGACAGAGTTGCCCAACACATTGGGTTCATCAGTCACAGCCAATAAGAGGCTGCCAGTGTCTCAGCAATAGGGGGCACAGATCCATAACAAATACCTGGCTTTTGGTGGGAATGCATTGAAGACATGGAGATACCCAACATTTATTAACAATTAGGCACCTACAAAATTCCTCACACGCTAGAATTACAGGCAAGCTAGATAAAACTTTGCAGCACGTGGATCATTGTTAGTATTCTGTTCATAACCCCAGTGATTTTATGGATGCTATTCACTGCATTGGGAGTGAAATACACACAAGTTTTTCTTTTTTAATGGTGTGTTGACCTGTTGCACTGCTACATAACCAATGTTTGTTTTGCAAATTGGCATTGTGTCCCCTTTTAGTTGATTTTGTAACTACAAAGTGTCTTTGCCAAAAGAACATAATGTTTGCACAATTGCACAAACAGTAAGCAATAACTTTGCAAAAGTTTGTATTTTTTCAATTATCAGCTTGACTAAATTCACATTTTAGACATCTGTAAAATATAGGTTATCTATATTTTAATATAAACTCATGAAATCTATACTAATGCTGTACTACACAACCAGACTGTGGAATATAGCTTTTGCGCAGGACTATACATCCACTGGCCCATTTCATGAATACTAAATAAAACACAAATCTAACACTATTCAGTACAACCATAACCTATCTTGCAATCTCTGTCATAAATTAACATTACCACATCTGGAAAACCTGATTTTATGGCAGAGATATTGTAGTGGATTAGGTTAAATATCACTATTACACTGAAACTGGCCAATGCTTTGGTTTCCAAGGTTCCAATTAGGGATGCATCACTACCACTTTTTTAAAGGACGAGTTCAAGTAAGATTTCTAACCTTTAGGTACCTGCCAATACTGAGTAACGATATGGGTACTCATTAAATGTCATCCCAATTACATTTGTTTTCAAAGTGTTTTATTTTCATCTGATGCTTTCATATTTCAGCTACCATCTAACTCAGACTTAAATGTTCACTGTATAGTATGTGTGACATTGACCAGGTAGATCCTTACACATCAACCCTGTTGTACCTGGCTCATTCGTTGTTTTGAGGCCACTTCAAGTGAATTGAATTCACATTATGAAAAGCCACTTCTAATTAACTGCAGTATGGTTCTTTGCAAAGATTAACAAAAAAATGAACTTGTCTCCATTATAAGGGTAAAAATATGATGTCAAACCGAGGAAGTTAAGTAGGCAAGTGTGAAACTTTTTGGTTTTTGGTGCTGATCCCACAGCTAACAGGTCACCACTGGCAGCCCCAGAAGTGAGTATCAGAAGAAGAAGTCGCTCAACTCATGTAATAAACCACATTTCAAATGACTGTTTTACAGTAAACAGTGCCACTGGTAAAACAAAGATGGTACATTCTTGAATATAACAATTGAATTTCCTTTTTCTCATAAAGACATCATGGTTTCAATAAATCAAAATGTATGAATTTCACTTATAAGGTGCTTTTCCTCTGCGTGAAAAGTCCACAAAAGGGCTATACATTACATGTTAAGCAAATTTACCCATTCACACACCAATGGAGGCAGCTCATCCATCCACTAGTAGCAGTTTGGGGTTCAGTGTCTTGCTCAAGGACAGATCAGGAATCAAACCTGCAACCTTCCAATTGAGAGGTGACCCACTCTACCGACCAAGCAATAGTCGCCCGCCTATGGAAACTTTGACGAGAACACCATTTGTGTGACGGAAACACTGTATCGTGGACAATTGCCCATCTATTTTATAAAAATTAACTTTCAAGCCTTTCCTCAGTGTGAATGCACAAGATGCACGCAGCCTGCAGCATTCGCTCCCGGTTTGTTTTCCTCTTTTTGCTTTAGTTTTTTCATCACTTTGGTTTCTTTTTTCCAGGTATGTTGGTGAGCTTTTCTCCACGAAATGAATGGACCACTTTTTTTTTTTCACTTTGTTTACTTTCTGATGGTCAGCTGGCCGGCCGGCCCCTCTGGGAGGCTCAGAAGAAGAAACATGCCAAAGGGGGAACTAAGAAAGGGTGAAGTGTCACAAGGGGTGGAGATGGACTCTGTACAGGTGGTCTCAGAAAGGAGGAGCTGGTGCAAACTGAGGTCCATCCTAAACAATGTTTCTCATGTTCTTCACGGTGTCCTGGTCAACAACAGGAGCTCCTTCTGCAACAGATTTATACCACCAAAGTGCTCAACAGAGTAACAGAATATCCTTCATTCCCATGGCAACGAGACTCTATAACTGCTCTTGGTAAATTGTGTTTGTGGTGGGTTATTTTTACATTAATTTCCTTCTTCTATGCTTATACTAGTCACTGTTAAGCCTTGTAGATATTAATATTTACTTGTGTAATTTTTAGTCTGTCTTATTTGATAATTTAACTCTATTATGTTCTATTCTGTGTAGAGCAATGCTATAAAAGCAATTCCCTCCGCAATTAATAAAGTAATTTCTCTTCTATTTGTTTAATTGTTTTGACATATTTCAATACAATCAAAAGCACAGCACCTTCCACCAGAACTGAGCAGGATTTTAAATGCTGATAAATACTTCAAACCAGCAGCTAATCACAGTCAGAGTGTTTTAGCCTTGTCGAATATATGATAGAGTAAATAATTTGAAAGAGGGTTTTTGCACTTATTTTCTTTTCACAATTCTATTATTAAAGTTATTTATGTGAGTGTTGGGTTCTAATGTTATGATTCAAAAGAAACATTCATCAGGGACACGAGCCCAGTTCTACACAGGTGTTCCATCCAACCAGGTGGAGTCACTGACGCGACAACTTGGACATGATCCCTCACCACCTCTCCACCTGTCAACCGGCTCATCCACTGCGAGGCTTTTATTCCACTGTCAAAATATTACTCATCATATAAACAACTTAAAAAGAAACATGGATGAATCATGTATATTAATATTAATCATATTGTTAAAATTTCAAGAAACAATTTCATGATTTTATATTTCACCTCACAGGCAAACAGTTATTGCCGGTCAGATGAAAGTGAACAAAGGTGAATAGCTTAAGCAGCCTGGTTCAGTAGAAATATGTGTAAACCAGAATGAATCACCTTTGACCAGATGATGTACATGTGAGTGAAAGCGCCTCCGATACGAATGCAGGCAGAGCTGGCCTTGAGAGATTGAGGATTCTGCTTCACTCTCACCCATTTTCACCTCCCATTATCTGATTAGCCTCCCATTTCTTCCCCATCAGAGCAGTGACCTGGATTTCGGAAGGATAGTGATGGTCAGCCGGGGCGGGGTCCGGTGAGAGGGGCCAAACCATTTGGGGGTGTTGGAACCATAAATCAACAGCAGCGGGAGAGGAGAGCGAGGGGGATTTATAAAGATGTTGTGCTCGGCCGGCCCACTTGTGGACACTGTGATGAATTCACATGCACATTGCCAAGGCAAACTACTTCATTATACTACGGCCCAGTGGTCATTAATCTCCCTGGGAGGCCAGAATCCTGGGGGATCGCCAGACCAGAGAATTTATTCAGGCCTGGAGGTACCCATTTCATTAGCCATTCAATCTGTTCAGTCCACTCCATCCTTCTCTATCTCTACTTTCACTCATTATTGTTTATATAATCTCATAAAAAGTACTTTTTAACTGTAATATTTACAAAACCAAATCGTACACGACTCCCCAGCATGCGTTGTCATTTTTTTCAACAGAGCCAGCTTTGATTACTTTTACCTCACATGATTAAATTCAATGGTTTGGTGTGTGTATATTTTTTATCCAATGTTACTCAAGACTATACCAGTGATGTATTACGTACCATTTAAAATCATCTGTGAAAAATGGGATTAAAAACCAACAGACATACTGCCAGCAAGCTTTAAGTAGCTCTACTCTATCCGTGTATTGATATCACGGATTCTTCTCAGATGCCAAAAAAAGCTATTTTATAGCATTACTTATATAATGAGAAGCTTTGGGTTGATTGGTGCAGTGTGATTTGACAAACTGTGCTTGATAATATACACAGGACATTACAGATGATCGAATCCAGTTTTGAGCGAAGACCCAATAAGTCAGATAAGTTGGATTTAGAGCACTTTGTAAGTAAAACACTGACTGTAGTACTTGATGTAGAAGTGATCTTTAAATACAACTAAAGCCCCTTAAGAGATATTTCCACTCGTGGTTTATATTTATACACCACTGCATGTGTTTAAGTAGCTGTCGAATAATACTTCAGCAACATCATAAACTGTTCAATTTCCACACATTTCAGAGAGTGATTAATAAAGCATTAAAGGCAAACTAAGGAATATACAATCAATAATTAAGTTACCAAAACACATTTTAACATATTGATTTATAGGAGGGGATTTTTGCCCAAACCAACTCAAAAGAGAAATTGCCACCATTTTGGTGGCGTTTGTACGTGGGCAGCAGACGACATGCAGGCTGGAGGAGGATGGAGACAGACGAGGTTACTTTAACCAGTTACTTGGGTCTTGTAATGGTGTCATTACCGGGGGCAAGTGCTGCTGGTCTAACATGTCATCGGAGGGCCAACATCTAGTGATTACTTTTTAATGCTGGGGCTGCTCCTTCCCCACTAACGCACTCACTCGGAAAACAAATATGCCATCTCGCCTGTTGATTAGAGCGATCAAACAGACGCACCTGGACACCGAGATGTGACAGCATATACGCACACACACACGTACACGATCACACACACACACGTGCACATTTGAAAGTGAATAGGGGGTTTCCTGTGACATTGTGAATGCCAGATAATATTGATACGTTTATTTTCAGAGGGCTTGCTAAAACAAGTGAAGTCAACTGTAGTGAACTGCAAATTGGTAACAGCGTATCAGACAATCCTGAACACAAACACCTGGATGGATATTACTTAGTTCAGACATTCGCTGCCTCACTATCTCTCTCTCACACACACACACACACACACACACACACACACACACACACACACACACACACACACACACACACACACACACACACACACACACACACACACACACACACACACACACACACACACACACACACACACACACACACACACACACACACACACACACAAACGCGGCCCAGGAAAGCCAACACGTTTTATACATCACAGTGAATTCCTCCCACCTTCAGAGCCCTGTGATAGCACCATGTCAGCCACACACACAAACACCCTCAGTCTGTGACACTGCGATCTAAAATGCAGGGAAGTCTTCATCTTCCCAGGTTTCTTTGCTGCTTTCCCTCAAGGATTTAACCATATATATATGTAGAATAATTTCATCAACCATGGTCTGTCCCGACGGACCCTTTCCACTTTAAACACTTAACGGGCTAAATAAATAATGATGGCTTACGCACTGAGTGTGTGTTAACGTTAACGGCACCAGCCACTAGCCCCGGGTCCCACTGCAGCAGGAGTCCTTAAAGCGAATAATTTGCTTCCGTTCAGGCCGCCTCACTGTAGCCATTCGCCAAGCAGATTATGGGCCTTTAAGTAGCAGCCAGGCCTGAAATGTGACTCTAGGGCCCACGAGCTGCCGAGCAGGAGGCAAAGACTTCACGCAGAGTAACAGTGGGAAAGGGACAGAGAGGAGTGAGGACTGGCAGTCAAAGGGGAAAAGGTAAATCTGGACATGTGAATGAAAGAGGAGAAGATGAGGGGCAAGATATGTCAGCCTGAATCGCTTGCTTTGTGAAATAGTGGTGAACAGATTTCATGATTTTCTAACATGTGAAGGACCAAACAACTGAATAATTAGCAGAAAGCGTTCCACACATCAGCAGCTGGAAAAAAACACTTTCAACTGTTAAATCGACCCCTAAAGGAGTCATATTATGCTAAATTCACTTTCTAAAGGCTTTCCAACAGTAATAATCGTCTTGTGAGAAAGTGAAAAAAGTTTCTGTAATCTGTAAAAAATTTTTAAAACGTGTGTTCCAACGAGCCAATCAGAAATCAAACCCTATATAGCGTCATCGGGGGTTTAGCCAATCACAATCAAGGTAGGCTCTCCCTTTGACCCTCTCACAATTAGGCAGCTCTGCTCTGGCACATGACACCACGAGAAGAAGTACTTCCTCCCCTTCCGAAGATGAGCATTTGTGGGTGGAGCCAGTCCAGCTCACACAGACACAGCAGATTCTGAAATCAGTTCCTATGATCCAATATTCAAATGGCTGAAAATCAAAGAAAAGATGGATTGGACTGAGACGCATGTAAAAGTGTTGAAAAGCTGTATAAGATGACCCTTTAACAGCAAAGTCTCAACCTGAAGTGAAGCTGATTCTTCTGATATTATTGGTATGTGGTAAAGACACTTACTCAATTGCCAAAAAAAAATTGCTTTGCTTTCATAAATGTGTTTTTTTCCATAACCAGAGCTTGTAGAAAGCATCAGACCTATTGATTGTTGCGATGGCTCCTTTTTCTTGACTTCTTAAGACCTTAATGAGTCAAAAGCAAACTATCTCAACTGAAATCACTGAATAAAATCTGCCTCAAGCCTTACATTTTCACAGCTAGTTAGACTAAATGCCGGCTACTATCCCTTTGATTGATGTTAACCCTGCCAGGACTGGACTTATGTAGATTGTATGGCTGTAGAATTGTCAAAAGACACGTAATGAGTTATCACTTCTGCACATTTTTCCACAACAACTTCTAATACCTGGCAGTTCTTTGATATGACAATGTGAATTAGATGTTTCCGATCAATTCAGGTTTTGAATATGCATGTCTGATCTGAAATGTATGATTGGACAGTCGTGCTCACAAAGCAGAGTGCGCCACTACTGTACGTATGCGATGGTGGTCAAACATTTGACCCATACAATGAACAAAGCTGAGGCTCTAATCTGGCCTGCTGGATGATGATGCAGGAGTAAAGAAATTACAAAGACGACACACAGTGAGACCCAGAGCGGCATATTGCAGCACGCAGCAGTGGGAGCTTGCTCCCCATTTGCTTGTGAAATTACAATAGCATCCAACAAGAATGAGGTTTGTGAGAACATGCATGGTGAGCGTATTTGTAAGGGCAAATTAAGATCAGACCCATCAGCATGTGGCCCCCTCAACTAAAATGAGTTCAACACAACTGATTTATATGTATTATTGACACATTTATGGTATTCTTTATAGGATTCTATGTATTGAACATCTAATTTATCTTTCCAATAATCTGCTTGCAACATTATCAATCTGCCTCCATCCAGAACTGCATTATCAATCTTATACTTCTCTAAAGAGACATTTCAGTCGAAAATGTAAAAAATATCCTCAGAATTAACAGACAACCCCACTTTGTTTTGCAGTGCATTGTGTATTGAGCCACACAGTTGTCACTGACATGGTCTAATCCGATAATATCAGTTCAAAATCCTCATCCTGAGTCTGGAGCTTACTCTGATTACCCTATTAAGATATCAGGCTTTAATTCAAACAGCTTTCCCGACAAAATATATTAATCAACAGCATCTTAACCAAAACCGTCTCATCCTTTTCTTTCTTTTTTTCTTTGTAATCTCTGCACGTTCTGATTCAACTTGATTTTACTGCGTCAAGCTCCAGTTAAACCCTGGAGAAAGCGAAGGCGACATCATCAGTTGATCTATCGTGCCATCTCCTCACTCAAGAGAGGACAGAAACATCAAATCTCACCCTCCTTCCCCTCGAAATGACATCTGAACATCAATACATGGTCCCCGCCCCTGCAATGTGACAGTAAAAGCTGTATTGATTTCCTTCCAGATTAAGGACACTGCTGGGAGCAATTTAAACATACAAGCTGAAGCATCCCGGCCCAGTTGTGAGTGATGTGTTTCAGCATGTATAATCAGGTCTTGGGAGGGGCACAAATCTGGATTATGAACATTTAAAGGTTTGGGATCACCTTGGATGGCTGGGTCACCACTCAACTATAGTTTTGTTTCTTAATTTTTTTGCCCCATTTCAAAAGGTCAGTTTCAGTGTAAATTTGTGAAAAAGACTTTTAAAACTATTTCCCGATGGCTGGGGAAAACTTGGCTGAACTTGATTATAAATACCACCGTAATAACTATAAACAAAGACACTGATTTCCATTCTCCAGGAGATGCCATGAAAACAGGCCACAGTAGTTTTTGTATTTAAGTACATTTAATCTCAAATGAAGTTGAATAAATAGGAACTTGTCACCATCAGCCCAAGTTGTTGGAGGGTTTTTTTTCTGATTAGCTCCGTGTTTAGGAAGGTAACCCTCCAAATAAAACTACTTTACAATGATTAAAAACTTGACTTGACTAAAACATATACTTCTAATAAATTCTTTACATTGCTTAAATTGACTTGAAAATAAAAACAAGTTATACTGCAATTAATTTCAGAAAGAAATTTGTGATTCAATTTTCAGTGGGCTTACAGAGCTACTGTAAATATTGGGAAACAGTCCATTAGCCTCCATTGCAACCCAGATGATACACTAATCTGTTTATATATGAAGAAAATATATACTCTGGTCATCTTTTCAAACTAAAAGTCTATCTTAAAGACATTACATCCAGAAGGGGTTTCTAAAAGTAGAATTGGAGTCAGAGCTTTTAGTTTTCAGCCTCCTCTCAAGTGGAACCCCGCTCCCAGTTGGAGTTAGAGGGGCTAACTCAGCCTCTCCTTTAAAAATAAGGCTTAAAACGTTCACATTTATTAAAGCTTACAGTTAAGTCTGGTCTGGGCCACCCTGGTCCATTTTCTAGATAAGCTGCTCTTGGTGTAGATCGCTGGGGGACCTTTACTGCACTGAGCCTCACTCCTTCACTGCATAGGTTTTTGGGGTTTTTTTCTCTCGAGAACTGCAAGCATATACATTTTTCAAACCCTGTGACAATGTCACTCACTTATTAAACTCTCACATTAATTTACGCAGGTAAAAATAAAGAGGGACTGTATTCACAAAAGCGGGGGTTTAAGTGTCCCATGCTTTGCTGACACACCTCTTGATTATCAAGCATCCCTTGGTCACACGGGTGGAGCTGCGTTAATTAAAAACACCTGCGAAGATGCGGTTTCTCTGTGATTTATCACCGTCAGCACTGTTATAACTTAACATACTGGGACCTTTTATGGCTAACGAACTCGTTACTTACTGGAGCTGCTTCTCTCGAAATCCAGACTTTAGTTCCTCTCCAGACGTGTGGCTCGTTATTACCTGACGTCGGACGGCTGGTCTGCGTCATTACGCAACACCGACAACTGCTGGAGAGAAGACCACTGGGAACCAATCAAACATTATTATTATTATTAGTAGTAGTAGTAGTAGTAGTAGTAGTAGTAGTGGTAGTAGTAGTAGTATTATATGACAGACAAAATGAGTAAATTATAAACATTAAAAGAAAGGGAAAATTAAGTTTTTCGGGTTATTTATATGCTATAATCTAGATACATTATTGCTAACAAATTAAAATTATTATACAATAATACTTACTAGTGAACTCATGTCCAATGGACTGTCTCAAAATAACTTCATACGATTCAAGAAATGCATCATATGGAACCATATTCATCAATAATTCCACAATTAACAATAGAAGATCACAAGATTTTTAAAATTATTTAATTACCATTGCAATCACAAAGATTCAATAAGGTGAATTATGGTACATACAAACACACATACACACATACATACATACATACATACATACATACATACATACATACATACATACATACATACATACATACATACATACATACATACATACATACATACATACATATCCTGCTATTATTTGGCTTTTACAAAAAGGGTAATATATAATGAATGTCATTTAATTCAACATAATTTTTCATATATTTAAACAACCATTTGTATTCCATTTTAGTTTTTTTTTTTTATTATTATTAAATGCATATTAAAAGCTCCATAAGTGCACATACTCTCTAACATGTTAAACAGTCTTTTAATATTCTTGGTTACGCTTGCGGGTCTCTCTCTGCCTCTGAGTTAACGGCATCATTCATGTTCCTAACCCTCCAACTTAGCCTATGACGACAGATGCATGCGGGCGCCTGCAGATGTGCAAGCAAATACAAACTCACACACACACCCATTCAGTGGAGTCAGATTTTTCTTCTCCCAGCTGTGCAGCGGTGCTCAGGCCATGTATCCTGATGGCACTGATGATGCTTCATGCAGCCCTCAGGTCTCTGAAGGTTAAGTCCCTGACCTCTGTGCTCTGCCGGCTGAAGGCTGCTATGATGAATTAGACCTGCACACAAACAGAGAGGCTGAGCTCTGCAGCTCTGCAGAGGGAGTACACAGTACAGCACTGTATTCTGACCGTCTTTTCACATCTAATAGAGAGTAAAAGTGAACCTTCATATCATAGTAACTCATGTCTAGCGCTCAGGGATGGTGAAGTGAGCCTCACCCGTGTTTTTCTTTACCCTGAAGAATCAAACACACAGAGATTGGAACAACAGTTCAGTATTAAGTGATAAGTACTTTCAGGTAATACTTAGTGCAGGAATACTGATTGCATTAGATAGATACAAATTGATGTACTTAATGTTGAGCTTTGATTGCTGCAAGGTGACTTAGTGTGTAGCACACATACGCCTCTCAGTGATAGTATCCACCATTTGGTTATACGATTGAGGTCCTCTCCCTGCACAGTTTGCATGTTCTTCCTGTTTATGTGTGTGTGTGTGTGTGTGTGTGTGTGTGTGTGTGTGTGTGTGTGTGTGTGTTTTCTCCAGCTTAATGTGTCATCAATTAATCATGAATGAAAGTGAATGACTGCTGTCCATCTCTCTGCATTTACCTTGTGATGGAAAAACGATCTGGACAGGGTATAGCCTGCCTTCATTATTTTTTTTATGTTGAGCAAAAATCTGGTTTCTCAAAATATTTAAAGATTTCAAAATCATTCTTTAAGACAAAGATCATCAGAACTCTTCTTGGGCATGTTAGATATCCTTGAGTGCATACATCTTGGTAAGTCTTTATATATAGTCTGAAATATTTACAACTTTTACACATATGGTGCTGCCTTCCCAATGACCCCAGATGTTTTTCCTCCCCTCGCTCTCTGCTGCCCCCACATAAGAGGCCCACCACACCCTTTGAAAACCACTGTTATAATGAAATGTAGACCCGTATACGTGGTTATCAATATGGAACAGTTTCCTCCCATCTGAGCCGACTTTCAGAGGTATTTTCATACAATAATCCACCTAGGGAAACCAACCAGGTGAATAAGCAAAGGTGGAGGAGAACGAAAGGAGGAAACAGCAGGGGGTAACAAGGGGAGGGGGGAACCAGCAAGAACAATAAAAACATTGGGTTAAGACACAGATGAAAGAATGAGAGTAAATCCCAAACAAGTTATGTCTAGTAGGGTCTCGACTAAATGACATCCCAGCAAGTGTCGCAAAGCAATCAAAGCCGAGGTGAGACCTGAAGACGTGCGCACTTGAACTTGGCTAAATGTTGCTCTTGAACACGCGATACGGTGCCACGGAAAAACAAGCCATTAGAACCAGTTCAAGTAAACAAAATAGGACTCCAGCAGGAACAAGCAACACTGAAGGGCTGGGGGGTAGGTGGCTACGTTTGAAGTGGCTCGGAGTATTCCCCTGACACCCTTGAGGTATTTATTTGAATAATGTGCAGATTCACACCCGAGTGAGCACAGATCTGTACGGTGGGTGGGAAGATGACAGGGTTTAATTTCCAACTCTACTGTGGAGTGGTGAGAGCGCAGGAGGAAGAGAGGGAAAGGAGAGACGGGGGAATTAATGCAAGATAGAGACTGAAGGAGGGGAGAGAAAATAAAAGAGCGAGATATGAGATGAGGAAGGCAGATGGAGGTGTATCGGTTTTCCCGAAAAACATTTTGACATTTTAAACCTAAGGCAGTTTGCAGGCAGTAAATAAAGGGAAGGGAATCAATAGCAGTCACTGATAAGGGGATAAAGCAGCTAAATATGAAATACAGCCTAACAAAATGGTATAGATTTCCAATGGGGCCACGTGACACAAGCTGCTTTGAAATGCAAATAGTAACTTATGCACATTGTCCTTCCCAGGCCCAGTCACCTATTGATCGGCTAAAACAAATTCTATTGATCATTGAATATTTAATGGCGATAATTAAATCTCTCATGGAGGTACTTACACCCCATTTCCAGTTTTCATCGTCTCACTCAGGAGACCTGCCTTTGACTCACTGAAGCTTCAGGACCAATCTCAGAAGAGGAGCGTGTAGCTAATTGCAATAAAACTAGATATTGAGCTCATGTTGAGAATATTGCACAGGCTGTTTCCTGTCAACCTGTGTGTCCTCACCTGGGAAGAGACGTGTCTCCTAAAAATGTACGGCGAAAATCACCTTGTACCAACATAAATGAGGTGCCCAATTATCAGCAAATGTAGAACAATGTTCCTGCCTCATGCAATTAATGTGAGCAGTATTATACACCGTTTTGAGCGGAACTTTGTACAGCTAAAAAAATAATAATAATAAAGAAATAAACGAGTAAAGGAATTTGTCCGCTGCTACTGGGATACAAATACTTCTTTGCAGCGATCCAAAATCAAGGATGTGTCTTAACTTACCACATCAACAGAATCCATGTGTATTAAAGATATACCAACAGACTTTATAAACAGCAGTGGAGTATCAAAATATGACCTTACCTATAAATTATATTAATTTAGCTCACAATATTACATTTTTGTTAAAAAGACCTTAAAACACATTAACATCTCAGTAATGTGATTAAACACGAATCACGTGCATATTGTGACTATTATACCATAAATACATGAGCACAAGTCTTTACCATCTCCTGAATTGAACCAAATGAGGACAATTTGGCTGATGTTAAATTCTACATTCTCTGTTACATATCAGGTATTGCCTTGTGGTCTTTTTAACAGATGTGGTTGAAATATTCACACATGTTTCTTTGTGAATCAGAGTAAATAAGCCTAATGTGTACTGAATATGGGCAGCTGTGTCTAAAGTTGTCTTCTCCATGTTAGCGTATCTTTGCCTACCCAGGAATTTCATTACTCACCATACATACAGAACATTCATTGTTTTCACATGTTTCACAAAGCTGCATGTGATGTCATTGTCTTTATGACCTGCATTTAGTAGTGTTGAGTTCATGAAACGTAAGAGAAAAGATTAGACAGTCAGCACTTCTTTGTATTCTGGAGCCCTCGAGTAGATCTTGTGAAGCTTGGAGTGTTTGGACTCATTATCCAGCTGCAGTAAGAACAGATCTTCACAGAGTCCCAGTAAGATGAAGGACTTCTTCTTGGTCAGGAGTTAGACTTTGATAACTCCAGACAACTTTCCCAGTTGTTGGTTTGATATCTTGACATTTCCTTCTTGTCTCGTTCATGTACTGACTGACACTGAGACATGTTGTTGTCCCTCTTTAGACATGGTTCAGAGATGACTACTCATCCTTCGAAGACCTTGCGAGAACATGTTGGGTTGACAGTGCAAATTGAAGCCTGACAACTTCTTTTTGAGAATTCTGCACGCAAAGGTAAAAAGACAAAGTCGCAAATACTGCAGTATTTTCAAAAGCAAATATCAAGCACTAATCAAGGAAGTCAAAGTAATAAAAGTAATTCATTTTCCGTTTCACAGCCAATTACCCTGAATTCTAAATCCCCGCCTGGCCATAAAAACAAGAGAAAAGAAATGCCAAAGTAAAAAAATAAATATATGATGTTTGTAGGATGTTGTAGATTTAATCATCTTTTCTTCATGGACCTGATGGGAAACAAATGAAACCAAGATTCGACATTAATTTGGATAAGATCTTTATTGTCAATGCAGATGACTGTACAACACTTGAAATTTAGTTTGACTACTCTCCTTGTGAAAGCAGTTTGGATAAAAACAGTAGCATGTGAATAAAAGATGTACAAATGTAAATATATTAAATTCTCAAAAGGAAATTGTATTTTTTGGTTAAAGACATGTGGCATAATTTTTCACAAAGAAAGACAGTGCTTTGCGTGAGAATAAGAAATTCCACTCTAGTCAACACCTGAAGACTGCTGACACACACACTTCTTTCACATCAGGACTTAAAACGTTCTTATTTGCACAGGCTTTCGAATAAACAATAGATTATACTTTACTTTATTAAATGTATATTATTAAATCTTTTACCTTATTTATTGTACTTTTCTTCATTATTTGTTTTAATGCATTTCTTTCATTTATCTTAAAGCTTTAATGTATTTCTTTCATTAATATATTTATTATGTCTTCGTAAAGTTTTTTCTGTATTTCTTTAATTTCTTTGTTAAGCACTCTGAAATGCCCTGTGTTTGAATGGTGCTCTATCAATAAATTTGAGTTGCCTTGCCTTGCCTTGCCTTGCAAGGTGTGTTTCACCTAAGCCTCGGTGTGTGACTGGAGTCATCTGCTGGGTTCAGTATTTAATGGAAACTTCTTGTCTGTTCTGGTTGTCAGTCGTCTGTGTTTCTGTGCGTTTGGCTGTTATCTTCAGTGTTCCTGCCTCTCTGACTTTGTTTCCCTTTGGACAATGCTCCCTTAGTCCCCTGAAATTGAGAATTTTTCATTCCACCGTTTTTGGTAATAGCAACGGTGTTTTCTGGCCTTCTGAGTCCACCTCTTCCGAACCAAACATAACACACTTCTTGTTCTGTGCCCTTGGGAGCCTCTTCTCTGCATATTCTTGGAGCTGCAAATGAAAACTGTCCTTGTACTGACGAGCAAAAAAAATAAATAAAAAAATGTGAGAAAAGACAAATCTTCTTAATTGAATGACTTAATTTATGACAACAAGAGACTGGCAAACAGGAAAAGGCTGCTGTCCCGATAGCGTTAGAGGGCAGATCTCGCTGCATGGGCCAGTGTTAAACAAAGTGCCAATCAATAGCCCTTTTATTAGTGACCGCAATCAATGTACCAGTGACTGAGTGAGCCAATTAACGCTATCGACCAGCCGGGCAGAATAAAGGGGAGAAAGGGGACGAGGGCAAAGGGTTGAGACAGCAAAGAAAACATGGGAGGCGATAGCAGAGGATGAGCTGCAGTGCTTTCCTTCAGGTCTTGTTTTCCTTTTCATCTGCGAGGAAGGATGGGGGGGGGGGGGATGATTCTACGAAGACCAGATTCTACGAAGTGAGAAGCCCCAGGGGGTCTGTGGCTGAGGACATCCTGACAGAAACCAGAGGCCACTGTATCTCCCAGGAGGAAGTGAGTATGTATGTATAGCATTGGCTGAGGGGTGGAGTGCCGGCGAAGCTGCCCCCCCCCCCCCCCCCCCCCCCCCCCCACTCCAATAACTACCATTCCCGCACATCATTTAACCAGCACTGGGAGTGAGCTGTACTGGGAACGCCGCACTGCTCGTCTTCTCACAGCTGCTTGTGAATAGTAATGAGGTCACATCGGTGTAAATCGTCTCACACTCAACCCCAACGTACTTCCGTAGAGAACTGGTCGCTGTGTCTGTGTGAGATAACACGTTGCATAATTCCAGACTAAACTCTGTATGTTAGTTACATTTAATGTAGAGGCCTTTGCTCTCGTTTACACTCACATTTCAGCATCCTCCTGAGTGGAATCATGAATACAAGAACAATGCAAGTTACCACAATCAGACAAAAGTGTGATTGATTGTAAATGTGACGACAATAAATACAATATTTGCACATGAAACTCCTCATCAGCCACCAACATCTGTCATTAGAAACATGTTCTTATAAAATACCCAGAGCGATCAAAACTTTACTGTTGTGAAAGATTGTGAAAAGTGAATACTTGATTACAAAAACTATATAAAAAGTTATATACAACTAATAGAAAAAGTAAATATAAATAAGTTGCCAGTTCCTTGAAAGAGTAACTTGTAGGTTTGATTAAATTGATGGTGTACACATATTATTTTAGTTTGGTTAGTTTGATTTAATCAGTCAGTATGAAAGTCTGATACTTTCAACTGCAAAAACTCCAACAAGTGGGACATTGCAGTCAGGCAGGCCATGAAAAAACACAACTAATGAGAAGAAGCAGCAGATGAGCTAAACCACAAACATCAGCAGCAAGTTACTTTATTATTATTATTTTAGTGAACTACTGTAAAGCATATTATTCTCAACATTCTTAACTGCTGAACAATGAACCTTCCTGATGTTCATTTTAAATTTCTTTATCATGCACTGAAGTTTAAAATAGTCTGCAAATAAGCCTCTTCAGCATGACTCCTTCTCAAATAAACCTGACAGATGCTTTGAATTAATGCCTTAATCCCATCTGATACAGACTCAAACAACAATGATGAAACAGTAGACATCGTACAGTGTACAGACATGATGAAATTATACTTAAGAATACTGACTTAAATTTAAAACTGAAAAATCATCAAATCAAAACAAAAGTGAATGTCACAAGAACTGGAACAAATATGATTGTTTTGAAGTACACTGCTTTTTTTATTTAACTATTTTAAATATCTGGATATGCATTGCAGCAAAAGTGTCTTGTGGAAATCATTTCTTTTCATAGCGTTTCATGTGACTTTATTCTAAGCTGTAAACTGAGTTAACTGTAACTCTTCTGCCACTGTCGATTCTTTTTTAATTGACTTTATTCACATAATGTTATTTTTCTAGTTTATTTGTCATAAAATGTTGTCCAACAACAATATGTGCCTGCAAATGTGCCGCAGTCGGTATAAAACGTAGGTTTTCATCTCCATGAAATACAAATACACAAACAAGCTTTGTCCATTACTACTCTGTAAAACTGGCAACGCCAGTAAAAGATGAAATAATTGCTAACCTGCTTAAAAAGTTAGGTTACAATGATGAAACTTTAGTTTTTGCTTATCGTAAAGATGAACTAATGATAGTTCAGTGGTTTGAAAATGATAGGCAGTCTTAACAGTGAGGACCGCATACAAGTACCTTAAATATATTAATAATAAATGTCCCACACCCATACATAGCCAATATATAAACACTGGCAGCAATACACTTGAATCCTGTGCATGAGAGGGATATACTGATGATGTTCTAACAGTTTGTATATCCTGTACCCAAAGAAAAGGAGCTCAGGAGGACATCTGCTTCATGTCAGCTGGCAGTGCAGTACTTCTCTGCAGGGTTATCAGCCTCCCTCTATCAGCCTTTGGTTTGAACATGGACCTCTCCTTCCTTTAGGAAAACCTCCACACCGGTGTGCCGACAGCCTGAGGAGATACAATTGAGAGGGAGAGGTGGAGAAAAGACCAGAGGGAGCAGGACGTGAGGGGATTGATACTATTGTGAGAAAAGGAAGAGACCGTTGTTTGGGAAATGGCGACGTGTGTGACACAGCACTCTCCCTTACGAGGTCCAAGATGGTTGTTTTCAGTGTTTGGCCACTGTCCCAGCCGACCGGTCACTTCAATGAAGGTGTCAGTCCAAAATGGCTTAAACCAGACAGCCCATCTAATAGAATGGCATGATATCGCCTATGAAATCTGCAAAAAGCTCAATTCTACATTCTCCCTTGTACATTCTCCCAAAACGACCATCTTTTGTTTGATAAATTTTTTTTTGTTTTTGTTGTTGTTGTTCCCGTTTTGATTGCTCAATTTTTGTAATTGCTTAATTTGTAGGGTATGCATTGTGCAACCCTTATTTTCATTCTCATATAGTGTAAAACGTTTTGTTGTGCATGTTCTGCATTTGCTTTATTCATTTTATTAAAAAAAAGGAAGAATGATCACTTCTAATGTCAGTAGTTTAAGATGAAAGTGTTGTATGTGTTGTTAAGTGATGCCAAATAAATAAAACAACACAAAGACAGTGTCAATCCATTAATCCATCAACTCTATCCAGGTAGAGGTCATAGGGGCTGACTGACAGTCCATCCCAAGGCCAAAGGCCACTCGCCTCACTCACAGACTTACTGTGTAGACCAGGGGTCTGCAACTTATGACTCTGGAGAACCTCTGCAGTGGCTTCACCGCAGCTTGATTATCTTGTTTCTTTTATTTTGCTGTAAAATCGACAATCTTGCTTGTAAACTCTCACGTCACCATTCGACAAAAATAAAGTGAAGACACATTTAACTTAATTCTTCAGTAATTTGTCAGGCAAAATATGCTTCTCCCGCACATTTAAAGACCAGGCTTCATCTACTGCTAACAATGTTTTTTATCTGGAAAATTTAATTCATGGAGATAAAATAGCAAATAATGGAATTATGATGAAATTGCCAAACAGCTAAGGAACATGAAATGGTCAAAAACAGCTAAAATGGCAAATAATTGCTTCGCAAAATTAGATCTCAATTGAAGTTCTTAAGTTCCACTTTAGTAGTTTTGCTAAATATCTAATCTATTTGTCAAAAAAAATAGTTTTGAAGGTAAATGTGTTTTGCAGCTTTAGACAAATTTAGTTCCAGGGAAAGTTGGCAAACGTTGCTTTTTTTATTCACAAAGGTTGCAAAACCCTGGTATGGACCAACTTTCAGACAGCAACAGAATAAAATCCATTCATTCATTCATTCATTCATTCATTCATTCATTCATTCATTCATTCATTCATTCATTCATTCATTCATTCATTCATTCATTCATTCATTCATTCATTCATTCATTCATTCATTCATTCATTCATCCATCCATCCATCCATCCATCCATCCATTCAATCATTCATTCATTCATTCATCCATCCATCCATCCATCCATCCATCCATCCATCCATCCATCCATCCATCCATTCAATCATTCATTCATTCATTCATTCATTCATTCATTCATTCATTCATTCATTCATTCGTCCATCCTTCCACCCAGCTGGTCACCAGTCCATCACAAAGCCATAATAAAGAATTAAGAGACAAACACACCTTCACATTTAGAAACGATCTAGAGAATCCTATTCATCAAATACAAATGTTTCTTTTAGATTGTGGAGGGAAAACAGAGTAACCAGAGGAAACACACATTTACACTGGTCCTCATTCTTTCTCATAATCTGGAGTTGCTAAACATTTTCTTGCTGTTGTGAAACATTGACATGAAAATTCTGGTTGTGCCTTCTTATGACAACTTGTTTGTTTGCTTGTTGTTCTCTGTCTCTGTCCTATCCTTTTCTCTCTCTCTCTATCCTCTAACCCCAACCGGAGCAGCAGAGAGTCTCCTCCTCTAAGTCTGGCTCTCAAGCAGTTTCTCTCTGTTAAAAATGAGTTTGCGGATGCTTGCTCATGTGGAAAAGTTGGGTTTTTCTCCTTAAAAGTATCTTGACATGAATGTGTTGTTATTGGCATAAGATGAATAGAATTGAAGTGAAGTCAATCAGAATACTGAGGCATACTAAACTTCTTTATACAGTCAACCGTATATGACTGGTTTCATTACACAATAGCATATACAGTATAAATATATTATATTCAATGTCATTTGTCGAAGAAAGTATTATTTTTCAACGTGTATAAGGTGATTTCTTAAAAGAGCTGCTTCTGTAACAAAATGTAGTTTATGCTGTGTATTTATACATGTTCATGTACATTTAAAAAGGACAAACCACATATTGATGTATTATAGGACGATGTACACTTAATCTAAGTCCCATTACAACACTGGAAAAAATGCCACATTTACATTCATGTGTCTGGTTGATACTAACAGCAGGAAATGCATCGAATAAAAAAAGAAAATGTTCTGCTTTATTACTTTAATCCCCACCCTTTAAAAACTAAAACTAAATTGCTTGTTTTCAACTACTAATGAAATCATCAAGTGTAGCGTTGTCTTCAGAGACTGTTTACAGTTCATTGCTTCTGGATTACAACAGCACTCACATGGAGGGAGAATGAAGAGACGGAATATAAAGTACCGAAAAGTGTTCTGTATGTGAGTCATGGAGACGAGCACATCTCGGGGAGTGTAAACTTTAGTTGGACTGCTGCATCGCCGCTACAGATTGTACGCACGCAAAAGGTCAAGACGGCTAAGTACAAAGAGTCGATAGAGGGAGATGGGGACCGGGATGTAAATGCAGTCAGGCTCATCCCGGCAATACAAACCGAGCCTTGAGTATAATAGCGGGATGCTACACTGCTTACCAAGATTAAACTTAGAGAAGATAGGTCGGGTCGAAGTGAGCTCTTGAACAGGCGAGCGAGGAGAGAGGGGTGGGTGGGTGGGGGGAGGGGCTAAGGGGAGTATGGGCCGAGAAAGAGGCAAAAATTTAAAAAAAGAGAGAGAGAGAAAGTGAGGTGGAGCAACGGAGAAGAAGAAGAATGCAGCCGGGCTCTGACTCCGAGAGCACTGCCAGCAGCTTGTGATGTGGGAGCTTCAGATGAAGCAGAGCGAGGCGAGCCCCAAAGCCTGGGCTAAGTGAACAGATTAGTGGACCGCACAGTGGTATCACGCTTCCACTGCATCTGCTCACTTCCTGGCAAAGGTCAAGCACATAATACATTCTGCAGTGTGTACAAACACTGACGCTCAGGACACTCACCACACACACACACACACACACAAAAACACAAAGTTAATGAAGTTAACATCTCAGCAGATAAAACAAATAAATCAATGACGCCTCAAACGTTGCCTCTTGTCCTGGATGCTGTTTCTTTACTTTTCTTTCTATTTTACCCCCCTCCAAGCAAGAAGATAGTCAAAGTACTTTAATCATTTAGTTTTCTTCCAGAGTTTTGTGTCAGAGTGCTGCAGTGAACCCATTAAACCATAAAATGTTTAATCACTACAACCTCTCTTCAGCCCGTTGCCTCTTTAAATATATATGGGCAAAATCAATGCTATTAGCCGGCTTTCTGCATTTAGATCTTATCAGACGAACAACTGTTATTTTTCATGTCGGACACACTACTAAATGAAACCCTTCACTTATACTACATAGTTATATCACATGATGCTCATGGTGTGGTCTGCCTTAAAGATTCTCTTGACACGTTTTAGTCGCGTGACATGCCTGTTAAGTGAAAAACAAGATCTTATCAGTTATTGATAGCACCTAAAAATTGGCATTTAATAGATTCAATAATTTATAGACAGTTTGGGTGTGTCACACTATTTAACAATAGTGCTTTGGTACCAAAGTGCTCTGTGTTTGCTCTGATAATAATCCAGGGGGTAGTATTCTGCCTCCACCCACAATTTGCTGGGCTCAGCGCCAGCAACCTTAAGCTGGATAAAGCAGTGCAGAAGATGGATCGATGATGATAACGTCCGGAAAGGATGAACATTGTAAAATATTATGTTGGTCTGAGAAAGACAAAAATATTTCCTGGACCAAGATCACATAAATAGATAGATAGATAGATAGATAGATAGATAGATAGATAGATAGATAGATAGATAGATAGATAGATAGATAGATAGATAGATAGATAGATAGATAGATAGATAGATAGATAGATAGATAGATAGATAGATAGATAAATACATTTAAGTGTCTAAACTTGAGATTTTGTTTTCTTGAAAGCAAATTGTGTAACATAATATAAGGAATATGTATTATTTTAACATCATTCAGACATACCTACTAGGAGGACTGAAAATGCTGGGGTACTCTGTGCTGTATACTATTGAACATGCAACGATACACGCTGTCATTTTCTTCACTACTTTACGATTTATAGGTGACTACTGAATGAGCTTTTGATGTGCTTTTTTGTTGTTCATCAATATGCTTATTCTGTTAACAAAAAACGGTCCTGATTTTAGTTACATTTGTTTACAAAACACATACCCATAATGTGACTTTGCACAGTGTAGAAATATGTTCAGAGTGTACATATTTTATGCAGGTGACTTGAACTGAATAATTGTAATTGACATTCCTTAACAATTTGTCTTAATTGTTTTTTGTACCTACAAAGTACACAAGTACAATTCAACAATGACACATTCCCACTCCTCTTTCATTTGACATACCTCAAAAACTACATTGGTCGTCTGTGTGTCTCAAGAGAATATACTGATTGTGTCCTGTATCAATGAAACAAGTTGATTATTGTACATAGCAGAACTTGGGTCACATTTATTCAGGTATTTTAGAAGGGTAACCTTTTTGTTTTAAGGTGTGAAATTTCAGTATGTGAACAATCAGAATATCAATACTTTTACTACTTTTATTACTGCTATCCTAGCAACTTATATTGGTCCTGACACAGCTCTTCGTTGATAATGTAAGTTCTTCTTCTGCTGAGCTAGGACAGGGGTGTCAAATTAACTTTGGTTCAGTAGCGACAGAGGCCCGATTGGATCGTAGATTTGATGGCCCACAACATTAAAATAAAAATGTACTAACTTTTTAAAACTGACTATTCCAAATTTTTCTCTTTGTAGCAGTCATAGAAGTGCGAGTACTACATTTAGCTGTTGATAAAATCTGAGCAATTGGACCTTCTCAAAGTATTTCAAAGTATCTAAAGAAAATAAATGTAATATCAGTTAAAATGATGCATTTTATTGATGCTTCTTGGAAGCAAATGATAAATCCAGAAGCTATGCAGCTCAAATGTTTAAACATGATTGCCACCAACAATATAACAGTAGCTTCCCTTTTTGCCAGGGTTTTTCTACAAGCCTGCAGCCTTCAGTCAGCTCCTGATAACTCCATGACTGTTCTGTTTTGCTGGCATTTAGACGGGTTAGAGTTATGCTGTGTCCACTAATCACACACAATACGTTTTGCGCCACAGCGAAAACATTAGAAACAGCAGTTTTTTTGTTGATGTTTTTGTTGGCTCAGAGGATGTGTTGGTTGTGATCATTATAATTGTAATCATACAACTCTCTGCTAAAGTGCAAGTGTGCTCATGTTCATAGGATTCCATCGTTTGCTGATATCTGTCTTTTAAAAAACAACAAAATAATATCATGGTGACAGTTATTGCTAAATGTTATTTGTTCTCATTTTCACCGCTGCTAGAAAGCCATAGCTCGACTTTCTTCCTGAGGTGCATTTCAATCTCTCTGTGTTGTTTAGCCTAAAGGTAACAGCGTACATTTACTCTCAACACCTTGGGGTGACACTGCGTGGAATTTAAGCAGTGCTCTCTACCAAAGAGCTGTTTTACAGCCCCCTTAGACGCCGCCTGTGTCGATCTGTTTTCCCACAAGCAATGTAAACACAACACTCGTTGAAGGACCCTCATTCACCATATATTTGAAAGGAATGCTGGAAGGCCCCGCCCTCACCTCGTGCACCACTTTTCTTTTCCTGTCCTCACCCTTATCATACCCAGAGGAAATATCCAAAAGATAAGTCGAGGGCATGACTACATCGCCGACGTCCCAACTTCAAAATGGAAAACATCTTGAACTAAGTAGGGAACGGGCTTTCGAAAAGGAGAGCCAGGTTATATTTAAAGGATACTGACCCCTTATTTAGACGTGTCTGTGTTACTCGAGAGAAAAGTGGCCTTGAGGAGATCCGATCTGGTCTTTGTGCTCTGCGCAAACTAAGCTTGACAATCTGCAAATCAAAAATTAGCCCTAACAAGCCAAAGTTGAAACAAAAGTGTGCACTTTGTTCTGTAATTTGATGATATATTTGCGACGAGGCCAAGGTCAAGGTTCACACAGCAACCATGTACAGAGCTCGCTTACATTAAGCAGCGAGAGGGCTAATCAAATGTATATGATTTCACCTTCTCTGCAGTTAACAAGCCCTTTTGATGTTGGCAACCATGTAACATCTGCTTTTAAGTTGAATGAATTGAGGGAGCCCCAGTGTCTTTTTTTTAAATTTTATTATTATTGTTAGGATGGATGAGGGAGGGGGGAAAAAAAACATCTTCTAAAGTGGACTCATAGAACTTGAATTGAGGAAAAGAAAAATGAAAGGGAAACTGAATAACCATGTCGGGATGGAAATCCGACTGATGAGGCAGACATTTTAAGAGGCAACAAGCATGACAGCGCACTGGTTGACACTGGATTTTATTAGTGCAAGTCTGGATCTGCTCAAAATACACAAAAGCCTTTTTTTTCTCTTCTTTTTTCTGTTTACGTGTTACTTCCATATGCAATGCCATTCTAAAACCGTCAGGAAACTATATCAGTTAATATTTAGATAGTACATCTCAGAAAAGGAACACAGGTTTTGTCATGCTGTGTCTTGCTGGGTGATGAGCCTGTCAAACCGCCGTGTTTGTTAGGACCAAACTCTATGAATGGATGTCACAATTTTGTCCGCGGACACAAAAATACACCATCATTACCTCTGCGGCGTGACACAATGTGGCTCCAGACGAGTTGAGGACAAAGACAAATAGGACAGAAAAGGGTGAAAGGAAATATTTTTAGCTGCATCTGGATCGAGTTGAGAGTCAACCATGGAGGGACCTCCACTGGCCTAGCAGCAAATGAGGAACAGAGGGCCAGAACGATTGAACTGTCATTGGTAGATCAGCGATTTCCATCCGATCAGGGGCTCTGGCTGAGACTTGGGTCTCTGTGCAGCGAACACAGAGATCAGTCTGGTACCCGTTATTGCTGAACTGGCACACTTACCTCGACGTGAAATCAATCAGGTCAATTTCCTAATACCTGTAGCACAAGCAGAGGTAAGTGATGGTGACTACAGGTTGATCACTATTCCTTTTTTCGAGGATGTTGGGAGTGCAATCACAAAAATAAAAGGGAAAAACAGGAGTCTGCTCTAACTGTTTTCATCTGTGCAACACTGAACTGCTACTCCTCACTACACAACTTTGCTTTTTCCTCCCGTTGCTGTTTGCCTTGACCTACGGGAGTAAAATCAAAGAGGATATGTGCAGGTTTTAGGAAGGGAGGCGTTGTCTCTACTTTGCACTGGGCCTCTGAACTGAACTCTCATCTGAACTCTTAGCATGCGCTAAACAGCCCGCTGATGTTATCGAAATTGACACTGCTATGCTCCAAGAGAAAAGAGAGCAGCTCAGCGTTCTCTGTCATCATACACCCGCTTCCTACGCAAGGACACACACACACACACACACACACACACACACACACTGAAAAGTTCACCATTCAAACTCCTTGCCAGAAACAGAGGACAAAAATCCAAAACAATCTTTTTTTTTTTTTTCATTCTTAAAGAAGAGCAAATCTAACTGTCAGCTCAGTGCGGATTATTCCACCACGGTTGGCTCTCGAGCTTCCCCACCGTAATCCACCCAAAAAACTCTTGGTGAAGCCTTTCAAAACAATTTATGCAAACAAACATCAAGCCCAGCTATTTGTATTGGCACCACTTTGCAGTAAACCAGACTGAACCAGGACCAGATGGGGCTGGGCCTTCCTTCGTCTCCATGTGGTGCGACACCAGAGGCGGCTCAGCAGACACGCTCAGCACAGAGCGCCCGTCTTCTGTAATGGAGAGTGTTTCAATATTTAGACCACTTCTCAACACTTTTCCCAACACTCGCTCTCTCTCTCTCTGTGTGTGTGTGTGTGTGTGTGTGTGTGTGTGTGTGTGTGTGTGTGTGTGTGTGTGTGTGTGTGTGTGTGTGTGTGTGTGGTAACAGATTTCCACAAAGATGGATGAAACCAGAAGGAATGTAATGTGTCAAATGCTTTGTCTACCTCACATCTAATCGCGCCCTTTGATCACTTTCTTCTCAGCTCTGCGCTTGACCTCAGATAATGGCTAAGCTCGACTAAAAGCTCGGAGTAAATGTTGATAACCAGTTGCTTACAGTTTAAAACTCCACTGCATAGCATTGGAGGTCCCCCGCCTCGAAGTTATGGCTCTACTTGAGAGAAAAAGATGCCGATACATACCATGACCGGCCTGGTGTTGACAGCAGTGGCTGTGCTGTGGCCGGTAATTGGACTGACAGTAATAGGAACTGTCTCTCTGCCTCTGTGGGCCCTTGAGATGGGCCACAATGCTGCCGCGGATTTAGCAGCTGCAGTCAGATGGAAACCATGTAACTGCAATTTTCCTCGTCCTCCCTTTTTTTCTTCCTCCGTTTGAACGCTGACATGATCATTTATGAGTTGAGTGAATTTCATGACCCCCGGGCCCTCAAAACCTGGTCAACCGCCAATATGAGATTTCAGAAATACATGGTTGTCAATGAGAAAATGAGCCGTCCATTCGTCTTTCCAGAAGACGTATTTTTTTTCGCAGATACGTGTATTTACCCGGCAGCGGCGTTGTGCCGCTGCTGGCCCTCTGCCTTGAGGGAGAGTTCGGCTTGAAGTCTGCATCCATCTCGGTAAAGACCACACATACACAAACACGGCTACGGGGACCTTGGGAGGTGGCAAAGCCGACACAGGCTCCTTATTGCCGACGCCTGAAAATACGTATTTGATCGCGTCAAAACGTCAAAAAGTGTAGAAGTTAATGCACTAGAAGACCCGCGCAATGCTACCACAGTGGCTTTAACATGCGCAGGATAGACACGCACACACACCGCTTGCAGAAAGAAGCAAATAAACAAAGAGCCAAAGGCCTCCACATGAAAGACGGCATATAGATTCACACATCGTATGATCGACCTGCAGCCTACCTGTACACACACACACACACACACACACACACACACACACACACACACACACACACACACACACACACACACACACACACACAGACACACATCTCCAGACACCCTAGGGAGAAAATAAATGCACATTCCACCCACTCACTCTCCATCTCTGTCTTTCTTACACACACCTCCAGTCAGACAAGCCCGGTTCTCTCTCCATAAGCAGTTATTTCCCAGAGTTACTGCCAGCACTCCCTCTCTCGCTTAGTGACAAGCTACAAATCCCTGACACCACCACTGATGATAGCTTTACAGTAGAGCCTCAAGGGGACTCCACCAGCCAGCACACACAAGCAACAACACAAACACACACATGTCTTTTCTGTCTCTTTCTCTACATTCTCTCTCTCGGTCGTTCACTCTAACCCTCTCCCCGGAGCCCCAGGGGCCTCTGGGACATGCTGCTCCCAAGAAAAAAAGAAAGAAAAAAAAGGAAAAAGCAACGCCTAGGGTTTGTTTGAGTTAAACATCTGACTACAAACAATCAAATTGACAATGGTACAAATGAAACACCAATTATGCCTGTCCATTCATGTTTAAACAGCGCAAAACAAAACCAAATGGAAATGCATGCAATTAGTTTTTTTTTTATTCAAAAACACACATTGCCCTTTAAACTCGTGATACCAATCAAAGCGAATCACACCACAGTGGCACTGCTTGCACAGCAAACCCAACTTGTACCGTCATCACAAACAATTATCTTCTTCCTCTCCTACATTGGATTGATTTATTGATACAATTGTCACACTGTCACGCTCACCCGGCACCGCTTTTTCTCTGTTTGATCGATCTTTAATGAGTCCCCCCCTGCGTGCCGTAATTACTTGTCAACCCCAAAGATGTTTGTTTTTGGTGTTAACCGGCCACTGCTGTGACACTACCCTGCATGGTTTTATTATTTCTCATTACAATATTTATTACCCTCCTTTCCATTTTGGATAATTTAGCAGGACTAATAATGCACTTTATGAGGGAACTTCAACTGAACAAGCGTGTGTGTGTGTGTGTGTGTGTGTGTGTGTGTGTGTGTGTGTGTGTGTGTGTGTGTGTGTGTGTGTGTGTGTGTGTGTGTGTGTGTGTGTGTGTGTGTGTGTGTGATATTTCCAGATCACAAGTGCCATGCATTTATTGGCATATACCAATTTGGCTTTAATGAGATCACACACCTCCAGGTAGGTACTGCTTCATTCTACACTCGGCTCGGGGTTCTCCCTCCATCTCTCCCTCTGTCTGCCCTTATTACCATTTCATACTCCCCCTCCATCCCTAGTACCTCCACCACCTCCGCTTCCGCCGCTGCTACCCCCAACTGATGAAAAATCAGAAAGGCTTTGTGTGGTTCATTAAGTCAGCATAGGAAATGTATTAAGTAGGAGAATAGGGCTGGGAGCTATTGAGTGTTGACTTAACCTTTCCAGTTATTTTTTTTCTTCTTTTTTTTTCCTGCCAGTGATGCTTTAAATGAGGAATGCGTGCATTACGCATTCTCATTAGTAACCACTTGGAACTGTCAGTACACGATATAACGGAGGTTTGGGTTTGCTTGTTCTTAAATAACACGAGTGACTGCAGACTGCACCATAAGGGTGAATGTCTTTGTCTGTTAATAGTTAAATCTCCGGTTTCATGGCTGGACTTTGGTCAAGTATCTACAAATTGCAGCTGCAAGAGTTTGTTGCAGTTGTTAATAGGGACAAGATTTTTGCTTTTACCCCCATTGTGAGAAAAAATGAACGCAGCACGCAAAGCACAGAGAATTTCACCTCATTTACTCTTTTTATGGCTTTGGTTCTCCTATTGTTGTCTGTTCTGATCATGCCCACTATTCTTTATGTGTTTGGCCTCTACTTTTTTACAGCTGTATTTCATTGCAAAACTTCACAGAAAGAAATTGATGATTCAAATTGAATGCATGCAGATGAGGACAAGGACTTAAGTTTAAACATGGTGTGACCCCTAAAGATGAATCCGCCATTATCCAGTTGCTGTAACACCATGCTATTCGCAAAAACGTTGGGTAAACTTGAAAGCCTGAAAGCAGCAGACTTTTTGTTTTTGAGATTGAAAAATTTGATATAACATCCACAACCACTAAAAAAACAAGATCTTGTTGCAATCTGATCACTAACTTACGCAGACAGAAGGATGCCGATAAATGACTCGGGGCTGGGTTGTCTCGTATTTTAGAGAGAAGGGCACTGTGATCAGTCCGCCATTACAATTAGCTCTCATTTTGGCCATATTCAGTGAGATCTGCCCTGACTGCTGGACTTGCATTATGCATGAGTCTGTCCATATGCACTTGGACCATCATGCATGCCCTTGTAGAAATGCATCGACCATCGACCACATTTCACTTGTTTCGACCCTCTCTGTGAGCACATTGTCTTGTAATGATGGTTTAGGCTCAGAGGGGGTGTTCTCCTTATGAGAGTTGTGATTTTCATCATTAAGTGACACTATAGAGAGTCAAAAACATTTTAGTCAGTACTAGCATCTGCTCTCTAAATTATCATCATGATCCAGGGCTTCCACATCGTAGGACATCTGAAAAATAAAAAAAATTTTCTTTAGGGAAGGAAAAAAGAGAACGCCTTCAAGATGAGGTTAAAAAAAATAAAATAAGAGCAGAGGTACAGTCTCTGCTCAGGTAATCAGACTGATCGCCTTGTGTTCCTTCCCATTGTCATTCACTTTAAGTGTTGTATATTATTGTGTTAAGTTTATACCCCTCGTTGCAATTTTTAAAAGGAATAAATGCGCAAGCCTGAAAGTAATATGAACAGAAAGTACAAGACTAGACTTATTATAACGTTAATTTCATTTTGAATGATGCTTCTTTTGGTTTTTCACTGTGAAAGAAAAATAACAACAAATTGCATAGCAAACATTGCTCATGGTGTTGGTAATTTGGAGAAATTATAGAACAACCAGATGTTGAAGAAAACAATTTAATCAAGGGGACATACTCATCCTGATGCAAGTGTGGACATAGTAAAATCTATACACATGCACCCTCTTGAGTCTCTAAGGAATTAAACAAGTTAAAGACAATTTAAAAATTTTTTCCCACTTTGTACACTAAGTATTGAGAGATTTTATCACTTCCAGTCCCCTCCCCCGAGTTTAACTCTTGGTACCACATCTATGCCCCCACTAAAGACTATATAGATCTGCTAATGAATGAAACCTTATAAAACCTTTCATGAGAACTGCACCGACACTAAGAAATCTCTGTGGACGTTTCTTCTGATACCTGATTTACTGTGTCAAATCCTTGAATTGTAAATATATTGTCTTTTTCCCTTCTCTCAGTTGAAGAGACTATTTAAAACTGCACTTGTGTTACAAACAAGCCATTGCTCTTTTTTTGTTGATGTACTCTGATGTGCACATATTTGCAGTGTGACATTTTCATCTATGAAATATAATATTCAATACATCATAATGTAATATAATATATAAATAATACATTCTGTGTTCAACTATCAGGTAGTAACACTTCAAGGTGATGTCCAGGATAAACATAAATAGGAAATCTATATCCAGTGAAGGACAGAAATTTCGTTTTTTATGTAGATTTGTTAACTTTAGGGAGCAATGGAGTCACACACACACACACACACACACACACACACACACACACACACACACACACACACACACACACACACACACACACACACACACACACACACACACACACACACACACACACACACACACACACACACACACACACACAGTTCCCCACTGTAAGTTAGTTAGTTAGTTGCCTGACAGAAGCTCTGAGTACTTATCTGGACCAAAGGCTCAGTGTGTGAGAGAACTGCTATTGCCTGTGGGGTTTTTTTTGTTTAGTTTTTAAATGGCACTTCCCAGAGCGTGGACCATGACTACTCTGTCCACTTTATCTCAGTGGATAATCTTTGACCGGAGAACTTCATCTCCTACACGTGGCTCTTTAGCGCCCCTCGGAGAGGAAGCCCGTAATCGCAGATGCGCGTCTCTGGGGGGGGGGGGGGGGGGGGGGGGGACTAGCAGTCGCTATCAGCCAGAGTCAGTTCACTGAGAATTTTGGCACAAGGTATCAGCAGTGACAACAGGAAACTGACACCGCTGCAGACAGTCTGAAACGAGCAGATCATATGACTCAGTACTGATCACTGATGCCACTGTCAATACAAATATAGTGTGGATGGGGGAAATAAATACCCCCTCCCTCCCCGTTTGCCCGTCCGAGCACAAACACATGATGAGAAGGCGCTTGTTTACGTTTATGGGAGAGAGTAGAGGACTGGTGATGGTTGAGCTGCTGATCTAATAAGGCTTGAAAATTATTTCTAGTTTCATTCAGTGTGAGGCAGCATCATTCCTTAGCCATCTTTCAAGTGAGCATCATTCAATTAAAATGCAATTCTCGTCGCCCCCATGCACGGATATTTAATTAGACTGGGGAGCACGGCTTCCAATGTCTATTTTTTTTCCAGCACAGCTCTTTGGATTTCACCTCTAAGGCATATTTTCACTCTGTTACGCGTTGGTTAAACAAGGGCATGTATCCATTTGTTAATTGATACAATTACGCATTACGCGTAATGGTCACGTAGGTCTCCAGGCGCGCATCAATCACTGGTCTATTGACCTGCCAAAAACCCCTCTAACCGTTCCTGCTGGGACTGCCCCTCTCTCTAATAGAGAAAGATAGAAACATCATCGTCATTAACTCCGGGATGGACCTCTGACCAGAGAGCCAGAGGCGAGAAGGGTTCGAGATTTAAAAAGAACAAAAAAATAAATAAATATCAACCAGCTGTTCTGGTGATGGATTGTAAATTAAATAAAGCCTTTCAATCATCAGAAAAGCTACAGGAGTTTAGGCTACTTCCATGTGTCTGAGTGAAGAGAAACAGAGTAATGTGATAACTCACAAAGCAGCCAAAATATCCCAAGTGTTTCTTTTTTCTAATTTATTTAACTTCACAAATGGTTTCCATATGTTACATACGTTACAATCCAATAATGATGATCAGTAGTGTAAATTCCCCCTGATTTTTATCTTGGGAAATCGGTGCAGAATTCTATTACCAGCCTGTGTACAGTGCACCTTAAGAAAAGCCAGTGTTGGACGTGATTGGCAAAGACATTATTCTATCCTTGGTACCCTGCCGTTCCGGGATTACAGTGACGTCACGCTGATACCCTTGCATGGATGAATGCTAAAGAACTATAGAGCCACAAATAATAGCACAAGCAGAGTCCATATCTTGGAAGACTTACGTTATCCTTTAAGCCTCCTTCAGCTAACACAACAACATTATTTTTTTTTTGCTCTTAATAACGCTTAATTTCATTTCTTATCGGGTCCTTGGGGGGATTATTCATTCATATAAAACAATCTGCAGCTGGTGCCAGGCTAAAGTCTCCCTCCTATGAGTGAAGTCATCTATTATTGAGCGAAAGGCCGTGCGTGGAAATGTGTGTAAGACGGTGGATTTGAAGTAGAATTGGTTGCAATCGATCAAGGGTGAAGAATATTCCTGATGGTAACAAAAGAAGCCGCTATGTCTTTCTCGCAATTTGGATACCCTTACAATGCAACTTCACAGGTAAGGCACTTTGATTTTTCTTTCTGCCAGTCCTCACACAACACAGTGACTTTTTGTTTAAATGTTTCCTTGCATGATTTCACTTATCAGAACACTTTTGTTTTGTGAGAAACATTTATGGACTAGTGACGGCTTCGACAATGTTGACTGCTATTTTCGCGTCGGGGCTTTTGTTGTTGAATCAAATATCGATAAACCCGCACTCGTGTCCAATTACACTGAATTATGAATGAACTCACGTGTTTTTTCTGATGACAATAGAGATGAATGTCACCTATTGCACACTGCGAGGTGTAAATGGGCTGTTACGCATGCTGTGCACACTCGAAAACTTTCTATCCAAATTATAATGACATGTGGGATGCGATTATTATTTTTTCATAAAGCTTTTTAAAGCTTCATTAAAGCAGGTTTTGAACATTTAGAGGAACGATGATTGCTCTCAAATGACAAGTTATGAGAAGTGCAGGTTGGTGAGAGGACAGAAGTTGCTTCACTGGCAAAGTTATCATCTAACTTTTAGGTCGACAGTATTTTAGAAAGTAAAACAGTTATGTGAAAAACATTAAGAATTGGGAACTTGACGCTGACTTTTCGTCACGTAAACAGAAGTTTTCAAGTCGGTAACACTTTTACGCACGTTTTGCGCGCAGCTCTACTTCTTAAAACAATCCAAAGCTCAGTGATATTAGCACTTGTAGGCAAAATTAAATTAACTTTTATTAAATTCGTGCAAAAAAAAACAAAAAACAGCAGCGATAAAATAGACATGATCTGACTTGTGCCTTTCATTTCAAGAATCTCTAAAAAAAAAGTGACTTACCTTGAATTCAGGCAAATAACAGCCTTACAATAACACATTACTCGTAATAAATAAACTGCTAGAAACAGAAACAAACAAAAGCAGCTCTGATTGTTCTGTTGGTTGTTTTTTTTTCACTCGCTTTAACGCTTCGGGGTAACCGCCAGCGCAGCTTTGTTAAAATACATGTGTTTTCACGGTGCGTAACGCACAGCCAGAGTTGTCACAAAACAAAAAACATCCAGATAACAGCTGGACCAGCCAATGACCATTGTCTGTCCACGGTTCTCTTCATGCAGTTTTTCGTGTCGGCAAACCCCAGTACGACTTGCTGCGATTCGATTTCCAGGTCGGTCTCTGACGGGACAGGGAGCTCCCAGACCGCCGCCGCCGCCGCTGCCGCCGCCGCCTCCTTCTGCTGCCCGTCCTACGACAACCGGCTCCTGGCGAGCAGCCGGACGGAGCTCAACGCGGCGCTGGGGATGTACAGCTCTCCCTACGCCGCCGCGGCCGCAGCCAGCCAGAACTACGCCAACTACTTCCCCTACAGCACCGACCCATCCGCGATCTACTCCACTCTGGTGGGCTCAGTTGATACACAGAACGCATGGGGAGAGGGAGCGAGTGGGAGAGAAGGGGGGCTCAGGCTGATCGATCAGCTGGGTTTATCAATTTATCTCAGACTGCAAACATATACGTCTCGACAAGGCGTTTAATCCAACAGTAACTCTTATCTTCTTCCCCTTCAAAAGAAGGCGAGGGGGGAAGTTAGAAATAAATGCCATTGACATGACTGCAGAGTCAGAGAAAAGTTTCATCTGACTGAAATTCAAATTTATTGATGGAAATCCTCCTTTTGTTTTGTAATATTTATCTTTTTTTTCTTCTTCTATATTTGAAATGCACTAAGAAATCAATTTTACTACAGGGTTGTTTGTTTAAAAAGTGAGATTATTGTTGGATAATTTGCTAAATGGATATTTGTAGTGCAGCTGAAACTTTTCTTTAATATTTTTTTCATTGTATTTGAAGCAACCTGAGTTTGTTTTAAACTACTAAAACATTACAAAACTACAAAACAGACTACAAGATTCAAACTGTAAATAAATATAGATATTAAAGCTGCCACATTTATTTTAAACACACTGTTGTCGTGTATGGCAAATACTTTCCAGTGTAAATCCACTAGTCTGCAAGATTTGAGGCTACGAGCATAAAACCTGAATTGCATTTGTTGTAGTATATTATTTAAAATAATTTTCAGACAAATTACCTCATCAGAAAATGCTGAAACTTTTCCCTTGTGTTATTTTCTTCTTCTTCACAGAATCCACAGTATGACATTAAGGACAGCACAGGCACTTTACATTCGGGCATCACTCAGACCGCTGCATACTACCCGTATGATCACTCACTGGGACAGTATCAGTATGACAGGTAGGTTTCTTTTCATCAACCTTTGTCCAGTTTAGATATAGTACAACCCAGATATAAAAAAAAAAAGAAAGAAAAGTATTTGATTGTTCGTCATTAAAAGCAGTGTCTCATTGTGGGAAAACTGCCACATTTAGGTCAGAGGTCAAAGGAGAAATGCCATAGTGAGACCTGTTTTGAGTGAAGTTCCATATATTTGTAGCCAAGGGGAGGAGGAATATAGGACGTCTGAGCATGTTATACCCCACTTACTGCACAGAAAGGTGACACGCCTGAGTACATGTGTGCGTTTCTGTTTCCAGATATGGGACGGTAGACTTCAACGGCACGGCCAGGAGAAAGAACGCGACGCGCGAAACCACCAGCACCCTGAAAACATGGTTGTACGAGCACCGTAAAAACCCCTACCCCACCAAGGGGGAGAAGATCATGCTGGCCATCATCACCAAGATGACCCTCACCCAGGTGTCCACCTGGTTTGCCAACGCCAGGAGGAGGCTAAAGAAGGAGAACAAGATGACCTGGTCACCAAAGAATAAGGCCAACGATGACAGGAAAGACGACCTTAACAAGAGCGACCAAGACTGTCTCACCAAAGGTAATATGTGATCTACTTTCAAACCTTTGTGCAACAACAACAACAACAACAACAAAAAGCTCTTTTAAATGTTGGCAATGTCAGAAAGTTTTACAAACAATCTAAATATTAGATACTGGAACTTATTTTATTTTTATCTTGTCCCACAGATTCAAATGATTGCAAGGAGGAGAAAGATCTGCAGCTGAGTGATCTGGAGGACATGGATGAGGACGACTGCGACAAGCTGGACAGTGACTGTGAAAAAGTGGCAGCAGATGAACAGGACCTCCAGAGGGCCATGGTGACATCTGGAGTGTCTCAAAAAAGAGACTGCAGCTCTGAGCTGCACCTAAGTTTAACCAACAGCTTCCACCCTTTCCCCTGTGCCATCAAAAGTGTCACCAGCCTTCCTCCTCTCCCCTCTGACTTCCTGGATCCCGTAGTGTCCAAGACAGCTTCCTCCGCTGGCCCGGGGGCCGGAACACTGTCCCTGTCTCACTTTGAGGCATCGGATAAGCCACGGATTTGGTCTCTGGCGCGTACGGCGGCTTCAGGGGTCATACTGAGCCCTCAGCATCACGGCTCTGAGCTGAGGACAGGCAACACGACCGCGGATTGCCAGCTGCAGAGCACCAGACTTACAGGAGCTCCAACTGGACAGTGTGGGGGCATGAGGGGACTCCACGAATCCAGTGGTGTCCCCCCTGCTGAGAGCCCTTTCACCGAAGGCCCCTCTTTGCACTCAAAAATCTATGGCACCAGCAGCTACAGCCACAAGGGTCTCCAACTGCACTGCTCATCCTATGCTGCACTCCCAGACACATGCCAGTACTCCACAATTGAAGGTATGTCTGTCTTTTACCCGCAGGGTTTAACATAATATAACTACTTTTTGAAAAACTTGTGAGATGATAATGCAGTTATTTAGATTGTTTCATGCATTTATGGTCAATAGTCCTACGGAATAAGTTGCATTCCTCCAATTTTTGAACAAAAAAAAAAGAGGGATGTAAGTGCCTTCTGCCTACCTCAAAGCGAGATTCTAAAGCTGTGTTTTTATTTTCTTTTTTTCCCTTCGTGCAGGATTCTCTGGTGGCGGCAAAGCAGAGACACAGTCTTCTGACCTCAGCGAGGCCTGTGGGACTGTGCAGGATGACAAGGTCACTGCATTCAGACCAGTGATGAAGAGGTGAAGCAGGTGAGACGCTGCACTGAGCCGGAAGAAACCAGTTCAAGCCATGACATGTGCACACACAAACCAAGAAAAAAAAAAAAACAATAACAAATGCTTCCAGGTGCTCACACATGTGCACCAATTCCCCCTTTTTTTCTGTGGGGAAAATACCTTGTGATATTTTTTATTAATTGGTTTTACTAAAATGCATCAACTTTTCTCAGTTTTGATCCCATTTTGAATTGATTTGGGCCTATTATAATCCTTGATTTTCTTCTTTGTGTTTCCCCCCCCAGATCGCTGGAATATGTACCACAATAAATAATGGGGACATTTATTATGCACTAAAGGACACACTGGCCGAGCAGTGGCCTCGATATGACACATGAGAGCTACCTGCTGCTGCAGTGGGGGCTATCAAACTAATGGATGTGGCTATCATTTTGCACAACATTGTTTTTATGGTGTTAAAGACTTTATGCAACAATTCTACATGCAAAATTGTGAGGGTGGCCAGATAAAAACAAAACAAAAGAAAAGATTTTAATTAAACAAATAAAAAAACGGCCACATTTGTGTATGGCAATCGTGTAGTGTAGCAAACGTATTTATTTATCTGTGTATTTATTTATTTATTATTTCTCGTCTGTTTGAGTATTATTTAACGTGTTTATTGGTTGAATAAGTATCTAATTTAAGTGTTTTTGTTACATGTTTGGTTTCACTGTGGCTCGGTGTCTGTTTGCCTGATGTAAAAGAGAAAAAGCTTGTCGGATTTCAAAGCTGTGGATTTTCTTTTCTTTCTTTTTCTTTTTCTGTTTCTTTTTTTTTTTTTTTTTTGGTCGTTGTGTTAAAATGTGAAGCTTCTTCTGTGTTTGCCATTCAAGGAAATTTTTTCTAACAATACATTTTTTTTTTTTTTTCCCAAGAGCTCCCTCTGTGTGTGTGTTGTGGTCATTTTGTGGGGTTCGGCTCCCAATCAGCCAATTAAAAAACATTTGCGTGCGCGCGCTTGATCAAAGTTGCTGATCCTGACTCGACGCTCCGAAGCCCGCTGCGTCTGATGGAAGGTCATAATTCAGAAGGGGACGTGAGTGCAATCCACAAGTTGTGGAAGAAAGGGGGACACCCTCTCCCGCATTGTCAGCATCTAATCGGAAGTGGCATCAAACACTTTGTTACTGTTCAGGCCGAGCTGCGAGGCAGGGACATCAGGATGAATGCAGACTTTTGTCCCCCGAGTAGCGGAGCCGCTGCACTAACTTAACATTGTGTTAATTAAAAGGTCATTTGTAGGATCAAACCCAGCGGAGAGATTCACATGGTCCCGAGAAGTCCCTTTGATTTGGCTGTTTTGCTTATAGACGAGTCTACTTATGGGCTCCTCTCTCTATCGGAGACAGCTGGTAATAAGATGATCACTGTAGAGTCTCATCTGCACTGACGCCTCGAATTAAATCAAAACTTTTTGATCTTCACATTCCAAACTTTTTTTTTTTTTTTTTTTTAAACAATCAAACACAAGAGTAAACTAATCTCTGTTGGGATATTGATTTTGACGCGAGTCTTTTTTGCGCAACAATTAAAAAAAGTAAAAAAAAAGAGAGACACACTCCTCCTGAAATTACTCATTTTTCCTTTAAAGTCAAGAAGAGGTCTGTTTTTTTTATTTTGTACTACTTTCTGATCGGATATCCTTTCTTGATCCCTCAAATAATGAATTATGCCTAGAATTATATGCTCACATGTGAGGTGGGACTAAATTAGGAATTTAGGTCCGGTTCAAGCCAAACAGTTACACCATACTAAAATAAGAAAAAAAATAATTATATATATAAGGAATATATATATATATATATATATGGATCTTAAAGTGCAATGAAAGTTGGAAAAAGTCCTGTCAGTAATCCAGAATGTCCGTGGAGCAGGAGCAGATCATATTTTTAGACTAAAAGTGATTGGAAAAATAATAGCCCGCAAATATTCCTCACGAAAACGTCATTCGAGGTCGTATTGTTGGATTATGCCTGTAATAAAAGCCTCCTCAGTATTAGGGTGATTCAGGATCAATTGCAGAGGCGCTGTGGTCATCCCATGTGTCCTTGGCCAATGGCGGGGCTGTTATAACGCACGGAGCCGGGTAAATCCAGGAAAATCTACATGATGAGGACGAGGAAGGTCAGGAATAATAACTTAGGTCTACTTAAAAAAAAAAGTAAAAAGCCAATAAATGATCTGTAAGAGGTGGAAGCCAAAAACAAATATGTTTCTATTAGGCATTATTAAAAAAAAAGAAAAAGGTATTCTGTAACTATAGAAAAGTGATTCAAAGATCTGAATCTGGTATTACTGATTGACACAAGCCTGCCAGGAGCAGTAAAAAGAAGATCTGAAATTAAGCAGAGAAATAAGTCTGGGAGTTCTTTTTTCCAATGAACGTCACTGGTCTAAGAAAACAGAACATTTTAGGAGTTGGAGGATTTTAAACAGACAACAGGAGGGAAGAAAACATAAAAGTAAAAAAAAAAAAAAGGTTCAGTGTTCATCAAAGTACTGTTTACTCCATGTAACTGAGGCAGAGGTAGACAGAGGTAAAGGCAAAGGAATCCAGACCCTACCGTTTTCAAGAAGAACAAAATAAACAAAACAAACCCTGTCCATTTGATCAAAATGTCTCTTCTGCATGATCATAATAAGAAGGGAAACAGTTGAGTCAGAAGACACAAAATGATGTAAAACTCTCCAGCCTGCATGGAGTGACAGGTCTGGATGTAAAGTTTCATCATCACTCTGCAGGCTGATAAGTGTAACAACAGGCCTGGTAATGACAAGCTGCTAACAGGGAGCTCCCTCTGCCCTCCTCAGCTGTAATCAGTCATGATGCCTGACGCCTTGTTCTTTACATTAAAATCCAGGGCCCGGCATGTATCAAATATTTACAACCAGATTTAATTAAATGGCAGGCTGTAAAGAAAAGCTGCCTTTTGCTATTGAAGGTAATGATGCATGCGCAATGGGATTACCACCATCGAGACGTACCTGGGGGGAGGGAAGGCACACATAATGGCCATGATGGGCTCATATAGCGGCGTATGCCTCAAGCAGCTAACAGGTCAATTACTCTGTCCCATACATTGTGTTTTACATATGGCGAAAGCAGCTGTACAGAGGAGAGGTAATCAAGAGATACACCAGCCAGCTGTAAATGAGAGCTGATGTATAGATGCTTAGGTTCTGGAACTTCATTGTTGTTATTTTTTTAACAAGAATGTTTACAATGGATGCATGATGTTCGGACAAAGTGTCCCTTATTCAAATTGTTGTTGTTGGATATCCGGGTTAGAAACATACAAGATTTTGTTGTCTGTGTGACATCTGTTAATCTGAGGCCAGACAAGAAATCTGTGACAAACTGGAGTGTTAGAGAATAATACATTTCTTAGGTAGCCTATGTGCCCAACCAAATCTCCCTAATACATGCCTTGGTTCTGGTAAATTACATTTTTCATCAGGGAGGAAGGAGGGTGAAATGCTGGGTGTCTATGAGAGCATGTTCGTATAATCCAAAACAGATTTTAGATAATCTGTGAATGAGGCACAAATATGCCCAAAAAAACAAGCAATAGTAAACATGAATACTTAAACAGGTTTAACAGTTTTAATCTCTGACCAACCCTTGCGCGGAAAACCAGAGGGTGCCTCATCCAAATTTTAACACCAAACACCTCCATAGTGAATGCTGACTGTAGCCCCCCCCCCCCCCCCCCCCCCCAACCCCCACCACCTCCGCCACCCGCCCACTATGGTCCTACATCATTAGTCTTTTGTGGGTCAAGTTGCTGCTTTTGCCCCATGCTCACTTCAAGTCAACCGGCCAAATGAGTGTCAGAAATGACAAAGGTCATGTGAAGCAAGTGACTTTAACATAAAACATATACAGGAGAAGACCTAGAATTGTAAATAAAAGATGACAAAGACATTTCTGACTTTTACATAAATATGCATCTTCACTTGCAAACAGTGGTCAAATTTACACAAGATTAAATTTTGGCTAAACAACAAATCGTTGCATGACATAACACTGCGGGCAGGTTTTTGTATTATGTATTATTGTAGCATTTACTGATAATAATAGCTGCATTTATATTGTGGATATGTAATCTTTAGTTATCAGTCCGCCAGACTGATACTACACTGGTTATATGATATAATCTGGTAAGAGATGTAAGCAAAGATAACTTTGAATAAAAAAAAATTCTGTTTACAAAGAGTCCAGTACCAGAATGCCTCAATACGGCCTAAATATGATGAAAAGACATTAAACTGAGCCCGCATGAGTAAATAGTTAATTTCTTAAGAGACAGGTTTAATGTTATTGATGAAAATATTTCTCTTCCATCACATGTCCATCACAGGGCAAACGCACAGACATATACACACAATGCCCACCTTGAAATACAACTAAAGTATATAATCTATGTCTCTATTGTGAGTCAGAGGCCAGCCTGCATGATTTGAGAGGCAATGAGTTCAGCATGGAACCTCAACTTGTGCTTGGTTTGTGCGTTTATTGTTTCCACTGCTTTTTCCATTAGCAGAGTTCATTAAGGACCTGCTAGCAGCTCAACAATGACTGTTGTATGTTGCGGGATAATATGCCGTAGGTCAATGAGGGGTTAACTTCTGACAAAGCACTGTCAGGAACATCGATCACATGTGCACTTCAAATTTAGGTCCTGACTTAATGAGCATGTGCCCGAGATGTAAAAGAATATGAATTATTCTGACACGATATCAATAGCCTCTTTGTATAAATAGTAGCCGTAATAACAACAACAACATTGCAAACAATAATTTGCCCTCCAGTCTGACAAAGGAGGCAGCATGGAGGTGCCATTTGATGTGTCCCACGCTGGGCAGCTAAGGCTCATAAAACAAAGTCTTTGTACCAATGGCTCAGAGTTCAGATGATGGGGACAATATACACACTTCATTACATTTTGTCAAAAGGCGCAATGAAATGTGTGTGGGACATTGTTTCTGTGCATGTCTCCCTCCATGGAATTTCTGATTGCCGATGTTGGTACAAGGTCTCTGCTAATGAGTTTTGTCAAAGACAATTACAGACTTGGTGGAATGGCCAGAGAGGGGATGAAAAGCTGGCTTTGTGTGGGTTGGGTAGATGTTGCACTGCGACCCCTGCTTCCTTCTATACCCTGCGTTTGACCTGTGCTTTATCATGTCCGAAAAAAAGAAGAAAAAAAACCACCGCACCGGGCCCGAGTTCCATACTTGAGGCAGAGTGATCCGGTTGTGCACCTTGTCTCCCCCACTTTTTCACCGGATCCCAGCATTCGCTCTCTGGAACGCAAAGTGACGTTAATGCTGCCTTTTCCCAGGGCCTTACTTCTTTTGTAGACCTTCATTCGCTTCAGAGTGAGACGAGGTCTTCAAGTCTACTCTGACCCGGTGAGTGTGGGAATCAGGACTTGTGACTCAATTGCTGATGAGAGACAAAAGTTTCTCTTTCAACTGTGGTTGAAGTGATACTGCGGTATGAAGCTTCCAGTCACCCTGTACCAAAGCTTCACATCTTTGCTTTAATGGCTTCCACCGCCCGTCTCTTGAGTCTATTCTGGTCTTATTTCCACGACTATACCCGCAGGACCTGGTCAATATGTAGCCTTCTTCGTCCAACTGTAGGTATGGGGAAAAGAGGAAGTTGGTATTCGTGTAGTAATGATTGACGTTTTTAATTTGAAGACAGAAATATACAAAGAAGCCGCACTGGATGAAATACAATTTATCTCCACGTGGAGCTTGTTTTGCACCCATGTCCTCTTGTCCCTGTTTTCTTAATTGTTTGTTTGCGTGACTGTCAGTTTTCTCATATTGCCTTGAGGTCAGCGCCACCAGCATCGGAATAATCTTCTGTGCCATTTTAATGCCCTTTAATAATCCCCTTGCATCTCATATTTTTAATCTCGTGCTCTCCTTCTGTTTTTCTTCCCTTTTACGTTGGGCATCTGTTGGCCTTTAATGCCTGCTGCTGACTCTCGATTTGACTTTTAAACATGGTATATCAAGTTAAAGCTTGACCACATAATGGATGTAAATTTCGAACTCTGCAGTTTTAGACAAGCCATGAAAAAGCTGCGAATTTAACACCAATAATAGCTACGGAACATAACACACTTTGTCGGCTCGCGGTCCATGAATCACATGAAAGAGCAGCCAGACATCATGTTCCTGACAGTGACAGTGTACTGACACTGAAATAACACGTTGGAGGTTGGTGTCTCGGCTGCGGCCGAGCAGGTGGAGGCTGCGCTGTATTCATTCCCCTTCGTTGCTCACTGCCCGTGTTCATTTTACACCTCATACACACTTCCTGCAAACCACGAGTTCTGATTTTCCACAAAGGAAATCACAGATATTTCATTAGTCACATTATAAATTAACTTTATTGCTGTACTCAAATGACTCTGACGAACTCATCAATTCTACACTTTCCTACTGAAATGGAGTCGTAACGAGACCATACTGGGCCTGAGCGGCCTCAAACTGCAGACGAAGTTGGTTTCGAGAGCTGCACGAATGTTAGCGGACATCCAATATGCAGTATGGTGCAAAGCCATATGATTGACGAAAACACTTAAGCACATGATGGTAGTGTCTTTTTTTCCTCTGTTGTCACTAATTTACACCGAGGTTGTCTCCCTCCCTCCGTCTTCACAACACTCCCAAAGCTCTTACCGCACACTTCATGACCTCAGCCACATGCCTGCCTCCTGGGGAGGCATGCTGCAGAAATGATCCATCTGATTGGCCAGATATGTTGACAGAGAAAACACATTCACGCTAATTTTAAGGTCAGCAGTTAACTTTATATGCATGTTGTTGAGTTGTGGGAAGAAACCAGATTAGAATCGAACTGGCTCGGTAAGCCAAAAATGCCAACCAAGCTTTTTTTCCAGAATACCTCATTATATTATAGTTCATCCTGTTTGTGTGGTCATTTCTAAGTTGTTTTCCAGAAAAGCTTCAACTACATTTCCTTTCAGGATGAATAAATAAGTCCCAAACTTTAAAAGGACCTACAGCGATTCACTTCTGTAACCTTGCATTATATTGACACAAATTACACCCAGTATCAAACTTTCTGCTTTGAATAATTCCGGTCGATCTGCAGTAAAAATTGAAGTCACAATAGGTTTATTTTTGTGAGGCTGTACAGGTGACAGGCTGCAGAGCTGTTCATTTGGGCTGCAGACAGAAACGATGTTCAGCAACAGTATTGTGCAAAGCAGCGGCAGCACTATCAATTCTCCTCAATTTATGTCTCCAATTTCCCCGAGTTCAGCCTGTGCCAACATCACTGTAGATTTGACAGATGAAGTCCAGCATGTGAAGCCAGCAGCTTGTCTCTCTTGGAGACTCTACACCTGACATTTTTTTTTTCTCCCTTCTTCCCCCGATGTGCAGTACAATGAGTAGCAGTAGCACCTATAATGAACAGCCTCCTCCAACCCGAACACGGAGTATTTCCACTACATTAGTTTCATTGGCATCACGCGGGCAGGAGGAAAACTCGCAGCAGGGCTGTGTAACAGTATGGCGCCGACAGCACACTCCTCCACTGGGCTCTGCTTGGGGGCCTGCCTCTCTGTGTGAAGCTCCTGTGTAGGATTAGACTCCGGTGTGCAAGTCAAATGGTTCCTAGCTAATGGAGTCTCCACACCTGCCTGATGTCTACATCAGCTCTGCTTACTGTTGCCCGTGGCCCTCGTATGTCGTGCAGACGAACAGCGTCTACGCATGATCACAGACTGTATCGTTACCGTGACAAAGATGACCCCGAAAGGACGTGAGTGCGTCGAGGACACAAATTACGGACAGCCATTTAGAGTACCTACTGGAAGATCTTGGTCAAAAACAAAAGTAAATTATGGCGTGGCTGGGCTGTAAATCAATTTACATCCTTTATATGGGGCTGTATGGAGGCCATGAAATGTGAAAAGTGGCATTGTTTATGACAAACAAACCGAATGGGCTCTCATCGAGTGACATCAATGCATTGGGGCCGTAAAAGGTCCCCGACAACAAGTGCGTGGGGCGGCTCCAAACAAAGCGTTGTTGTTGCGGTGGCATGACGTGGCTTTGATACGAGTGGAGGCATCAAAGAGGGGCCATTGCAACACGCTCAACACGCAGCGAGGTAAACAGCTGAGGGGAGCGAGAGAGCGAGAGAGAGAGAGAGAGAGAGAGAGAGATTAGGAGGGGAGAAGGGTGAGAGCAGTGGAAGGAGGTGACACACACACACACACACACACACACACACACACACACACACACACACAGACCACACATTTTCAAAGTTCACTCTTAAACACAGAACGCTCATAAAAGTACAGCTCCCATTATTCACGGGTGGGATTTCTCTCGCTCTCTCCTACAGCATGCAGGCAAACAGCCCAAAACCCTCGAGCTGTGTCAAATGATGGAGCATCATAATTACGCCCTTTTTATTGGCCATCCTATTCCAGCTATGACTGATGCAGCTCCCAACCCCAAAGTGTTTCCATTTGCACTTTCATGTGGTAGCCGAGGAGAGAAGCCACGGCTCGCCTGCCTTTCAAAGGTAGGCCTGACAAATATTTATGGCCCGGTGTGAAGTCACTTTTAATCACAGCTGGCTGGTGACCTGTTCCCGAGGAATCTGGCTGCTGCAACACGCTTATCTCCTCTCCTTTAATAAATGAGCCTCCAAAGGGCCCACTGTGCTTGCATTATGCGGTTGTCTAAAAATAATAACTGACACATTTCTTTAGAATCACTCATAATCAAGAACCCCCGAGGTGGCAAATGCAGGATCCTGCTGGAACATGGCAGAACTAAATCAATGACCTCCCTCTACTGGTCAGAGGCCAAACTACAGTGGAGTGAATTGGCAGCCTCTTGACTGACTGCTTTAATGAGCAGAGCAGAAAAAGGAAAGGTGAGTCTGGGAATAAATTTTAGCTCCTGAAACATTACGTTTAGTTTGTAGTCATGTACACACAGAAGAATGCAAACTGAGAAATTAGCCAAATCCCATGAACCTAAATCCCTTTAAAAGTCTCAGACAACACAATTTGTCGAACAAACACAAGTTCAGTCCTTGAAATGTGCTGTAAATCCCCTGGATGTTAGCATAGGCAGCCAAATGTATGATTTGTAGCAAAAAGAAGATATATGTAGATCAAGTACTATTAACAGAAATTACCTCAAGCTCCCAGCGCTCACATCCAAGCCTAAAACTGAAATCGCTTGCTATGGCATTAAACTTTTTCACTATTGTCACTGTTTGAAATCCCCAGTGTGTTTCATGCTGTCCAGTTTGAAGCCTAGATTTATGACACCAATATGTTCTTTTCCATGCTTTAACAGCCTAAAAGGCAATACGGAGGGGGGATGGGGGGGGGGGATCCCACAGTGAAAACAGATATTTTCCTCCATATTAAGGGTTATAAAGAGAGTGATCCCTAAAAATGAAAGCCATAAATCATTTCTCTCCATGATTATGCCATTAACAGGAGCATGGTTTTGTCGTTTAGGTCATGCTAATAGTTTCGGCTTGAGGTTGTGGCCGTGCAGCGACTCGTGTTCCCACTCGCCAGGCACTGCTGAGAGCTGAGTTTGACTCGGTGGTCCTGTGTTAGTGCCTCTGCTTTCTCAGCTTGATCACTGTCGACGTTGGCTGCATCTGCTCTGGATTTTGCCTTTTCTTCTTCGACCCCCCCTCTCCATCGACTTCCAATTGGAGTAGCTATATCAGGCCCTGGTTGTGGTCTTCCAGAGAGACCCCACGACAAACTATCACAGCATTTTGCACTCTGCAAAAAGCACCGGATGCCAGTAGAGTACATATTAAATTTGTTACTAATTTTAAACTTGGCATGTTGGACCACGAAACTGCCACTCGCTCACTGAAACCAGGCGGGTTCAGCCCCACTGCGACCACAACCACAATACAAACAAAGCATATGGAACAGCAGCTCCCAGTGTACTACTGACAGTAAATGTTTAGAAAGGGAACTTTTAAAAATAACCCCAAGTAATAGAATTAGTGGCAGTGAGGCGTCTGACAGCATGTTTTCCCAGGTTTTTTTTCCCTGAGTTCTCTACCAGATTGGAATAATAGTTTGTGCAAGCATGACCGAATCTAAGAAAAGGATGAAGTGGCTGTTGTGTTTCTAAGATCAATCTCACGATCGGCCTGTGGCTCGGGGAAATTCTTGGCTACGTTATTTTAGTAGTGTCCCCTCCAGAGCACTTCTGAGGGCAAATTCAGAAAAACAACAAAAAAAAACATTTTAATAACTACTTCACCTTGCACCTGCTGTGATAGTTAATAGCAGTGAGGGTGGTGTGAAACAACACCTGTGAAAGTGCACTAAAAGCAAGTTGCTTTGTATATTGGTCCGATGGTGGACATGTGAGCTCAGTGTCAGTGTGAAATCACTGCCATTAGCACCCAGCTTCCTGTGGTTTTGGAACTCCATCTTTTCTGGTGACAAGGTTGTGAGGTGAGTTTCATAGGTGTGTGTCAATGTGTGTGGCTGTCTGACAGTGTGAAACTCGCTGCGACATGCTCTGGTTTCTTTCCCCCTTCTTCCCTCCAGCTCAGGGCCATTGTCTAAGTGGCTCTGTTAAAACAGGATGTTGCTGCTGGGCCCCAGCTGTGTCTGTCACCCATGGAACTGCAGTGACCTCTAGAGACAGCTCCCTCCACATACAGTGCAGAGGCAACCTGAGGTGATATGGCACAAATTAGGTGAGGTCGGAATGTGTGTTAGTTTGTGTATATGCGTCAAACTGCAGAATGGACAAAAGTAGATACTCCCTTTAAATGCACGTGCACAGGACAGGATAAACATTCATGCAAAACAAATCATGTCCACGTCAGCGCTCGCATGCACTGAAAACACACAGAAAAGACCCTGGGCCACCCTGCAGATCACCCTGATCAGTGTGAGAGCCACGTCCGCTCTGATCTAATATGTTTAGCAAACATTCATTTACTCGAGCCAATCAATAACACGGAGGAGCATGTGTTTATGACTCTGTCTTAACTCGCTCAGTTCATCTGCAGTTCATTGAAGCTGAAACACTGCTCAACCCTCGAGCCTGCTCCAGTCAGTGACCAGTTTATCAGTTATCTTTATCTTACAAATTCAGAGGGGAGTTGTTATTTTATGCTGTGTTTTCAGAACAAATGTGTCTGTCTCGAGCTGTGAGGTAAAATCTTTGACACGACTACTTGCCACAGGAGAGAGGCCAAATAGTATTTTACGGTTCCTCTTAGCAAATAGAAAATGTTTTGATAAGGAAGCAGATGGAGATACATTTCCAACTCATTCTGATGTGCAAAACCGCCACACCAAACGAGAGAATGTAACCTTCAGTTGCACTATGAAAGTAGGGGGACGCTCGAGAAAGGAAAGGGGGGGGGGGGGGGGGGGGGGGGGGAATTTTACCACATCTTCAAACATGCTGAATGATTCGCTATGGTGCCTTTACACCCCAAAATTCCCAAGGTAGAAAATTATCCTGAATAAAACCTTCCAAAATGTAGCTGTGAATCAATATCAGATGCAGGCTGAGTTTCATTTGAGGGAAACCGGTGCTTGCTTTAACTCTCCGCTGAGGAAAATAGAGTATCCAGTAAAGAATAGAGCTCATTCACACTCCCCAAGTGCAGTAAAGCCATTTTATATGGGTAGTTATTATTGTTATCATAATTATCATTCTGCGTGTACTATAAAACTGGATGATGGAGAATATATGGATGGCTGAGGCTGCAAATAATAGCTGTGGTGGAGGGTTGTAAAGCTGTCCCCTCGTTTCTAGTGGTAGAATAAATAATGGGCGCACATGCTCACATCTACATGCATCGGAAATCTGTTTTGTTCTCTGAGGTAAGTATGAACTGTGATGTCAACTGAGATATTTATAGGTCTTTACTGTAGATTTATTGCTTAAAGTAATTAAAGTCGCTCAGATTTATTTTATTTTTTTCCATAAGTTTCGTAAGTCTGTTTCACAGTATGTATGGGGAAAAAGTGTGTAAAATGATGTAGCAGAAAGCAGTATGGTTAGACAATACACACCCCAGGTGTCACTGTGTTCATTGCTTTATGTATGTATGTGTGTGTGTGTGTGTGTATTTACAGTGCGGTATGTGATTCCCATTAGCTATGTACAGTACAGTACGGGGGCCGGTGCACAGATGCCCTGAGTGGTGCCATACGGCCGATGGCTCATTAGAGCTCAGATGGAAGACATGAATCAAAGGAGGAGAGGAGAGGAAACAATCAATCTGCCTAATGGGAATCCCCTGTGAGGAGCGTGGGCCAGCCGTTCCAGTGCAGCTGTAGCCGCTTTTATATGTGACCTCCCAGCTTAAACGACCCTCCAAAAAACGTTGCCGCTTGCAGTGATGTCGCCACCGTCGCCACCGCCCCAAAGCAAAGGACACACACACACACACACACCGAAGGACACCCCGGCCCACAACAAGCTATTAGCCCCGGGGCCTCCCACAGCGTACGTGGGCGCTGTACAGCGGTGATGTGGTTTCCTAAGCAAAGCCTGGGAGACTTTGGGTTCCCATTTGTCTCCTGCACATGTGTCGTCCATATTCAGGGAGTGACACCCAGCATGTGGCAGGCAACGAGGCACAGGAACTGGATTTATGGCACAAAGGGTGTCTGTGTCCGATGAGGTATGCACAAATTGTATGTTTACTGTCAGCAAGCGACGTTGTGGCCAAGATCAAGACATCACTGTTGTGGTACAGCTGTAAAGTAGCCTTTCATGAGGTCAAGGTTCGGTGTCATACCTGAACTTCTCGCCCCCCCCCCTTTCCCACTTTAGCCCTCAGACAGCTTTCACACACTCTGATCTGGTACACGGCGTGATGCCTGCCCGCTGAAAACTACTTATCTATTCAGTGTAGAGTTGCCAGCGGCCCTTTAAGAATTGAGTTATGCTAAACAGAGGTTGATTTAAACCAGAGGTTGACCCCTGACCCGAGCGTAGAGGATAATGTCCCAGGCAAGGAGAGCAAAGTCCTGTTACCATCCATGAATCAGGCCTCCACCGACATTATTTCAAAATTGCTTAGTTGCATGGAACTCCCTTTAGTGCTGAACGGACTTTCATAAAATTGATTTTCTGAGTACACCCTTTTAGCAGCTATAAGCTTGAAATATGAACCCTTCATTGCTGAAAGCATTTCATTTTTTTTGCCCCTGTGACTAATGATCCAGGGAAGAAGTGTGTTTGAAATTCTCCTCAGCAGCCATTTCCATAATTAAACACTGCTAATTATAGAGCTTTGGCTGACTTTAAACAAACAGGCAGCGGTAGCGGAGCATGCTTTCGCACCTTCCGTTTGGAAATTTATGCAAATCGTATACATATCGTGTGTTTTCTTCGATGAAACTGACAATGTTAAACATCACACAGTAACAGAGAGCAATGCTGAGGAGAAGCCAGACGAGCCGTTTGAAGGAAAAACCCTGCTCAGGTATTATATTCTGTGCGGAGAGGATCAAAAACTCACACTGCAAAAGTATCAGATGATTGAATGTGTCCACACACGTGTCTGTACACCATGTCTGTGCATACATGAATATGCATTCATTCATTACTATGAGTGCCCTATAGTAGAAAAAAGCTGCTGTCTGGGCCAACAAACAGTTCTGCATTGTTGACTCCGGTGCTATGATACTGCTTGTCAATTTATCAGCCTTTGACAGCAAGCCACTAGAAGCCATTATATCAGACAAATGAAAATTATATATGAAGATTAACATCAAGTCATTTGTTAGGCAGAAAATAATACTGCTGGAAATAAACAGGGCACAGAACTGAAAGCTATGCTGCCAGTAATTCACATATCAACAGCATTTAAATTATTAAAAAGATTGGAAATCATAATTGGCCATATATTTTTCCCATTCTTCTCCACACAAATGGCTCGCCTGGGGTACTTGACATTCAACGGTGGTTTGTAATGTAAATGACAAAACGCATTTCCTCCATATCTTAACAGCGGATGGAGTGATTGACTACTGAATATAAGCAAGCTACAGGTGGGGGTCAATTATCATTTGAATAATCGAGCATCAGTGGCTGCCTGGCTTGACTGTGAAGTGTGACACATTTTTATCTCTATGCATTTCAATGAAGTCATACTGGTACATAAAAGGTTATCACCTAGGAAACATATTTGCCTAGGCGCAAGTTAAACAGCCAAGTGAGATCAGCATAGATATTCAATTTAACCAGTCAACCCTGACCTATAAATATTTCAACAAAACCCAATGAGGACCCTCCCTCCTCGCTCAACCCCCCTCTTTTCCCTTCTTTGATCCAATTCCATTTCGGCAGCGGGAGATACGAGGGAAGAGAAGGAGGAAGGATGGGGGGTGGGGGGGGTATGAGAAAAGGAAGTCAAGCACATTGTAGCTTATCTATTAAGTGAATTGTTTAATGCATCTGCCATCTTTTCACCCGAGGGACGGGGGCAGAGTGAGAGGGGAGAGAAGGGACAGATTTACACTACAGGGCACTGGTGGCTCCAAAGTTGAAGAGGAGACGTAGACTAATCTATAGTTGTGAGCTGACAAATCTGGCCTGACACGGTGCTCTGTAGCGGGTAGACTCAGGAGATGGGCATTAATCACAGCGTGTGCTCTGCTGAGAGCACAGGCACACTGGGGACACCTCAAAGTGAGCTGGAGGTTATACAGGCGAGGGGATTAATCAATACAGCCCCATAATAACAGCCAACCACCAGCACTTACAGCCCCACTGGTATCGAGGTACAACACAGTCACCTCAGCCAACTCGCTCAGATACTGGCTCAGAGATACACGGAGGCGGAAACATACGCACGCACGCACTCTCACACACACACACACACACACACACACACACACACACACACACACACACACACACACACACACACACACACACACACACACACACACACACACACACACACAGACACACACACACACACACACACCTGGGCCATTACCATTCAAAACTGTGAAAGAGGTTGTGCACTAAGAACTTAGAGCACATTTAGGAAGATTTAGAAAGCATGGGCAAAAAGAGGGAACACATTCAATCTCATCACATTCATCTCCTACCTTTAGTCAAGACATTTCTCATGTGTGGTAAAAAACGAATGGGACAAAACTGACAAGGAATAAGTACACGCATTGATTATAGGCCATTTCTTGTTCGATCACAGTACAATAAAAAATGCCTTACACTCTATAAACTGTTCTGGGTTACTTTAATAACCCAAAACCTTGGCGTGGGTTTCTCATTGGTTCTTTGGTTGAGATTGATCTCGCATTGGGTTAAAAATGGTGATTCAGCCCGTCGCTTTGGAGGTGCAACCTAAAATTGAGGCTCATAGTTGTTTGTAGTCTGAAATGCAGGGATTGACTTCATATCTCTTTTACCCTTTTTGCTCCAGTGCATATTAGAGAAGCATTCAAAATAAAACATACAAAAACGAACAAATCAAGAGTTATAGTTTCACAAATACAAGCACTGACGCATCCTCCTCTTAAACTGAATACTGTTTTACTGTACAGGGATAAAATCAATTTCACTCTCACAGTGATTAAAGCTGTAGAGCTACGTCACCTGCATGACAAGACAAGTGAAATAATGTGTTTAAAAAGTCAAGTAAAGCAGGGCAGTCAACTTTCAAGAATCAAGAGTGACATCAAGAGTGACATTTCACATGAAAGTACTTCATTGTTAATGGTTGATGGGATACATACAGTATATTTAAAAAGCATGATTTAGAGTTGGTTAGTGTGGAAGTGGATGTCAACTGGGTAGGTTGTTATAGGCAGTCCTGCAACTGTCATTTAAGTCTTTAAAAATGTAGACTATATTAGATTTGATGTCAATTTCTTTCTTTCAGTTATCATGATTGCTTTTAAAACAAAAAAGGCAGAATAAGCCTTTCAGGGGAAAAAAACATACTCTGACCCTGATTTTTGAAAAGGAAAACATCCCAATAATCCAAATCTGCTGTATCATAACAACTCGTGATTGAACAGGCTCCTTTGTGATCCAGTGACCAGAACAACCCAAACTTCTCATATACCCATCATTGTCCCAGCATAATGAGCACAGTAAAGTTCAAACTTCATTCAGATTAATTCAAAATCAACGCTGTGTCAGTAATTATATCAATTTGATAGAAATACCCCCAGAGTGGAGCTGAGACGCTCCGGAAACATAATTTTATGTCATCTGCGAGCTGGGCACGCACCCTACAACGCTGCACGCTGGGCTGTGATTACACTGTTGCCCTGCCAACATCACATTGACCAGCCCTCTCAGCCGGGAGTGTATTGGGTAAAGGACTAGCTGGGGGAAGGTGAGAGTTTGAGTGGGCCATGGTGCGAGATAACTGTAGTCACCATTGTGCAATGAGCCCCTCGAAACTGGCTCGGGCGTCCTGTCAGTGGGCAGTGCCGTCTCATCCCCTCCCTCTTTGTCAGAATCTGCCACCCAGAGAGACCTCGATCAGCAGCCCCCACCCTGACAGCAGATCTGTTCGCCCCCGCTCCCTCACTTCATACAGTCAGTAAGCAGACAGTGAAGCAGGAGGTGAAAACTCCAGCTATTTGTCAACGTGGCGCCCGTGTCAAAATGTCAGGCCCGGGGACATTCCCTGTGCAGCTGGGCTGTTAGCTAAGGAGACAGGCCGTATGGTCGGAGCAGGAGCATGCTGTCACCGACCAGTCAAACTGCCTGAGACCGGCAATCAAGAAGCCCTTTCCCTCTCTCACTTTGCCTCTTTATCTATCTATCACAAGTCTCCCCCATGTGCTCCATCTGACTCTTATCGAGCTGCTGTTTTTTTTCCCTCCTCTCTCCCCGGCTCTCTCAATCGCTCCTGTTCACTCACGCTGTCATCCTCCTCAGCTTCTCCAATTTTTTTATCTGAATCTTTCAGACATTCACCTTTCCTCTCTTGTTCATAATTCATCTTCAAACTACCCTTCTTTATCACCATCAATGTTTAATTTATACAATCACAATTAATGAACTGTATCTTCTGTGTTTTGCTCAGCTTTATTTTTTCACAATAAAGGATGCGAGAGAAACAATATACTGAGCAAAACAATCACAAAAGAACTTCCTATTTTCTGGATAAGCTGGCATGTATTAGGATGGAGCCAACCACTGACAGAGAACCGTTCTGTCAAAACATCCTTATTATCACGTTGTATTTTTGGGTTGTTTGTGTCTGATTGACTGCTGCTCAAAAACGGCTATTCCGGTTGCAATATCATATAGCAAAATAGTAAACATCTTGGTATTTGCTCCAAGTGCCAAGTCCTGTGGTGATTTCATTGTGTATCGTCAGCCTGGCTGAGAGACCCGCACCCCGGAGACTTCCAATCCCAAAAGATTAAGAGCTGAAATAACAATAACAGAAAATCAAATCAAGTAACATATGAGACCAGAAAAAACAACATTAACTGTATTCATGAGCAGCAAATTCATTCCTCTATCTTTTCTTAAGCTTCTTTGACTTGGCATTTACTAGGAGAGGGCGGAGGATTTACTGTGGCAAAATGCAAACAGAATATTTATGGGTCAAACACAGCCTAGCTGGCTTTATAGCAGATTATGCCCTTTTTTTTCCAAAGGAGAACACAAATTCAGTTTGATAGTGGTTTGATAAGATTTTTTACAGAATTTAATACGGAATATTATTAGGTCATATAGTTAGAACTCTACAGGGTTGGTTTAGTGTGTGCGCGTGTGTGTGGGGGGGGGGGGGGGGGGGGGTGGTGGGGGGGGGGTGGGGGGGGGGGGGTACATTGGGCATGGCAGATCTGTCATGACAATTTTGACAGGGTTGTAACTGTTTATGTGTGTGGGTGTGAATGCGTGTTGTGCCTACCTCTCCCTTTCTTCCCTGTCCATTTAGATTTTTTTTTTTTTTTTCCGATCTTAACACCCCTCCCAGAGTCCATCTGGTACCTTTTGCTCCCCCTCAGAACGTGAGCCGGTGGAATTCCCTGGCCTAATTAATGAGCAGACACTCACAGACGGCCAAAGGCTCGCATGTCTGTCTCTGTGCACCACCTTGCCTCAGGAGGCCCTTTATTGAAAAGGGAAATAAATTAGATCAACCGGACAGAATGTACCAGCCAACAGCATGACATGTCACACTCGCGTTTTGGCTGATTTTCGAAGGGTGATTTGATGTTTCAGGCAGAAATTTCACATTCTTTGTTGTCTATATTTGGTGACTGTGGTCAGAAACTTTAATCATTTTCATTTTAGGAGGTACATGCTCAATGTTGATTTCTGGGTTTGTGACAGCAACGGAACATATTTCTAAAATACCAAATGACAAAATATCCAGAATGCTCTCTATACAAAGCCATCATAGTGGCAAAGCGGCTCTGTGGAGCCGTCAGATCTTTTCCACATGCCAAAAGTAAAGTCTGCGTTAGATATCACAGCTACTGACTGACTCTTCAGCTATCTTTGTATGCAAGTCCTTAGACAAACAGGAGATTTCTCTATGGGGCATCCTTTCTCCTCTTTTCGAGTAAGCGTGCAGTCACTGCAGTCCACCAAGATCCTCGAGAGAAGCTACAGGAAAAGAAATGGCAAAGAATGTAGAAATAGTAAGCTACAGTAGCTGTGAGGCCACTCAGACATCCACACTGGAATCCAAAAATCATATCAATGATTTCATCACCCTCCATGTTCCCAAGTGCCAAACAAGTCCTTCGGAGCCCAGGAGACTCGAGTGGAAGGAGTAGCAAAGCAGTGCCAGGCGGCGAGCACGCTTGCCGTCTGTCTGGCGAGGTGAAACCGAAGAAGAAATCATGTGTTTGAAAATATTTGCTTTTTTCTTGTCTCCTTTTAAGCTGTGACATCGTTCGTCATGTGGTACATCAATCATGCTGTGAGTTAATGACAAATCCAGCCCATGAATCTTTCAGCCCCTTTACCCAACTTCAACAAGGCATGCTGTGGCTGTTCCTGCTCAGCAGCTGCTGGAGAAAGGCTGTGCCACGGCCTGGGCATATTTGCCAACACCAACACTTTGATCTCAGCTTGTGGAACAGATAGTTGTGAGTCTGGGCCTGGATCTTGTGAGGCTGGAGTCAGTCTGGATGCTGCACTGCAAAGTGAACACACGGCGGGAGCCCGCCGTTCCCACGGGTGACCCTCTTGGCCAGAAAATTAGCTTATTGTGCTAAATGTGAATTTTGATGGATGTGCAAAAGCTATAAACATGCCGAACACAAAACTATTGGATGTGTCACATTTTGTATCAGTTTACTGCTATTTACCGAGAAAGCTGGGATCTCCATGTTTTTCCACTCAAACCTCAAGCCCTACTTCCTATCAATTTTACCCTCAGAGGAAGTAAAATTCAGGAACAGCCTGCTCCATTCACACTCCCTGGGCAGCTCCACTGACATACTTTCCCTGCTAATGGGGCCACCTGCAGCTCTGCACAGGGCCCCGTCCGGACAGTGTCAGAGGGGAATGCAGACAGAGCAGGCGGTGACGTGGGCGGGTGGTGATGCAGGGCATCTGTGACTGGCACAGGCATAAGAGCTCTTTCATTTCCCCCTGTTCTGCTGAGTGCCACAGGCACACACACACACACACACACACACACACACACACACACACACACACACACACACACACACACACAGCCAGACACTGGGACAGGCCAGGGCACCAACACATGTCAGGAAATACTTTCTCTGTGATCTGAGGGAGCGAGGCCCAAGTTAATGCTCCCCTGACATTTGGACAGCAGAGTGAGAGCGTCAGAGAATGTAAATGAGAAGAAGATCATACAGAAAATCCTGTGAGAGCTCTCTTAAAACATTATCAACTCCAGAAAACTGACATCCATCACATGTACAGTGATTTCCTCTGCAGGAAGAATTCCTAACCATCCGGCTTATGATCTGCAACACAGCAAAGTATGAGGGATTTGAACTTTTATGCCAGTTATCGCCATGCGAAAAAGTCAACAGTGTAAGTAGTGAAAACTGTCAATGTTTGCATATATTAAAATGCAGCGGGTTTGCTGAAAGGAGCAGGGAAGTCTACATTTGGAGGCTGATGAAATGGATTGATGGCATACACCCAGTAGATTCCTCCAAGAGTCTGGGCTTTAAGTTGAGTAAAGATTTTACAGTCGAATCTGCTTTTTAATAAAGTAGCACAAACTCCACAAACCAATTTGTTTTAAATAAAACTGGGATTTTTCTGAAACCTAACCAACGAAACATGTTTAACTATTCCTATAATTACGATGCCACATGACTCTCACTGGTAATATATTCAGTAATATGTCAATTTGGGCATGAGAAGAATAAAACCTTAATTGTAATTTTGTTATGAGGATGTGGTGTTTTCAGAATTTTATTTATTAAATTTTTTTGGGGGGCTACTGTGTCATAAGAGTTATGACCACAAGAGGAGAAAGTCAAAGGCAGGAGACTATGCCATGTGTAACTTCACCCCTCCACCTTCATTCCCCAACCTCCTAAACTACCTGAATGTATTGGATCCATAATGCATCTGTAGATGTATAAATTTTTTTCTGTGAATTTTTATTTTAACTGCAAGAACTCTTAAGATGTGCTAAAAAATAAACCAAGCCATTTGGTGCATAATACCAATCATGATATCGGCTTTGGTAATATAAACCCAATCAAACCAACAACGTATGAAATCATCAGAGTGCACTGTAACTGTAAGGTCAACAATCATGTGAGAGACACCGCCAGGTCATTTTGAGATAGAAAACATGGTGAAGTGGCCATTTTTCATAAATAAATGTTTTGTTCTACCACAATAATTACATTATCTAACAATCACAGCCATGGTCAATGACTGTTTTTCTCATTTGAAGTCAGACGGACTGTTCACCCACTCATCCAACACTTACATCTATCTACACTACTAAACACTTTCATCGTAAATGTTTAAATTTTCTTTTCTTTTCTTTTGATGCACTTGTTCGAAGCATAGTTTTGACACAGTATGGCATGTCATAATTCAATAAAGCACAATACTATGATATATAATGGAACAACAGATCCTTATGACCTTTAAACTCTTAAATCTCACTCACATGTGATCATAGATTCTGAAAGTTTCACTGGCAACAATAAGGACAACAAACAGCTTTTATGCTAATAAGTTTGTTTGTTTGTTTGTTTTTCTTACTGCAGGTACTGGCTTGAACGCTACAATAAAAAAGACACTCAATTAAAAAAGCCCGGAGACGCCTGCTTCTTTGGGTGAAATTTCCTTAAACACCACCCTGGGTATCAGAGAGAAGAAAAAATTTTTTACACATCATGACACTATGTTCCTTGAGGCAGCCATGAAAATGTATTGGTGTATTTTGCCTATTACACCCGAGGATAATCACCCTTTTAGAGTAAACTTATAATTTTCTATGCCTCTGAAGTCCATATGTCTACTCACATCATTTATCCGCTCAACCCCGCTGTAATTTTCTAGCAGTGCACCACTCTGTATGTAAGTATACATGCTGTGAGCTTTTACTTATTTATTACATCTCCTTGTACAATCTTGTGAGGACAAAGCAATAGTGTAATGAGTGAAAAACATTCTCTGAGGATCTACAGCTGATCACATACTCAAATGCGGAAATAATGCAGACAACTCATCCAACATGCATGTGGCTAAATACAGAACGTATGATACAAAACTGATAAGACACTGCAGTTTCTTCTGCACAAAAAGTGGTACACTATTATGACAAAGATTTACAGTAAAGCAAATGCCCTAATACTGGTTTTGTCATTCATAACTAAAGAAACAAGTGCCAATATTTTCACAATAGTAACTTTCACTTTGCCATAATTCTTGTGGACAAACAGATAAAACAGCCATAATGCTATGCACAGTTCACAAAACAGTCCATCACAGAGAGAGGAAATCTGACTCTGCACTCTGAACAAAGTGGAAAAACGCAGGCCGAGTTAAGAGGGAATCAAAAGGAGAACGATTTAGAAATTCTAGGGGATCAAATGGTAGCTTTATTAGGAGCTGAAGCCGCGGGGCAAGGTGGAATGAAAGCCTGGTCTGTGCTGGGCCTAACCTGGTCAGGTCAGGCAAAACACCCACTGAGAGAGAGCACTCAGGCCTGGAGGAGCCTTCACACCGTCAACCAAATCCTCCGGCTGTCATCCCACCCTCCACAGCCTCAGCATACCGTGGCACTAATGTCTTTCTCAACAGGTACAGTGAGCAGGGGGGCAGCCAGGTAACCCAACGCTGATGGGATCACTCAGCTTCTCTGCAGACAGGGGAGGAGGAGGGGGCGGTCATTTTTTGTGATCATTGTGTTAGCACGGTCACTTATGAGATGGCAAGCTTTTAAGTGAATGGGCTAAATGAATGGGGAAAGCATCGCTCTGGGCTGCAAATGCAGGTGACGACAATTCGGGTCAAAGATTATCTCGCGTCTTGCAGGGGTGTGTGGAACAAATCCAATTTTAGCAGCAGGGACAGAAAGTAAAGCAGGGCAAAGAGGATATCATTCATAATTACAAGGCTTAGCCAAAGCAAATGCTCCCCCACAGAGAACCGCAACAATGGCCTTAATTACATTTTTTCCCCCCGCAACCCTACCTCAAAGTAAAAACACGGATGACAAATTTGGCATTGGGATTCCGGCTCATGGCTACTCTCTGTGCCAATTCCACTTTTTTGCTTGTTGCCAAGACAAATCATATTAACACATTACTAAAGAATACTAAAACCTTTTGGCGACACACCAACCTACCGGTGCCAGTAAACTTCATTAATGCGAAAAATGCTTTTAGGAAACCTTTCCTCAGTCGCAATTATAAATAAGTTCCTTCATGGAGCCCCCCGTCATGGGTGGGCTAGCAGCCCAGGGGCCACTGGCGCGCAGACAACTGATCACTAGTCTGAATGAAAAGCAAGCCCAGGGAGCCGGCTCAAGTAACTGCTTTGTTACTGAATAAATGTCGCCGGCAACAAGGTTCACAAAAGACCATTTGTCAACATGTTTATGCAATAATGGTCTATAACTATGGTGACGACAGCCCCCTCCCCAAAAAAAGAGAAAAAAAACCAACAACATTTGAGCCCATGGGGGAGAGTAAAATGGTTAATGTGACATGACACAAAACAACTCAGACGAACAGTACTTCGACTGAGCCGCACAAAAGACTGCTTGAGTGCTCGATCCGGTGTGAACTTGTAAGGCGATATGACTCTGGGTACAATACAGGAGACGCTCACGATATTCCCGCCACAGGTCTCCTTCTCCGCCTGCAGTCCCCAACATTTAAAAAAACAGAGACAATCTTTCACTTGCTCTAATTAAATCTAACTAATACACACTGAAAATGCAGTCCGTGAGTGTTTCACAAATCTGGCAACTCTCACAGTTTTTCTGCCTCCTCAGACCCCCAGAGGTATGGACTGGCACAAAATTACATATTAATTTAGCTTTAAATTGCATTATTTATCACTTCATTTATTTGTTGAAAATGCACCCCCACAAACCTCGGAAACTTGTAACATGTTACCTGCCTGTAAATGAGCACTCCACTGAGACATAGACACAAAATAAATTCATTACATAAGATTACAGCGGACGGAGTAAAGATCTGCATTATTATATCTCTTAAAACACTCAAAAGCCAAACAAACGGGCAAAAAAAACTCACAGCATCAGGATTTAATATTTTGCATTTCAAGTGGAACCAGTTTAGCCTCTTACAGTACAATGTTAACAATAGGATTATGGTACTAAATCTTCTTATTTTCAGTGTCATAATCTCTTTGTTATATCTACTGTAGGACCAAAGTAATACAAATAATATACCACAAGGGTAAAGGCAGGGCATACCCTGGACCGGTCACCACTTCATCGTAGAGATAATTAACACAGTTTATTTCACACAATCACAACTTTGAGGCAACTTTAGAGCAACCTCAAACACGTGTGGTGGCAAACTGAAGTACCCGACACAGAAAGGCCGACGAGCCCAGAGAATCCCAACCCCGTTGAAGAAAACATAAAATAACATTGAAAGATGAAATTATATTCCTATCTTTTTTGTCAACACACATGCCCTAAATTCTTGGGATATAAAGGAAAATGCATCGGGGGGGGGGGGGGGGGGGGGGCTCCAGAACAAGAACTGTGAGACTCCCTCCATTCAATCTGTGTCTCTCTTCTCGTTCTAAAGGTAAAGGGTCTGAGTGTTAAGACCCACTGACAATCTATTAGGACCTTTTCATTTGGAGCCATCCTCCTGAGACTGGGTTTGAGACGCGGTGCTATGAAAGAGAGAGCTGTTCGGAGAGGCCAACTGAAAGCAAGCTGCTGTCCTTGCCACTCCATCACTCGGTGACCCCTCTACGGGACACGCCACACCAATCAGCAAAAAAAAAACGGCCTTAAAAAAACCGACCGTACCTGTCCCAGACAATCCCGCATCAGTTAGTGAAACCTCTCTCTGATAGGCAGGGCTGAGGCAACTCGGAGGAAGCGCCTCCGTTTCAGAGAGGCCATTAATCTTTCTTTCCTTCTCTTTCTGACACCTGAACCAGACCCACCCAGCAGCCAGCCGCTTCACGACACACTTCCTCTCTGGTCTCTAGAAGATCTGATCAGAGCCACGTGGCAGGAAGCCTGAAGAGAACCAGCACCTTGACGCCATCTCCAAGCACACATAGCATGTTGGGGGGGAAAAAAACAAAATAAAACTCCTGAACTGATACAAACACACACTCGTTCCCACTCCTCTAACAGGAAACCATCAGAGACTGACGCTGACAGCAAGATGATCCCCTTCCCTCATGTCTCCAAGACACACACACACACACACACACACACACACAAACAAACACCTCCACCTGAAGATTTGGATCATTGTAGTCAGGTGCCAAACGAAGGAGGAGAACTGGGAAGTTTAGAGATGACACCCGCTGCAAACGAGACGCCTTAAAGATGCTCCTGAGGACGGGGGCTTACCTAAACGCGAGTTTGTTTGAGCACACACAGGTGCGCCAAAACCCAGATGTTATTCCTGTGTTACTGACACTAAAATGATGTTTCTCCCTAAAAACCCTGATACCGAGGCTTCCTTGTGAAACCGGGTGGATGATGTGATGACAGTAAGTTCAGAGGATGCTGATGATGTGCAGTGATACGACAGCTTACAGCTGTGATACCTGTTTAGACAAACCCTCTGACAACAAGATGTGTCACTAAGCAAGGCTTTAGCGCAGCCGATTCCCCTCATAACAAGATGCGGATTTGCTTTGCCTCAGAAGTGTGGAGACTAGTCTCGGAGCCTCTCTGATGACGGTTAGCGCTAAGCCACAATGTTTACACAGCCCCTCTGGGCTATTTCACTTTCCAGCACCAAAATAGCAGTCATCTCGCAAATCTTCTTGTGGGGAGAGAAAGTCTCAATGATGAGGATAAGAGGAGAAAGGGACAAGACAAGCTTGGGGGATTAGTGGCCCTAAACTCCTGCACGGCGCACTCCACCGTCTGCCGCGGCGCATTGAGCTGTCTTGACAGGAGGGAGCCGTATGGCAATTGAGGAGGTTAGACGGGGTCACGGAGCGTTGCTCAGCGGGGATTAGGAGGCGTGTGGCCCCCTTCACTTTTAATCAAACCCTTCCAATCAGGTCAGATTACAATAGGATAAGCAGGTTCAGCACGTTGTGTGGTTAATATTCCCATCTTGAAAGAGTCTCCCAAAATCTCTTCTCATGGCAACAAGAGGAGGTGCATTAAGACAACGCATATTGTTCACATAATTACTTTTTTTTTTTTTTGCAAAGTAGGTTAGAAAACCATGATGAAGCAACATCTAGTAACACTGTTATGGGGACTTTTGTGTGATCACTTTGTAAATCTTTTTTTTTTTGTGTGTTACACCTTTTTTTGTTTCAAAGGGCTTAAAAGAGCTTTCCTCAGCCTCTTTACACCCTTGCTCTTTTGATTTTTTTTTCTTCTTTTTTTGTTACACGACAACCCCCTCCCTCCCCCCACAGGGCAAATACTCTGCCCTTCAATGCCACCTTTGTGCTGCAGATTTGATTAAGTTTGAAGTATTTATTGTTAAGGCAACGTCTTCCTTGCCAGTGATAAACAACATGTGGTTGTCGTGTAGGACAAGTTTTCTGCAGGTTTTTATTAGTCAACAGAAGAAAATTGGTGATTGTCTTGAAGGGGCTTCGCTGCCAGTTTGGTTCACTCGCACCTTTTCAGAGCCGTCTCAGGCAGATCACAGACGCAGATCACAGAGGGGTTTTGTCACAACTGACTGTTTTACTAGTTGTTTCAACTTTACAGAGATTTTCTGAAGAGTTAGGTAAACAGTGTTAACAAGGTAGAGGTTTTCATGGTCTGACTGAACAAAAGCCAGAGATGCGGCGCTCTTGTCTGCGCTACCATCCAGCACGATCACTATCCTTAATCTGGGAGTCAGGCTGCATACCTTCTGATTTCTCTGTTAGAACATGGATAGAAGAGCGGTCCGTGGAACTTCAAAGGGTCGAGGGAGACGCACATGGCTGCTAATTTTTCAGACCGGGCATATGTGGCGGAGAGCGTGGATTTGAGGCTCTTCTCTCACTTCAAAGCCGGGCGCCTTAAAAGGTCTGGCTGTGTTTTGACGTGGATCTGCAGAGGTGAATGAGAATCAAGCACCCGCTGCAGACCCTTCAGAAGTCAGGCTCACTCTGTTTAACCCCCCCCCCCCCCACACACACACACACACACACACACCCACCACCACCCCACCCACCAGCCCACAACCCCACCCTCCCCGCCTGATTCTCCCTCTGCACACAGTCTCTCCTCCCAGCCTTGACAAAGAGAAGAAGAAAAACAAGAAAATTCAATAATGCCTTTGAGAGGCAGGATTACCTGAGGAGACGCCTGCGCTGCTATGCCGCGAGTGAAATCTCATGTGCCCTCCTCTCCTTCTGCTCTCACCACATCGCTTCCACTTTTCACTCTTCTATCCTTTCTGCTCCCCAGCTTGGCTAAAGACAGCCCTCAAACAGCACATCAAAACTCTCCTTTGATGCCATAGCAGGCAATTAACCCCTGGAGTCCAAAATTACAGATTGCCTGGGTATGTGACACATTTTCGATGGGTGGGGTGGCAAGTGTGCATGTGCCTGATTTTGTTTGTGGTTTTGTTTTTTTTTATTGGCGGGGGGAGGCCGGGTAGGTGGGTGCATTGTTTGTTTGTTTTAAAGCAGGCTACTTCTTTAATGAAGCGATGCCGTGGCAGATTTGAGACAACCCATTTCTGTCAGTTTGAAAAGTAAAGTAGGGTAAACCTCTAGAGAAAGGGCTAGCTTCACCGGAGGAAGTGTTTGCACTCTATTATTTGTACTCCTGCTCACTTCTGATGAACAATGCTGCAATACAGAGGGAACAAAGGAGCCAGGCTCCTTGCGAATTCTAATTAAGTCGTGGGCACAGCCAAACAATGATGAGGTCTATCCCAATTTCAACTGTGTTTTTGTGTCACTCACTCCTCTTGTGTTGCTTTGCATGAAAAATAATTAGGCTGGGGTTGGAGCAGCGGTGTTGGATGGAGCTTGCAGACAGAGCCCAGTGTTTCCCTTGACTGATGTAGGTGATGAAGTACATTGCACGTCGCTGGGTATTAAACTCAGAATAAACGCCATGTGTGACTTTGGCACCGCAAAACGGTTTACAAAATGACTCTATTCTGGAGACTAGTCAGTCATGGAGCAGGTGCATAACAAGCCTTGCCAAGTAAAGCAACGGCGGGAGTCGGTGTAACAACTGCAACACGATGTGATATTAGCGGCCTAGTGTAAGAACAATCCACTGTGCAGTGTTTGGGGAGCATGCAGTGGAAGTTACCTGTGCTGTGGGTGCTACTTTACAATTGAGTTTGGATTAACAAGTTATATTCCAAACTTTGTCCACTGAGGGCCATATACAGAAACGACATCAAGGACTCGGCTACAAGTGGTGATTTCATTCAAATCTCCAATTGGCCTTTGACATTAATGCACCAGTAACTGATTCCTAACATGAAATTGACAACACAGTCACAATTAGTGATGTTTACGTGAGCTTGTTCCTCTTTTTTTCTTGTTGTAGGTGAAAACAGTTGTGGAGCCGTGGTCTCTCTGTGCTGCTCCCCGAGGCTGTTTTTTAGCTTCATCCCTAGCTGACGGGAGCCTGCCCCCACAGGGCTCGAGATGTATGTGCCTTCTTAAATAAGCTATGGTGTGATGACGAAAACATCACGCAACACAATTTGTGCATCCTGTTAATACTCACGTACTTCACAACTTGCACGCATACAGGTGTGTACAGTCAAGCACACAAACTGCAAATTGTCACTTTTAATATACCTCTCTATTATTTATGATTCCGTTGACACAATTCAAGTCTGATCGCTCCGATGGATGCCTTTGACATCAATTTGCTACTTTTCAGGGGACATATGCCAATGACCGGAAGTGACTCATATATTGCAAAAGTTATAAATGTAAAAGATAAGCAATAAAGAAAATATTAGCATAGTACAAATACTGCAATATGTCCTGTTTAGCAGTTTTAGCAAGTCTTCAGAGTGCTGAAGATGTACGAGAAACACTTTACTAATAAAAATAAGTTTACTTTTTAGCACCGTCTACATGTTAGTTGTTCATCTAAGCTGATTTTACTTGTCGTTTATCCTTCATTATTCTGTTTCTCACCAGACGTTTGTTATGCCAAGTTACTGCTGAAAATTGCATCCTGTTTGCATGAATATCTGCAGCTGGAAAACAATAGACTCTAATAAAGACAATAACAATGGTAATATCTCTTACAAGTAACTGCTGGAACTTCAGCTGATCTTTATGAGTGAATAATTCATTAGACTGACCCACACAGTGTTCAGCTAATGTAACACATCACTTTCTTGAAGTAACTCATAAATTAACTCAGTTACTTAAAAAAAAAAAAAAAACACCGCTGTCTAACTGATATTCAAAGCATCAAAACAACCTGAGACTTTCACCGGGAGGCATTGAGAGACATTTAGCCCAAACTGTGTGGTCTCGCCAGATAAAACATGAGACACACCAAATAAAAATGAGAAATGAAGATTGAACATGCACAGACATACAAACCTTCCTTTATTTTGTCACGGGCACAAGGTTAAACCCACCACAGCTTCCCCTCATGATGAGCTTTTTAGTGGGAGAGCTAGTGCTGCTGTCGGTTGTGGTGGTGGGCGTCCTTTACTCGTGTATGTATGATTTGAGAGTTTCTCAGTGCTCTGCCAGACACACACTCACATGCATAATTACCTATGCTCGTGCAAACAGGCAGAAGGTCTGATCCGAGCAATTAGTGCATATCACAGGAGTGAGCAACATAAATCTCCAGCTTTATAAGGGTTTTTTTTTGTGTTTTTTTTTCTATTTCTCCCTCCCTGCCTTTTTGCCCTGCCAGATCTCGGCAAAGACTTTTGATCTCCTGAAGTCATTGTTTCTTCCTTTTCGCGCCGCCCTCCCCTGGCAGCCAGTGAGATTACACAGTGATTATAAGCAACTCAATATTGTATGACAGCCTCCTCCACGTGAGGGACTTACAATCATGTTTCATTAATTCAGCTTGAGTGAAGCCTCGTTTCAAGCAGAGGGAAGCTTAAGATTTATGTGAAATTAATAACATTACAGATGCCTGCAGAATATCGAATCTTTGGTGTAAACAAGGGGAATCCGATCTTTCAAAAGGGAGAGGAATAAATAAAAACTTCAGATGTGCGCACAAACAGGCTTACAGGGTTGGTACCTACAAGTTCAAGAGCCCTTCCCTTTACATCATGCCCTATAAGGTACCAGAGGGGGTGTCAAGTGGCACATTTATATCAAATGGCCTTATTTAGCTCGGGTTCAATGCGGGCAGGCCAAAACTTGTACAAGTGCTGGATAGTTCAATCCAAGGTGATCACCGGGGGAGTTTGCGGGAACACGGTATGCATCAGAGCTGCTCTTTCCTTAATTTTTATGAGTTACCATTATTTCTCATCTATTCTTTTTTTTCTCTAACAAAATGCATCTGTGTTTCGACAATGTCTCACATACTGTGTTCAAGCTCAGGGAGCCCTACACAAGATAGCCTGGGGCCAGAACTGCTGTACTCCCTTCTCTCCTTTGTATGCACTGTCTCTCTGCATAGACTAAATATGGGGACAAGAGCTTCACAGCCTCGCAGTCTTGCATGGTGCTGCCCTCCCCAGGTACTCCACCAGCTCAGCTCAAACAGAGGCAGTGGGGAGACAGCGTTTCTCTGCTTCAAAGAGGAAGGGGGGGAGATAAATCATTCAGGTTTGGCTTTTGTTCCAATATGCCACGGAGCTACGATCACAATCCCTTTTTCCACTCTCTTTGTTTCTCAAACTGAAGCGTCTCGATATGACAGTGAATCTAACTTCCTCTGCAGATTGTTTATGCAGCTCAATCACTATAATTCTTCAAATTTGAAATGACACCATTGACATGTCGGCTTTTAGAGAAGTGGAGCCGTGAGATCTCCACATGCCGAGATTACCCGCTTGTCATTTGAAAAACAAGTATAGACACACACATGCGGTGTGTACTACAACGTACTTTTGTATAAATTTAAACCATTTATTTTGCAGACTGTACAAAAAAAAGAGGCAACACAGAGTGACAGCTCGGAAATGGAATGTGATTAAAAAATGATTAATAGAAGTTAAAGTGACAATAATCTTTGTAATTGTCGAAGCTATTTGAGCTGAGACAGATAGTGATTTACTCTGTAATTAATTTAATCACATCCATTCTGCTCCACTAAGTCAGCTGAACCGTGAATTCAACTTTTTGTCGTCCCCACTGAAGAGGGCCTGTATTTATTCATGCTCTCACTCGCTGATGTGAGCCCTGTGTACGTCTTTGTCAGGCGAAGCCGCTGAACTCCTGTCGACGTCAGCCTGGTTAAGTCGTTTAAAGGGATACAATGCAAACAGAAAAAACAATAAAGGGAAAATCAGAGTTATTAAATTGGATATTGCAGTAATGCATAATCTAACTTCATCTCAATGGATCCGCTGGAAAGTCTTTGTTTAGCCAGAGAGAGCCGAGGCGCTCTAATCATTGAAAAACCAATTCAAATTTATATGAGGGAAGGCTCTACGCAAAACCAGGCGGCGGGAAGAATGAGGTGTAGGGGCACATTAATCTTTATAACGTTATTATTTTTTCGTCATTTCCAGAATAACAATTGTGCACTGTATAATAGGATCAAAGTGAGTTTGCTAATAATGTCTGAAGAAGAACGGGGCTCACTGTATGTCAGTCAAATATTTTTTCTAATGGTGTCTAATTCAGACTGAACTCAACAACCCTTTATTGCACCGCTCCATTCTGCTTTACACATCAATGGGCACAGTGGCCCTCCAGCTCCCGCCGAGAACACAGTGGGGCTGAATAAAACACAGCATTGTGCTAAACTGTCTTTAATCTATTCCCTGTTAGGGCTCAGCTAATGCTCAGTGTGTCCGTTTTATAATTACATCCAGACAACAACTAGTACAACTCTTGACATTCATTGTACATTCTTGCTACATCACACCGCGGAGGGAGAGACGGCCTGCTATAAGAAGCTTTTTTTTTAATTTAATTACTTTTTTTTTTTGCAAGCATGCATAATTCTTTTTGACTGACATCCAGATACTACAGGTTACAAAGGTGGGCCCCGGACAGTTGAATCATAGGGGGTGGTGCAGCAGTGGGGGAGGCTGGAGGTGTATCAATGTGACACGGTGTCCGTTTCCCAATATACAGGGTAAAGGGAGGACGACAGAAGGACCAGGAAAAGGGAACGTGTTCCCACTTGCTGCCCCCTGGGGTGATGAGTGGAGAGACAAGGAGCGCAGAAGCTCTGGCCACTTGCCAGCTCTAACTGTACATGTCCCACTCCACCCTGCTGAGAGAACATCCATCTCCCTCCTCGGCCTGACACTCCGTTTATTCCCACATTCATTTGTCATGTCCCCAATCAGCTGGATGAATAGAAATGCTGTGACCATGATGGATGGTGAGTCTAATTAAGAGTCCTCCTCTTACCCCCGTCTCGAACCAAAAAAAAGGCAACTTCACTTGAGATGCTATTTTCCCCCATTTTTCCGCTCTTTCTGTTTATCTCATAGAGGGGTTTGATGCTGGTGGTGACTGATGGCCTTTGGGTTGCTGTCATTCAGCTGTAGGTCACCTGACAGCAGAGAGAGAGAGAGAGAGAGAGAGAGAGAGAGAGAGAGAGAGAGAGAGAGAGAGAGAGAGAGAGAGAGAGAGAGAGAGAGAGAGAGAGAGAGAGAGAGAGAGAGAGAGAGAGAGAGAGAGATGTTGAGTGTGGTATGCGGGGCAGATGAAGTTACTCTGGACCCAGGACGCTTTTGTTTGTTTGTTTGCTGTGTTTAAAACAAAGAGCGCATGGCATTGAGAATTCCATCTGAAGGAACTCCCCTCAGAGATTAGTTATTCAAAGGCATGCAAATGACATTGCCATGTGCTGATTTACAAGGGGGTTGTGTTCATTTTGGATCTGCTTAATTGCTTCATTTCTAAAATAACTTCTCTGTTGTTTACCAGCACACAATACAGATAAAGGCTGTGTATAGCTGAGCTGTAGCACATTTGAAGCATTTTTTTTTCTTTTTCTTTTTTTGCATTGTGTGTACATTATTTCATTGTTTGGCCCACGATGTGTTTATTAACAATTCATTGGCTGATATATAATAAAAATAAATTATATATATTAAAAAATATAATTAGATGTGGGTGAGTCACTGCATCATAAGAAACAAATGCTAATTGCTAGTGGATAAGTCTTAGATGATGCTTAACAAATAACTTGAAATTGCTTAATTGTCTTAGAAAAAAATAAAAAATAAAATTATATATATATTTCCCATATGTGACTTTTAATTTGAGTTCTTCTTCATCCAATTCAGGCTTGACGTCAGTGAACGCAGGATGAACCCTGGACAAGTTGCAAGTACAGTCCTCGGCAAAGAGACGTACTGTTGCACACACATTCACACTTGGGCCCAGTTTACACAACAACGTTTCATCTGACAACACCTTGACTGTAAAAAAAAAAGGTGGTGCATTTATGTTTGCGTTTACATTGCAGCAGTGGACACACAACGACAACGATGTAGTTAGTATGCCGGGCCATGGGAGGGTGCTGTTTCTTGTTTTTGTATTGAAACCACACAGACATTAGCATAGAACAATACGCTATAAACATAAACAAAATCGAGATAACCCGACATTCATACGGACAGACGATGAATTGGATGTCATCAGGGGTGAGTCTCATCTATAAACCTACCGAAATTCACGATAAAAGTAGAATAAGGATTGCGAGTCATACCACTATGGGGGGGGGGAAATCGCACCCAAAAAAAAAATGTTCCGCCTTGTGCGCTAATATAAAAAAGTCACGGTTGCAGTGGATCTGAACACCGGTGTCTCTTTAAATAGACCCCCAAAAAGCGAAGAAAGTTTTCCACTCTTTGTTGTTGTCACGTAAAGGAAGCCTCAAGGGACATTTTTTTATACAGCAATTATCCTATGGAAGGTAACCTACACACACCCAGGAAGAACATGCAAACTGTAAAAACTGCAAAAAAGGAGGCCCCCCAGCTTGACTCGAACTGCGGATGACACGACAAACCATTATAGAGTATGGTGAAATCAAGTAAGGGAGTGAGACCACTGAGCCGCTGTGTCCATGCACATTGCCACACCTCTACGTCCTCACACGTGTTTGTTTTTTTGGAGAGTTTTAAAAAGTGTAGATCAGCATGCAACTATCATTGGCATATACTAAAGTCAATATGATGAAACGCAAAAATCTCAATTGAACCGAGTTAAGATATTTCTCATCATGATTGATAAATGTTCCTTGCACCAAGTGAGTCGCAAAGAGGTTAACTGTATCAACAGTTATATTTTTACATTTAAAGACAGCAGCTTGGCAGTAATATCTAAGTGAGGAGAGGATTTTACTATGCTTAAATTTAGCAAACAAAATACAGTGTAGGTTCTGGCACCATTTTGTCTTTACTGCAAATTCTAAACAACAATTTTAAACATGTGGAACATTTGTCCCAATCATATTCACTGTTGTAATCATGGAAAAAACACATTTTCTATTCGCAGGATGACATCGAATGCACATCGCCACAAAAAAGCATCAAACCAAAACATGCATGTCTCTTAAAGCGGAGTCAAATTGAAAATCAAAAAATATGTATGTATGTACAGAATGCATGTCAGTATGCATGAGATTACAAGGAGGAAATGATAGTCAATGGGCATAATCCTGAGGGGAGGAAGCCCAGCAGCACTTGTGTCCGGGGGAAGTTAATCACCTTGCTTAGGTGCAGAAAGGCTGGATTGAATTACAAGAAAGCAGCATATCTGTGGAGGTAAGCCATGCGTGACATGCCTGCACTCCCTTTAAACATGCAATGTCAACAGGCGCCTCAGAATTTTAAAATCATTGAAAAGAATCAATTACTGTAAATGCAACGAGGGCAGTCAAGCATGGACCACTTGGCATATCTTTGGGGACCCCGAAATAGCATTTGGATTATCTATTGTGAAATTCTGTTATGTTGCCAACATTATTCCAAAGGCCATGGCGCAGACACCCTCTCAATGATGGGGGACACATTTCTAATGCATCTGTTGGTTTGGAGGGTAACATAGACCGACAGAGATTGTCAGATTTGTTCAATCAGATATACACATGGCGCTGTTTTTTAGCTGTAATAAAGTCAAGGCTTCCATTTCAGTAAAAAAAAAGAAAAAAGAAGTATCAATACTGCAGTAAAAATCTGGCATCTATTAAAAGTAAAACTTTTATTTGGAAAACTGTTTAGACTGTATTGTAAAAGGTAGTGATGGTTTTAATCTATTGTCCACAAATGTCCTGCTGTAACAAGTTTTCCAATCTAAATCCTCAGTAAAAAAAAAAAAAGAAAAAGAAAAGTTAAACCAAGGGTTTTTTTGGATTGCTGTCCTCAACTAAGCCTTTCAAAATAACCCCAATATTGCCTAAATATTCTTATTATGTACATCACATAACCTTCTTTTCCTTTTCAATCAGCCCAGAAGCCTTTCTTTAGCTTTTTATCAGCAGCAACATGCCTAATCCCATGTTAACTGGAATAACACGTACAAAAAAAACACTGTGCCGTAGCAAAAGCCGAAATCTCTTTTCCATGTCCGTCCTGAGTGGACAAGCAATGTTATTTATTGTGAAACAAGGCGGGGACAAGGATCAGAGCTCCTCTTTGGGCACCATCTGAGGACCAAACCACTGTTTTTGCATCATATCCAAGTGTATACAAGCTGTAAACCCACGTCGGTATGGCCTAGACCCTTTGTTAACACTTGTATATCGGCCCCTCTCTTGATCGGACATACTCACAAATATTGATCGCTATAAATTTCTGACATTGTCCTCATTGCCAGAACAGCAACCTTGAAAAAGCTAAGGGCTAATGCCGAAAAGGATTGCCTGTCTAGCTCTGTTTGTAGTGGAATGACACCCCTCGCTCTCCTCCCAATTCCCCCTCTTCCTCTTCCTCTTCCTCCGTTCCTGTGGATGCTTATGCTGGCTGTTCGTGTTTGAGGGGCATTGCTTGATCATTCATTATTAGCCCACGTCTGTCAAGCCAAACAATGAATAGACTGCTCAAAATTGATGACTATATAGAAGTGCATATGAGCAAAAAGGCTTTCATTTAGTGCCCTACTCTCCATGTAAGAGGTGACAGCCATGATGGATATGACACTATACACCAGATTTATCTTGGAAATGGAATAATTATGCACTTAATGCATGACTGGTGGTCTGCATTTATACTGATAGCTAACAGGGCAGGTGGCAGCACAAGCAGAAGGGGTTGTAGAGTAAAGTCCTGAGGCCTCACAGCCTCCAGCTCAATTGGAAATCTTTACCTACTGGAAAATATATTTTCTTTGGTCAAGGTTAAGACTGCAAGTCTGCACATGCCAAGAAACACTATGACAGTGTCACCTCCACAGGGACAGCCGGCTCATTGCAAGGTGACCTTAGAACAGTTAATGGTGAGTAATACCCCTGTAGAGAGGAGCAAAGGGTCGTAACACGCCACACCACTTACAGGGGAACGATACAGAAACAGCAGCTAACATTGATCCATATGCTGCATTACAAATTCCTCCATCTTTCTTTGCTCCTCTCTACAAGAGGAGATACCTAATGTGGAAATAATGTAGATTTCCATCCAGTCTCCTGTGAAGTGCAGTGCATAAACACCTGGCATGCAAAGCCTTGGTGTTTCGAGAGAATGCCTTTCCATTACAAGTCCTCAGTTTGGCTGCTGTGTTCAGGGAACAGAACAAACAGCTTTACATGCGGCGCTGCCTTTATAATTGAATGTGCATTTCGCAAGACATCAAAATGATCTCACTGTTGCGGCACAGGTCTTTCTCTTCATTTTACCCGTTCCCGACTTCAGACAGGGTTTCTCTTCGTGTACCGTGGAGAGGTGGGGGGTAGCGGGATGGAATCCCTCAGAAGTGTCATTGACTGTTTTGTGTAACACTAGACAAATAATCCTTCCCTCACAGAGGCGTGAATGTATTTTACAGGTATCCGTCATCCAAGTGTCAATCCCGCTGGCAGATTTCACACGCCACTGGCACCAAGGCACCTCTGCCTGCTCGCCTCCTGATAGCATAAATACTCCCAGTGACACAGTGGACTGCATCCAATTCCACACCTGCTCAGGCATCTCAGAGAAAAAAGGGGAGGGCAAAAAACCCCAAAAGAAACCCATTAACTAATAAACACAGAGAGCCAGTTAAGGACACTTGGAGGCTTTCATATGCAAGACTGGCTTTTCTCCACTCCTCTGAGGTTGTTAAAAATATATACTCATGTAATGATGCACATCATCAGCATAAAATGAGGGAAAAACTGGGAAATTAGTCAACTGGGAAAAGGGTCATCAGAGTGCTTAATAGCTTGTATTAGCTAAATATTCTGTGTCCTCACACCTCAAAGACAGCTACTGTGTGATTAAAGTAATTGTCTCCATTAGCCTAGCACTTTTTTTTTTTTTAAATATTAAATTCCCAGAGCCTTAGTCTGATTACATTGTTGTGCCAAGGCAATTTGAAAAGCCACAAATCCTCGCTGCTAAGCTATGTACAACAAATGGTACAATGCCAAATTCCAGGTAGAGAACGACTAACAGCAGCGTGATGGGAAAAGAGTTCAAATCCATCCGGCGGAGTCCTTTTCATTTCTGTGTCCGCGGTTTTTGAAGGTGTGTGTTGGTGGTGAGCTGCCATACCTTTGATCCACTGAGACAATGTCGGTCTCCTCAGCCCTGTGGAATGAAGGGGGGGGTTACCTGCTGCTAAGTCAGGTATCACAGCCTGGGACCGAGCACCTTAAAGAGGCTTTAACCGTCCTCTGGATCACGCTGACATGATTCATGTGGGCTGGGTGTGGATTTGAGTCCCTGCTGTGGCACAGCGTCTTTCATGTCAGGGTGTTTATGAGAATATGGAGATGGGTTTTGCGTGCTCGTGGGTGTTCCTTAAAGCAGCGATACGACCTCGGGCTGGGCTTGATCCCTGACGAGTCAGAATCTACCTCTCGATGAATCTCTTGTAGCACACTTAATACCCATAAGAACACGGTGCACGAGGGCCCTCATCTTGGTAACAGAAAGGAATTTGAGAGCAGATTAATATTATGAACAGTAATATTCCCCCGGCGGCATCTGCATGCGCCAGGGATTACAGGGCTCTGGGGTGATTACCGACAGGGGAAGTGGGGTTACAAGTCCAAAAAACTTTTCATCCTCACCAAGGGCACAAGAGCTCACACACTGCTAGACACATAAATGCATAATAATAGTACTTGTGTACATGTCTGTTGAAGACGGGCCTTGTTACAGTTATCATAGTAATATATTATTCAAGATAAGTCATTGCAACAAGGTGCAAAAAATATCTTTTTTTTTTTTTTTTTTTTCATTTCAAAGCAATAACATGAAACTTTAAAACAATAAAATGTTTAAAACAGCTCAAACAAAACTGCATATTTTGTTGAATTTTCTCACAGGAATACATTCAATCTAAAGATAATACATACACTTTATAGGGTTCCATGCAGAGGTGGAAAGTAACCTGTACGTAAGTATAATTTTATCATTGTAATTGTACTTTTACTTGAGTAGAATATTATAGTACTCTTTCCACCTCTCGTTCCATGTCAGTGGAGTCATATCCACTTCACCCACTTTACTGCTCCCCAGTGCTCCTAGTAAAAAATTAGCTCTTTTTGCCCAGTGGGCCTTCGTCTGACTGCTATTTAAAGGAGACATATCATGCTTTTAAATCCTTCCTTTTTACATATAAATCATACAGTTGTGGTCTATACAACGCGAAACTGCAATGCTTGGGTCTGAATTCCTCATTATTAGAGCTCCACAGGCCCCTTTTCAACCCCTTTTCTGATGCGCTTCTGAGAGCAACTCGTTTTGGGGCGGTCTCTTCAAATGCAAATGAGACACTTCATACCCCGCCTCCTCTCCAGGTTGCAGAGGTCACACTCGGTTCAACGTCACCCTGTTCGGCCATCTTTGTAGTTTGATAGAACAGATACAATTATCTAGCGGCGCAGAAACTTTATATTCACACATTATTTACAAAATGTCAACAACGGAAGATTTGTCCATCCAGCCATACATGTTGGAGCCAGAGTCGGACCCGGCGGAGCGAGATGAAAATGACGATGATGCACCTACAGAACAACGTCTTCATATGGATGTAACGCAATGGTGTGTTTCTATATTTACACTAACTTCTCCATCCATGCCCACTACTACAATACTGCATGTATTACAACGACTATTTAACACAGAAGTTACATTATAATCTAAAACGAGCACACAGCGCTAACATATGAAGACGGTGCAACTGCTAATGCTAACAAAACAATGACAGGGACGTCTTATCATCACACTTTTTAGCGTTATATACAGCTTACCGAAGTGCTCTGTTCGTCGTCTCCATAGATAGAAGGAACTGACCGCTCAATCAGACGAAGTCTTTCGGCAAATCCTTCTTTATACTGGCGGAGGTTGCTGAAGCAGTCGTCCTTAAAGTGATTCGCGCACACAAAAATGACCTTACCCACAGATGTGGGTACATTTCTGTGAAAAATAAAACTCAACCAGGCACTTCGAAAAGGTTCTGATGCTGGGAGACGGTGTAACGAAGCTTGTGGGTTACTACATCCAACAACCGAACATTTCGACTTATCCTCTCGTAACTTCGGTTGGACTACAAAATCGCAGCGAGAAACAAAAATGGCGGATTGCTCGAAACGTCGATGTCCTAATTTGGCAGTTCCGCTGAGAATACTGTGACGTCATTGTTCAAAAAACGTAATAGAGAATAGAAAAATCGAAACCGATCGCAAAATATGACCAAAACAGAATATAAAGATATCAACGGAGCACCTGAAGAGACTACTTTGAACTTTTCTGTACTTCTAAACACTCTAAATATACACCAAAATGCATTTAAGGGCTAAAAAAGTGGATTTAGCATGATATGTCCCCTTTAAGTTTGTGTCATGGACGGCTGAAGTCGATCAAACTGGCTATGTGTAGAAAGCGTAGTACAACCAAGACAGTTAACCATCCTGATACAGGGCTAATTCAGAGAAACAATCAAGTACACAACCAAACGCAAAGCACAGCACTGCACAGGGAGAAAATACAAACATGACCGAACCCCCCCCCCCCCCCCCCCCCCCCCCCCCCCCGACTGGGAATCGAACAGAAGCCTTTTTGGCGTTATGTGCATGCTAGGGCTGGATGATAGAGGCTACTGTAAATTTATCATCATCGTGATGTCAACATTTGCAATGTACTTTTTGGAAAAGACTGAACTGCAATAAGATAATGTTTTCATCCAATTTGTGTTCGTGCTCAGCATGTTAGCACATTTGATCAATCAGATTCAAGATTCAAGATAAGGAAGAGCACTGTTTTGTAAGTACAAATTCCAAAGCACAAAAACATCATCACATATTTAAAGGTCTATATATTGCAAGTAATTTCACTATAGCAATACTCAACAACACTATATTGCATGTCTTGGGGATATCATGCAGCCATATTCCTAACCACTACAGCACCATGCAGTCCCTAAGCGACATTCAAGACCCTTTTTTTTACACTGACCGTTTTGGGCAAAAAGCTTTAAAAGAAAACCTCCTCCAGAGACTGAGTGAGGACAGAGCTCAATAAAATATTTATCTCAATGTTAACAAGTCTGTTTTCCTCTTTATTAATGTGATGTTTTTATGTTGAAGGCATAATTAATGTTGTTTAGGGATGAACTGTTGGGTTTGGCTCAGGAGAGGACTCAATATGCCAGACACCACCGTAGGTGGCACAGAAGCTCATCGTTGTTTCAAAATGGCAAAAACCCCAAATCTAAACACACTTAAAAAATAAATTCTACAAGACCACAGGGGAAACACGAACAGACAGTGGAAGGATCAAACACAGGAACCCAGAAACACCGACTCACTGGTTTGTTATCCACACCAAAACACAGCCAGGCCAACAACAAGAACACACAGAGGATGCCTAATATAAACCAAAGCCAAATATATGAAGACAATCACACGCTCAAGCACAGGTGAAACACATCAGGACATCAAGCAAAAATCAGACACAACAAGGAGAAGTGGAGGATCCTGAAATGAGAGACAGAATCTCAAAATAACACAAGAGATGAAGCATAAATCATAACATGCACACACCAATTCTCAATACTGTCTAAAATTAGAATTAAAAACATCATTAAATGCCTCAGTATTCAGAACTGTATTTTGTGCTAGCGTTGCAAAAACCTGCAACGTGATACTCCATCTCACCTTGATAAAACCACCAAATAAAACCCTTCATCCTTAATGCAAATGACTTAAATGGTTTTCTTGATTATCAAACTGATTTATGAAAACATTCAGCTGATATGCACTATGGCTTCAAAGGTAAATGAAATACTGAAACCTGAACATTATTCTTGTTTTTTGTTTGATAGGTGTATTGCTCTTTTGGAAGAAAATAAGATCTCACATATATAACTAGGTTAGAGGGTTTGTTGTTCATTTGTCCAACTGACGGAAAAGTACAACCAATATTTTGCTTTTTACCATATTAGTTTGCAAATTATATTTTAGTTGAAGCCAAATGTCCACATTCCTGCAAGTGTCCCTGACCCCACTGAATCTTATCTCTACAGAAGCCAATTTCTTAGACTGTTTGATCTGTTTTTTTCCCTTCCTTGATGTGCAGGAACATTATTAGTTTAGTGAATTAAGAAAGGAAGCCTACAAGGTGAAGGCTAGCAAAGCTAATCTCCCACAGGATGACATTAGAAATCCCTCAGGATACTGTGTCCGGCCCACTGTAGATATCAGTTTTCAGTGAGGCATGAGGACCTGCCAGGCTTAAGGCCCTGCTCTATCTAAGCCTCATTATTCCCCTTGCCACCAGGCTGACGCCAGGCCACGCGTGCGAAGCAAGCCGAGGAAATCGCCTTGAGGACTTGTCTTACGACAGAAGACTCAGCAATTTCCTCAGCACCTTTCTGCATGAGAATAACACACAGTCCACTCTGACCATGTGCTTCCAATAAGCTGGCCTAATGAAGGCCAGGCCGTGCTGGCTAAAGAGAGGCCTGAAATGGGCCTCTCATGTCTGAAATTATCCCGAGGAAAGTGGTCTGACACGCTGTTTTTGCTGCTTGGTGGTGGCGTGAAAGAAAAGAAACAACACTGTTTCCATTTAGAGTTAAGACGGAATCACGGAGCGCCAGAGATTGTGCACGTTTGTGATGGGAAAACAGCAGGATATTTCCTTTCTTTAGACTTCCAGTGTTGACTTTGGATTTTCCACAAGGTCTAAGGGATCGAGAAGAGGAAGGAAGGTGAGGGGCACCGCAGTATGCTGCCATGCAGAGTCCGAGTTTGTCAGCAGCTCATAAGCTTGAAGTTCAAAGAGCAATCTGATAGAAGATCTGGCTTGGCAGTCGTTTCCTCCCATGTGTTTGCCAGCAGACTGCTTCCATCAGACTGCACCCAGTAGTCATCAATTAGAAAACTGAAGGGTGCCATCCACACACATGCCTGGCCACTTTTTGAGTGTTAGTTGAGCAGACAGCAATGCCAGTAGTGTTTTAGGGCTGCAGTCATACCTGCATTTACAGGGTTGTAGCCGTCACGAGTCTGCAAAGTTATTTCCTGTTCGTGCCTGCATTTCTGCAAATGAAATATAATAAAACTGCAGCAAAATAAGCACCTTATTGTTTTCTTGTGTTTCTTTTTATACAAGAAATGAAAAGACTAAAAAGACCTGCATACCTACTTTAACATTGATTTAAAAACACTAATGTTCCAAAGCTTGCATGACCTTTGCTTTTAGCGCAAAGTGTGATTTTAAAATTACAAGCCCATTAACTGTATGTTGCCAAACAAAATACTTTACAATAGAATTTGATATATAGGAAGTTTATGAATATAATGGAATTTGTAAAACATTTCACAGCAAAATTAAAAAGGGTGACAAGACAGACCTTGGTTTATTAAATTTGTTTCAACGATGTCATAAGTTAAGATTTAGAACAAGAAGAAAAAAGACAATCAAGCTACATATACACGTGAAATGCTCGCAAGTAGTTGGCAAAAGGATTAAACGTCCTCCACATTGCTCGTCGGTATCCAAGATAGTCGTCCCTTCGTGTTTTTTCCATGCATAAGGCACTTTTTCACTGTCATGCAGCCACCCGCAGCTCTTGAGATTTTCAGCGCCATCAAATAGCAGTCACCCTCTCCGCGGTGCTGCTCAAGTAGACTGCAGTTTCAAAACTGCGCAGTGGGAGATAAAGAGGTGTCTTCTCCCAAAGTCAATGCAGATTGGCAGTACTTTCAACTAGAATATGAAAAGCAGGTAGCATGTAGGCTGTGCTTGAACAGAAGGGCATAGAATCACTCTCCTCGACCAAAGCACAACCACATGGAGCTGCTGCTGTTAGCTATTCCAGTTAGCCACATTAGCCTGCCAATTTGACATCTTTTACCCCAATAACCTTTTTTAGACTAGTCACCTGGTCTAATACACTGTGTTTAGCTATTCAGAGCCGGTTAGAATAAGCAGTTGACTCAAAGCTCATATATCCTGGTTTTCGGTCAGACTGGAATTTGCTCAGAGTGCGCCACAGGAAGAAGAACACATGTCTGAGAAGCTGTCGAGACCAATAAAACTTCTCCTCCACACACATTAAACACTTGCATACACAAATACGGACATACATTTGCTGACAGATACATATATGTTAATATATTCTGCATGTTATACAAATACAAAAAAGTCCTTGACATGAATGTGTTTCTTGTGTTTATGGTTCTTTCTGCCTGTATGTGGGAAAAAGTGTATGTAGGTAAGTGGAATTGAAAGTTTGAAGATTGGAAGATGTCTAGAGGGGCACATACAGTACATTAAAAAACAAAGTTCATGTAATTTAGAATCAAAGTATTTCCACAATCTCTTTGGGAAATTATTATAATTCTGATGGATTATCAACTTACCAACATATCATTTTAATAAGTATTTTTCTCGAGCACATTAGAAACCTGTTTGAAGTCTTTAAAAACTATTTCTGTGAAAATGTGTAACGTTTTTTGCAGACTGCAAAATGGAGAGATTTATGTGGCTCATTATTTAATGATATAAAGTAGATGTCAGCAGTTACTAAGGTGACACTCCACTGCCATCTGTCTACGTTTCACACCGCCTGCTTTTATGGATTTACAAATGAATTTGGGCTCCACTGTGGATTACTGGTTAGCATGTTAGTCTCCCAATGAGAATATGAAGTCAACTATCAATATTCAAGTTGAGTTGGGAGCCTTTCTAGGAAGAGTTTGCATGTTTGGTTGTTTTTCCTGTGTGCGTGTGTGTGTGTGTGTGTGTGTGTGTGTGTGTGTGTGTGTGTGTGTGTGTGTGTGTGTGTGTGTGTGTGTGTGTGTGTGTGTGTGTGTGTGTGTGTGTAAATGCCCTTCAGAAATCATTCAGAAGGGCAAATTTGTTTGGAAACTTTCCCCCAAAAATATCAAAGATTTTTCAGCTATACTAAAAGCCACCGGAGAAATTAAAAAAAATTCAGCTTCAGCTCTAACTAAACTCTTTTTCCTATGAGTGTCTGTCGTCATCCAAATGCCAAAGTTCATTCTCACTTCTGTAAACTAAACATGGTGTTTCTTCACAGAGCAGGTAGTGGAGAACAATGTCCCTGTCAACGTCCACCAGCCAATATTGTTTATTGCCATTGCCAGCCAAGGCTGTGAACAGTAGTCAAGCTTCAGCGAATATACTGCTTGGTTGTCTCTTGATGGATTAAGGACACACTAAATGCTTGAGCGACTCAGTGCGTCATCTGGTGGCACAAAATAATATCATACAGTAGGACAAGCAGGCTCAGGATTTTTCTTTTGGCATGTACATGGACAACCAGCATTGTGAGGTGAGACTGTTTCCTCATATGATGTCGATTTTTGGGGGTTATTTAGAAGGTTTTCAACCAAATAATATTTCACTTGAGATACAAATGAAAAGATTTGAGATGATTTGAAACAAACATCTTAAAAATAATATAAGTCCATTAATGTGGAAGAATATACGAGTAGAAAATGGCGGACAGTACCTCCCTGCAAGTCAAAGGTTTGGGCGTCAAACAGAATCTATCATCTGCGTGTGGGAAACGTTGACCTCCTACAAAAGTTTAATTTGAATCCCCTTGTTTGTAAACATCCCAATTCATATTTCTTGAAATATCTCATCGTTGGAATGTTACGTTGGATGAATTACTTTGCAAACACGAGGCGCATTCATGGTGACCTGCGACAATCCCACACGACACACCTCTCCACATCTTGAGGAATTGATTTTCATTTCCCACTGGCTGTCTTAATCACCACGTCTCCATGTGACAGAGTTCACTCTGGCTGGCCACGTCTCAAAAACGGGTTTTTATATCAGTTTCACTGCTTCTCAGTAGAATTCTGTGTGAGTATGAGCAGGAGATGGGACCAAATTCACATTATTTGGCCAAAACCGCATCGGTTTCATAATGTTCTGCTGTTGAGAGATGACCTATTTGTGAGGACCAATTTTTACGAGGTACAACAGAGAATATCAACATCTTACTGAGTACACACAGAGCAACTTTTCCGATATGTCACAGAGTGTCAGATACGTGGGCGGATATTGTGAAAAGATCAGCATATAGGGCACATCAGAGAAAAACCATCTGCTACTACTCTGTATCTTCCTTAATCCTCTGATTATCAATTGCCACATTTCAAATCTGCAATGAGATATACGGATTTAAAAAGAAAAAATCTCATTGTGCAAGGGGATCACATGCACTAGTCCAGAGGTTGTTGGCCTATTATCAAATCTGGATCACGTAAAATGCAACATATTTATATATATTGTATAAATCTAAGTTATAAAAATGTGATTTCAACATTACCTACAGATCAGAAGCATCAGAAAATTCCATCTTTGTTGTTACAGGTTGTTTTAATGAAGGCAGTTGTGGGATTTAAGACGTGAATGGAAACTGTGAGCAGCATTAAAAAAAAAGTATAAGCATGAGAGCAGGGATGCTCTCTAAATCAATACAGCTATGCATTTGCATTGCTTTGATCATGTACAGCAGGTCCCGGAGATTAAGTAATACAGATTCTGGCTGACAGGCCGATCATTAACGCTAGTTTGCAATCTGTCTGTGTATCCACTCGTCCTGTCCAACGCCTTGGGAAAGACAAGTGTTCTACATAAGTGAATTTAGGAGGGCACATGTAAGAGAGTGGCTGTAACAGGCCCAGCAGCATGCTCGGCGAGTTTTGTCTGTGTAAATCATTCAATCACACATAACCCTGAGCCACCTGTGTAACGGATGGAAGTGAGATAAAATGCTCCAGTTTCTAAGGAAAAAGCGATAATCAGATCTTTGGAGCCTGTGATAAATGGAATTTGAACCTTTAGTCTTTGTCTCTGCGGTCAAACAGGTCACAGCATAAACAGCCCCCCCCAAAATCACCGACCGACCTCTCTCCAATCCAGCCAGGGATCATTCTTCTTAACCGATTTAGTGCACTGATCCAAGGACACAAAGTGCTATTTCATTTGCCACTGATACGGTCTACACATGACTTTTCTGGCCACCATCTCCCCTCTTTTGACGAGTTGCAACACTCACACACACACAATCCGGCCTCAATATGGTGCAGTTGCAGGAAATTACCGTCCATGATGCATTACACAGATTTAAAATATAATATTGCGGATTATACTTTGATATCAGCTCTTACCTACTATTGTGTGTTTGAAAAAAAAAAATAAAACACCTGCCCCCTATCCCGGTAGGATCAGCAGATTAATCTTGCTAAGACGTAACACACACAGATGGTCAGACAGGAAAAATTAGAAAAATATGCAATATGAATACATTTGTCTGGTGTAATATCAGATCTGATTCATCTATCACTGGGATAATGGCTTGATGCATTGGTGTACTTAGCAGAGAGACAAAGTTAATTTCTTTATAGGCCAAATATTCCTACCGAGATACCCCTCGTAATAAAAATTATTCTTCTGGGAGTATTATATAAATTAAATGTAAGCCATCTATCTGGTTTGCATAGTAATGGCGCCAGGCCTACCTCCTGCTCTGATTCATTTCATTTCAAAGCTGCAAACACAATACACTCAGAACGATATTTCACTACCTGCCATGTGTTTTTCGTTATTTTATACAACAATAAATACACTGTTGTTCAAAGCCAAGCGCAGACCAGCTTCTGCTGCTGGTTTTAAGGTGGAGTATTTCAAGCAAAAGAGCCCATTGAGTATCACACGTTTGACTTTGTTGCTTATTAGGATGGAGACAGTAACGTGATCTGGTAATCTGGAATAGTGCGATCACAACTCCCCAATGGGAGCTGGTCGGCCTCAACTTCCTGGCAAAGGTCTTTTTCAATATCCTGCAAACACGGACAACAGCGGCATGCGTGCTTTCCAGTGGTTATAACATGGAATGGGGGGGGGGGGCGGCACCGGCTGCAGATGCAGGCTGACAACAGAGCTCAGATCACAGCTAACAGGAATAAGCACAGGCACGGCTTCCGTGAGGCCGAACACTGGCTCCCACAGTCAAACGTCCTCACGTCACACCACAAAGGTGTTTTTATGCGACGCACTCTCAAGACCAACGTCATAAACAAAGCTTTCCTGCTGATTAGCAATATGACGTTAGTAAGCCATTTGACAGTAGTGTGCTTCTTGTTGCAATATGATTATAAGTTGTGTTTTTATCATCTACTACTAATTAGGCAAGTCAATGATTGAACAGTTGACTCAGATTCTTTGTCGACAACATTTGAAGACCATGAAATGTGTGACTCCCAAACTGCGTACAGATTACCTTCAGTGGCAAAGGTCTGAATGTCAAAGCAGGATATTTTCTTTAACCATCAACCTGATAGTAAAAACATAGAACATCTTGTTGCTGGGAACACCAGCCGGCACATTGGAGCACAGGGAGAAGGCTCTAAGGCTTCTAAGACAAATCAGCAGGTACATTGGTATCAACAATACACCAACTGCGGAACTCAAACTAAATATAAGAGACATTCCCATCCTGCCACTATTCTTGGACAGTTTGGATCCCTTTACAAAAGAAAGACTTGTTGGTAGACCCACACCGAAGATTATGATATTTAAATAATACATACAATTAATTAGTTCAGGGTACATTCCTGCAAACATATAATCCTAAATAAAACAACACTTGCTCCGCTTAAAAACTTAAAACAAAAAAGTAAAAAAAAAAAAACTTCACCGACCAGCACTGTTCTGCACATACTTAGCACCGGAGCAGTGGTTTAGTGACTCACTTGACCATTACCAATTAAAAAGAAGCAGCTCCAGGCACTGACGCTAGTCAATGACTCATAAATGGATCAATGGCTGAAGTGTTTTGTAACTAAGTAAAATCAAGTGTCCAAAGTGATTAGCTGAGAGCAGGTTGTAGACAGCATCAATGTTTCACTTATTTAAACATATTACACAATAACATGGACAGGGTGCAATCTGGACAGGTTGCCAGTGTATCACAGGGTTAATAACACAGAGACAATCACACATGCACACACAAATGGCTCCTTTAAAATCACCAAACAACAGAGGTTGTATTGTTTAAAGAAGTGTGAGTCACCAGAGAAAACTCCTGCGGGGTCAGGAACAACATGCAAACTCCATGCAGAACATTTTGAAACAATAACTGTTCAACTGCTCCGTCTGCCACTGAAAATATGGAAACATGTATTTCTTGGTATTTGTATTCGGAACAAGCTGCATGGAGTGGGAAAAAGAAACGTGCTTGAAAAGCTGCGTGTTGGCTGCCGGACGGTCTTAGCAGAGGTTCATACAGGGTTGTCAGCCCGCTGCACTGTGCCGTGTTGAAGCCTTCAGGGGAACTGGAAAAAAGAAAAAAGCGTAACTCAACTCTTTCTTACTAACAAGGTGACATGGGGTCAAATTGAAAAAAAGAGAAAGAAACTTTATTAAATCAAGCTCGCTCACCTTCAAAGGTGACATCGAGCTTGTTATCGACGGGGAATAGGAAATTCACTTTTGTCTGGAATTTGTGACGGTGGGTCCAGACCATAATAATCAATGACCCATTGAGCTTTGAATGCATTATGGTTATCTTCCAGGAAGCAGCTTTAGTAAAAGTGACAGAGGATATTTGCTTGAGCCACTTTGAATATGACTGATGTCTGAATTTGTTGGGGAAAGGGAAAAGAAAACAGTTAAATTAGGTCCAGTTGTTGAAGCATGCAGCAAGATACATGTCAAATTAAATTCCGTCTGTTTGTGTGTGCGTGTGTGCGTGTGTGTGTGTGTGCGTGTGTGTGTGTGTGCTCTAATCACATTAAAGCTGTTTACCTGGGTGTATTACACTTCCCGTGAATAAAAACCTGTCAGCTCTCACTGTGTATAGCACTTCCCCAACACAGTGTATTGATATTAAAAACCTGAGTTTGAAGGCATTCTTGCTTAGCAAATGATGATACTGGATGATAATAAACAGTTTTTTTCTTCTTCTTTTTTCTCTTTTAAGTATTTGGCAGTGCCAGCAAACATGCTGCCAGACCTGGTTGTCCTCTTCTCTTTAATGAAAGAAAGAAGCAAAACCATGGATCTGATTTCCCAAAGGGTCTCTGTTGTTTTGGAAGGCATTCTTCTCATTCTATTTTAATGGACAATTACTTACCTTCTGATTGTTCTGTTTTTTTATTGCTAATTACACTCCAGGGTGGGAAGAAAATCAACATTTGCATTAAAAAAAAAATGGTGTTAATCTATGAACTGTGGGACCCTCAGAATATGAGCCAAGATATTTATGGTTAAATTGTACCAGTAGGGGATGAAAAAATGAGTTAAAACAATAATTGTCCAAGGGTTTGCTAATTTATATGCTAAAAGCGAGTGGTGTTACAGCCAGGAGTCTCCAAAGCTGACATTTGCAAACAACATAATAGCTAATGTGCTGCACAGATCTAAGAACTGACAAGAGCACCAGACAGACAGAGGCATTTCAACAATCCTTTCACTCACTTGCATCATGCAGCATTTCATTTTCATCCAACAATCCAGGTAGCCGTGTTCCTGACGTTTCAAGGCCGTCCATTAACTGAAGGCCAAATCAGATCGCTGCTGAAAAATTAATCCCGGACTGTCAACAAGCAGGAGCCACAACGCTCCGAAATACCACTGTGAATATTTCAGAAATACTAAAAGCAATTCAAGGTAGACATCCATATTTCATATGCATGTCCTCTTACCTCAAGATATCGCTGAGAGTAATTTGTCTTTGATGTAAGAGAGGCATCAATAATTTCAATTTCTTAACAGATCACACACACAGGTTGAAACGCTGGATTAACAAACAGGCAGTTTAACAGGCCTGAGATAACAACACGGCGGGGCTCACCCTAAACTTTCTTTTTGGAATCACAGGAACATTAAATAAATTCATCTTCTATTTATACTTTTGTATCCAATTCGGATGATTTGCAGCAGGATGTTGCCCTTTCCACGCCCGGTGTGGTCCTTTTTGATTGTCAAGAAGAAATCATGATTGAAAGAAACAAGTGGAGGGTAAAACTATATATCATCTTCAGAGCAGATTGTAAGTTTGATTGAGACAATCGGAAATTATAGTTTAGTACAAAAGCATGTTGCAGATGCAGCAGTCGCAGACTACATTTTCAAACATTTCAGAATGAAAGTATCTGACCTGGTGAGATTCAGTAAGCATTTTAATGACTATGGATCCCGGAGCCTGTTGGTAGTAGTTTAAAAACAAACATTATTAAACTAAAAGAATACTACTCAGCATATGAAATCCACGTGGGTCATTAGAGTTGAAGGGGCACAACATTGCGCAGGCTCTATAGGGGGATTTCATCCTTCCACACTTTAAAAAATCTAGAAACAACTACGGAGTGCAGCCTATCGGGTGTTAACTTGGCAATTGACATGGAATCCAGACAAACACAACTGAGGAGTCAGAATCTGTTTCAAGCTTGGGTTGAATTGCTACAGAGCTCGAAAGAGAAAGACAAACACAACTGAAACTGAATACAAACTGTGAGGCTCTGTAGTGGGGTCACCCCCCCCCCTCCCCTGCTCCTTTCCATCTGCTGTTGCCAGCCTCTGCCACAGAGTGGTGTCGACGAAGCCGTCTTGGAGTGAGGCAGGGCCAGCCCCGTGTCCCATAAACACACACAAATCATTTACATGCTGTACTCATCAAAGGCAACTCTTCCTCAACTCCGCCGAGACCCGCCGCAGATCTGAGCTTCCAATATTGCATCTCGGAGCGTCGCGGCTAACCTTTGCAACTGCCAAGAATGTGATTAATTTTTTAAATACAGCTGTTGACCTATTATTGAGATGGAGAGGAGCCACGCGAGACACTCATCTCCTCTCCGCTGTATAATGGAATGCATTATTGCATCAGTGTTTACAAGGCGTGCTAAAAGAGAAACAGAATGAGGGAGAAAGCATTAAATAAAGCAATTCGGCTAATGTCGCTGAGGGCCTTGTGCACACACACAAAATGTCAATCAAAACGCGCAATTCTTTGATTCATTGCAGTTTGCTCTGGCTGTTGCATCTGAGAGAAGAGTGGTGACACAATGTGGAACAATAATTACCCTGCAGTGTTAAAGTCCTCCAGTGTCTTGGTGCATTCATAAATAAAATATGTTCAAGATAATGGATTTATGTTCAATAATTCATCATCAGAATGTTTCAAACTGAGTGATATAATATGTGTCACAGTCTTCTGTAACACAGTGCTTAGCCAAATTAAGTTACCTTGAAACAGATTTATTGACAGGGCTGTGGCTGCCTTCGTTTGCTCAGCAACCATTGCTTAATTACTCCTGCAAAGCACATAAAACAAACAATGCCAACAGACTGATTTGAAACCACTCAGTGTCAATTTTTACTACACGCCCGCGCTAACTGGGCGCTCAAGCCTGCACCCATCAGCACTCAACGTTGCACTCTCAAAACACCTCCGAGTTGGACTGAGAGCAGTGGGGAGCAGCGGGACTGTGATATTTGTCATTCATGACCTTGGTGCCGGCCAGCCACGCAGGCAGTTCGGTTTGATGACCCTTCAGAGAATCTGCCTCGGGTCCTCGCAGGAGCCAGAGGACCGGGGCGAGGGGAGAGTGGGTGACATCCAGGTCTGCGGTCTGTTCATCTGGACGCGGGTCAATCAGTGGGCCTGAAGATCCGGAGCCAGCTGGAGAGCCATGATACGGCTGGCCTTCATGTCCAGAATGTCCCGCTCCCAGTTGCGAGAGGAGGCCACGTCGCTGGCATGCTACCGGAAAGCCTCTCGTCCCCATAATTAATGACATGATGTTTGTACGCTGTAGGACCAGAGCAGGCATATTGCAGCATAACATTAAGTTGATTCTGTAGCGCATAAAAACGGAATAAAAACTGGGAACATGAAGTGAATAATTGTAAATAAAGGTTGCTTGTAATGATGGCGACATGTGTGATTTATAGGTTATGGGGTAAACACAGAAGTACAAATCAGCTGCACAAGCGGAGCGCATTCCCTAACAGCGTGATTGTGTTTCAATCAGCCATTTCAGACACAAACAAATACAAATGGAAGAGATGAGCTCGCAATCAGCTGCAACAAGACACCCAATCTTTAAGAAAGGCCACAGTATTTCATCAAAACACACACACACACCACACACACACACACACACACACACACACACACACACACACACACACACACACACACACACACACACACACACACACACACACACACACACACACACACACACCCACACATAGTTTTTGTGAGATGCTTAAATCTAGGCAAAGCTTAAGCAGTAAACAGAGGCAAAAAGAAAGAGAGAGAGAAAGAAAGAAAACAATTTACATGCAAATCAAGCCTTATCATTCCAATCTCCTTATGCCACTTTCGCCTGCAAAATTGCATTCATATGCACAAAGGCATTCAATTACTGTAGCTGGGGCTCAACTTTTCACATCTCAGCGTTTTCTATTCGGAGAGGCAGGCCCATGTACATTTAATAGGTAGCCATTCTGTTCCCCGGCTCTGCGAGGGATCACCGCGAGTGTGTCAGTTAGAGGAGATGGCAGCATGTATCAGTGCATGAAATAAAGCTCCTGCTCCAAAGTGACAGGCCCTGGATATTGTTGGCAAATGGATGTTAAATTCACTCTGCAACCACCAACAGCAGTCCCGGCTATGAAAAATTAACTGTACTCTGGCTAAAGGGAAGGGAAATTGCTTTGCTAGATATACCACAAAATCCTGTTTGTGAGCTATCCATCTGTCAGATCTCTTCGCGGAAAAAGTCCCTCAGCTCTCTCTATTAAAGAGTCCGCGCTCGTGTGCTGTTCAGAGTAATCCGGTATGAGAGCGGAAACAAAGACATGTCAAAGGCAGTTAGAAAGAATCCTAAATCTATGCCATAGATTACAAGTTAGTGAAGCAGCCTGGCTCCAAGGGCCACAGAAGACACGGAGGTGTTAGGCGTACAGCAACCACCAGAGGGCAGCAATTTTCATAAATAAATCATTGTACCTCTTTATCAGACAAACAAATGAAGAAATAGATTGAATCAGTCCTAGAACTCAAGGAAAGGTTGGATTCTGGACAAAAAGATTGAAGAAGCAGATAATTGCAGCTGATGTGTCATTTGAAGAGACATATCAATTCAACCTCAATCAAAATAAAACTTAAAAGCCCTAAAATATACACACTGATATATTTTACAGCTACAAGGTTATGGGTTATGATAAAATAAATGCTGTGAATAAATGTCCACCAGCCATGTGATCTATCAGTGGATCACTTAAAAAATATCCTGAGAGTTTGTTTAGTTTATGCATGGCTATAATAAAGTCAACACATAATGTTATGGTCTTGTTCAGTTTTCCAAAAATGCTTTTATTTTCATTAATATATGAGCTACAATGATTATTTAGATGACTTCCCTGAAAGATAAACCCAAAAGAAAGTAAAGCCTGAAGAATGACGTGTGGGACATGCCTGGGTCTGTCAGGAAGGCTTGTTTTCCAATCCTGCCACCAGATGTCAACATATCACTTTAAATAAGCCCTGGCCTTTCTGCAGCTAGGGGTCGCAGTGTTCCCACACTGTGTTTACTGACAGCCTTGTGTCAGTGAGATTCAGAAAGCCACCACCTTCTAGAAATCCAAGCCTCCTGAGCAAAAAGTGGTGCTACAACAGATGTGTCTGGATCTCAGTCTGACTTTAAAACAATGCTGTACCTGCAGGGTGGACTTTATCTGCCAAATGGAGGAGAAAAGAAAGGCAGCTCATCCAAAGGGTGGAGCAGAGAAATAAACAGAAATGCAGGAAACACATGACATTTCAACAAACAATAAAGCAAACTCTTGTGTGCGGATTCACAAAGCAAATACTCAGGTTAATTCTGTCATTTATGAATTATGACCAAAATCCACTCTGAAAGTGATGTAGTCACACATCAAAAATACATAAGATTTGTAAATTGGATTAAACTGTATATATAAATTCAACTTTGAGCATCCATTACAGATACCAGGATGCAGAAGAGAACAGTTTTACATGACTGAAAGATAAAAACTAATACAAAAAGCAAAGGATGATGCTGGAGATCTGTGTGGATGATTTACTATCTTCTTTTGCATTTACATATTGTTACTGTCACATCATACAATATTCACATTTACCCATTGATAACTCCTTTCAAACAGTCATTATCTTTCTCGATGCATTTTTAACATATAGTGAACACTCATATAAATGTAACATCAATCACAGAATCAATGGATCTTATCAAAGTATTTTCTTACTATCCCTCTTTCACATTCCAGGAACACATTATTGCTGTTCAAGTATTTTCAAGTATATGAGGATCAGCACCTCTAAATCCGAGGCCATGGTTCTCGACCGGAAAAAGGTGGCTAGCCCCCTTCAGGTCGGTGGAGAGCCCTTGTCCCAAGTGGAGGAGTTCAAGTATCTCTGGGTCTTGTTCACCAGTGGGGGGAAGATGGAGCGTGAGATCGACAGGCGGATCGGTGCAGCGTCTGCAGTTATGCGGTCGCTGTATCGGTCCGTCGTGGTGAAGAAGGAGCTAAGCCAAAAGGCGAGGCTCTCGAGTTACCAGTCGATCTTCGTTCCTACCCTCACCTATGGTCATGAGCTTTGGGTCATAACCGAAAGAACGAGATCCCGGATACAAGGGGCTGAAATGAGTTTCCTCTGTAGAGTGGCTGGACGCACCCTTAGAGATAGGGTGAGGAGCTCAGTCACCAGGGAGGAGCTCGGAGTAGAGCCGCTGCTCCTCCGCATCCAGAGGAGCCAGCTGAGGTGGCTCAGGCATCTGTTTCGGATGCCCCATGGACGCCTCCCTCGGGGCAGACCTATGACACGCTGGAGAGACTATGTCTTTCGGCTGGCCTGGGAACGCCTTGGGGTCCCACCGGAAGAGCTGGAGGAAGTGTCTGGGGCGAGGGAAGTCTGGGCTTCCTTGTTTAGACTGCTGCCCCCGCGACCCGGCCCCGGATAAGCGGAAGAAAATGGATGGATGGATGTTCAAGTATTTACAGTCATTTATACTTAAACGTCTTCGTCACAACAACTCACATATAAACATCAGCTTAATTGACAATTTAACTTACATACATTTTGACTCCTTGTTTTTAATCAACCAATAAATCCTCATGTATTTGAAATTGATATAAAAACTAAACCAAGGAGCACACCACACGCGTGGTACACAACGAATACACCTCCGACATTACTGCCTCATTTGTCTCCACGGTTCTCTCTCTCACACTAAAATCATTTACTTCACTATTAAATTATCACAACAAACCACACCACATGTATTTCAGAGTGGTGAATACCTGAAAGATAAAAGAAACAAAGGTTGATGCTGGAGGTCACAAGGGAACCACAGTCTCACAGTGCCTCCTACTGGCAGCAGCAGGACTGCAGATTCTGCTCACTCTGTAAATCTCGTTCATCGCATTGAATAAAACACATTTTAAAAGGGAAAAAATACACATTAGAATAAAATGATAGTAAAATGTGGGCACACGTTAGAGTAGAGGAAACATAGAACTGCCACAGTAAAGAAATATATTTCTTTATATTTCTTTAACGAAACGTCATCAACACACAATCGACGCCTCTTTCCCATTTGGGTGAGGTAATCCGCATGCTACGAGCAGATTTTTATCAAATGTAATTGTCTTTGGAGCAGCATATATACGATTGGTGCAGCCACCAGTGTGCAGGGACTGTCTGCAAATTGCAAACTGCTGCAACAGCAAAGACAGACATTGCAAACATACCTGCATTCACTGCAGTGTCACAACATCACTGGAGGATACACTGTAAGACACACACATATATATATATATATATATATATATATATATATATGCTTTTTCAATTGTGTGAAGTTCAAGGATTAAATGATTCAATGCGGCTTTGATGGCACTTCTCTTGATGTATGTAATATTATAGTTGATATAATACACAGTAAATAGTTCCACAGCACACCAGTTTGAGCAAATACATGACACTGTCTAATAATGAAACTTATAATCCACCACAGAGAGACTCAGGCCACCAATATACCAATAAAGTGTTCAGACCGCGACATGATGTCCTTACAAATGGGAGGAAATAAAAAGAAAATGCCACCTTCTTACAAGGTTTTAGTGTTAATTTACGGGGAGGTTCAAAATCATGAACAAGCATTTTTATATCCAACCACATAGTTGTAAGTCAGGAGACAAGTGAAATCTGCAGTGATGTTACTACTGACTTTCATTTTTGCAATGTCTCTCTTTGGAGCTGCAGTTTTGTCATTTGCACACGGTCCCCGCACACTGGTCGCACCTATCCGTATCAGTGCGCATCACGCGTGCATGTGATATGTGAACATTTACCACGTTCTAAAACTTATTCTCAAAAAGAAAAACCGAATCAGTGAGAAAAGCAGCCACATGTGCGCCACTCTGTTTGGTTTGCGGCTCCTCGCACTCCCCCGACCTGGAGACTGCGCACAAAGCGTCGGGCAATAAAGTGCCTGTGCAAGCAGAACTGGGAAAGTTCATAGAGTCGAGGAGGTGCAGGATGTCCCGTTAAGGAGGGGAACAAAAAAAAAAAAAATCCTGCAGAGGCGCAGAGGCAACCTGGAGTAGTGAGAGGACTGCAACCCGGAGCTTTCACTGCAACTGCAACTTCTCTTCTCAGGGGGAGAAAATGGACTTTCCGACGATATTCAGCAGTCGCCGGATTGTCCTCAAAGTCTTTTTGGTTCACTTTATAACTTTCCAAGCAACAAACGCTCGTCCTTCTCCCATTATCAGGTTTCCCGGAGACGACACTACCCCTAAAACAGACAAAGAAGTTGCTCTGGTAAGTTTCTTTCTTTTCTTTCCCCTCTTTCGTGAAAATATTTCGAAGTAGTGTCATCGAGATGTTACTTTTTGTTTTTTGTTTTTCAACTCCGCGACTTGTGAAAGCGCCAAAAACAATCACAGTTTATTGCACTTTCTCTAAATTAACCAGTGTTTATTACTTCTCTGCTTTTAGCAATACCTGAACAAGTTTTACGGATGCCCACAAGACAGATGTAACCTCGTGAAGCTCAAGGACACCTTGAAGCAAATGCAGAAGTTTTTTGGTCTGTCAGAAACTGGCGAGATCGATGCCGCGACTGTGGACATCATGAAAAAGCCCCGCTGTGGCGTTCCAGATGTGGCCAATTACAACTTCTTCCACAGGAAGCCCCAGTGGCAGAAGAACGACATCACCTACAGGTCAGATTATTCTCATTATTGCCAACATCTCTCTTGCGGATTATTACCCAGGAGGGGCAGATTTGGGTGCCAGTGGAGCCCGATTCCTCACTTGTGCTGAAATAAAGGAACCATTGAGGTTTTTAATGCAGCGTGGCCAAGAAAAAAAAACAAAAAAACACTATAATGAGGTATTTATTCTCATATAGTATGTTTGCCAGCCGAGATTCCACCTGCCCATAAATCAATCTTATTTCTTTTTTTTTTTTCATTTTTGAAGAGATTGAGACATACAACATACCCCCACCTGAACCCCCCCCCACACACACTCTCCCAACAGCCAGTCCACCCCACCCCACCCCCAACACCCCCGCAGTCTGAAGCACTTGCATCTTATGTCTTTGCTAACACCAGCATTCCTACACAGTATGTGCCAAGTCCTTTGTTTTCGTTCCGTTTGAGGTTTACAACCGTGTGGATTTAGTTTATTTATATCAGCAGTTCTTGTGTGCTCTGATCCTTCCAGCCCGTCTGCCCGCGTGTGTTCCCGCAGAAGACTGCAAGCCAAAGACAATAACAACTACGAGATCTTAGACTGTTTTTCCAGGAGAAACGACTGTGCAGACAGGCGTACAAGCGGGTTTTGTGGCTGAACATTGTTTCAGCAAAGGCTCTCACAGATGACAGCGGGAGCGTTATTGGCCTCGCCTCCTTTAAATCATCTTCAGTGGGGGGGAAAGATCTGCTGATGGGTCCAACACGCCTTGCAAAAATAAATAGATAAATGAATGAATAAATAAAATGGGGATTTTGAGAGAGCCGCCATAGCTTCAATGGACTTTGTCTGGTTTCGTCCCTGTTTTACAATCACACTCTCTAATCACTTTGCAGAATCCTGGGTTACTCTCCAGATCTGGACGAGGAAGTCATAAACAACGCTTTCTTCAGAGCCTTCAAAGTGTGGAGTGACGTCACACCCCTCTCGTTCACCCGCATCATGGATGGAGAGGCTGACATCATGATTAACTTTGGCCGCAATGGTATGTTCTGTGTCTTGGTGAACAAATATATGGATACCATATTTTACATCATCTAAATATTCTACATGTAATCACCAAATGTTGCTAAACTTAGAGAAAAAAGATTTGCAGCATTTGGCATCTTTGTCCTAAAACTATACCTTGATGTAAGATTCAACCATGTTTCGGAGAAAATATTTAAAATCCCCATATTGTTGAAAATAAGCTGCTTGTCCGTCTGTAAACAATATTAGTACCACCATTTATTGATAATGAACTTTACATTTTTTTTTCAAGGGATCTCAGAGTATGACATGTGGGAACAATGAAAATAGAAAGAAAAAAGTTCAAAATGATGAAGAAATAATGACTAACTAACTAAAAACTTCGATATAAAAACGGTATTTACAGAAGCCTGCCAAATTGTTTGCACTTCTTGGGTTGAAAGTGTTTTGTTTTTTTTGTTTTTTTTTAAGCTTTCGGTGCTTACAGGTCTGTAACTTTGTGATGTCACAACCTATCCATGTTAAATATGGATCTGGTTAACTTGGCACATTGAAATAAACTTGCTACTTCGTGTGTACGACTGGAGAAAACCTGTGGTTTTGTAAGAAAAAGAGGTCAGTCATTCAGGCCGTGACTGGAACTATACTCTGATTGTTTTTGGTATGTAAATCCACAAGCGGATCTTAAGTTTGCAAACAGACCGAAGTAGGCAGGTGAATGAGAGTTCACCAATGGTAAAGCGACATTACCGCACGTGTTTTTACCGTGAGTGTGCAGGCTATATTTCAGGAGCGTCTCATTTCGCAGTGGGGATTGTGGTCCTTCCAGAGGTCATTCCTGTCGTTCTTGCTCAAACACCAGTTTGATATTTACTCGCAGGGCCATAATATCATACTGTCTAGCCACAGTTGACCCCGTTGAGCAAGAATCCAGCAATTACAGTGGCAGCGCAAACAAAAGAAGGCCACTTGAGGAGAGGAAGAAGAAAAACAAACGTAACGTTCTTTTCGTCAGCTGTGGCTCTTTAATGAGCCTGTTGATGATGTGGTCAACAGAGCACGGAGATGGGTACCCCTTTGATGGCAAAGACGGCCTCCTGGCTCATGCGTTTGCCCCGGGGCCTGGAATTGGAGGAGATTCCCACTTTGATGATGATGAGCAGTGGACACTGGGAGAAGGCCAAGGTAACGAGAAAAATCAATGTGTTTCAAAAAAAAAAGTTCCAACTGTTAATGATTTGTCCTCATTTACTTAATCATACTTGGATTTTTCTCTCAATTTCAAACAAATGATGAGAAATATATTCTAGTGATTTGTCATAAAAAAGCATGTGAGCAGAGGTTTTTATTCACATTCACAAATCTGACTTTCAACTGTGTTGTTTTGGTCGTCTTAACTCGGCCTGAACTTGGTGGCGCTTGACGTGATAAACCACAGCCATCTGGAAAATGCATTTCTTCTTTTTTAAAGGATCTCTTTTGCACACATTTGCACATACTGACCCAGATAGTTTTTCTCCCAAGTATTTTCTATTATCCACACCCCTCTCTCTGGATTTCTAATCTTTAATGTAATTTTCTCATGCTGCAAAAACATTATGAGGCGAAGGCGTCTTAGACGGTGTCGCCATTCATTTGATATCTTCTGCAATATATTTTGATATCCAAGCTTTATTTCACATTTTTAAAAACTATATATTTATATTTTCTGTCCGTCACACCGTGGAGCTGGCCTTTTTTGTCCCGGGAATATTAAATTGAAGTCACACGCACAGTGTAACAAAAGAAAATCTTTAATATTCTGCAAAAATCGCAGAAACATCCTGAATGTGTGTCTCGATCTTTTTCATCAGTGGTGAAGGTGAAGTTCGGCAACGCTGATGGAGAGTTCTGTAAATTCCCCTTCTCCTTCATGGGCACTGAATACAACAGCTGCACCTCTCAGGGTCGCGACGACGGCTTCCTGTGGTGCTCCACCACTTACAATTTTGACGAGGATGGCAAATACGGCTTCTGCCCTCACGAGCGTAAGTTTGTTCAGTGGCTGTCTGATGTTTCCCCCCGCCATATTTTCTTTATTTTTTTAAAGCTATGATTTTCTTGACCTCAGCGGCAGTGTTACCGTGCCCTACTTACGACATCTTGAACCCAACACTGAGTACTTTGGCCAAACCGACGCAGTGTTTCAACACTGGCAGAGTCATACTACATATCAAATGATTTCTCGATTCAAAGCTGCTGGTTTTGGACAGGGAGAAAGTAGGTCTGATGGTATGCCAGGAAATTGCTGTTGTTGGGTTTTTTTTCTGTCTCTCTCTGTTTTTTTTGTTTGGATTGGATTATGGAACAGTTTTTTTTTTTTTTTCCAAGTTGCTGCCCCACTTAGAAACATGGGGCTTTGTCAAGCATTTTGTTTATCTGTGTTATATAGCTGTCAGTTGTACCAACATGATAACATGCCCATTACAGCAAACTGCCAAAGTACACATGTACTAAGTTGTTTTATATGATGTGAACACTCCTAAGTTCTGTTTGTACTGTTTGTCCCATTTCACAACTTCTCTCATTGTGCATCTCATTTTGAAGCAATATGGATCAATTGTTGTTTTTCCTTCCGAATAACACTTTATGCTTCCGCAGTGCTGTTCACCCTGGGAGGAAATGCAGAAGGTGCTCCGTGTAAATTCCCCTTCACATTCCAAGGGGACAAGTATGACAGTTGCACCACTCAAGGCAGGGATGACGGTTACCGCTGGTGCGCCACCACCGAAGACTACGACCAGGACACGTCCTACGGCTTCTGCCCCGAAACCGGTAGGTGGTTCAACGTAGCTGCTTGCTCCGTCCTCAGCTCAGTATTTTCCTGGCTGTGTTTATTTTTGATGTGCAGCATATGGTGCCACGAAATATGCTGATCTCCAGGAATTCTCCAGCTGGGCTTTTCAGTCCTGCTTGTGGTCGGCTGAAAGTATTTTAATGTGCATCGATGGGTAATATTTTCCGTTCAGTCGGTTGGACTATTTTTAAGGATGAGCTGGTCTCGTAAGGACAATATAGGCCGAGAAGAACTGTCTGGGCTTGATTCGGTTTTCGTTAATAGGAATGTGGTTTTAGGACCTTTTGAGTGTGCTGAATAAGACTTTGTTCAAGGGGAAAAAAATAGAAACAGCACAAAACCTATCATGCCAGATTGAAATGATCGCCCTTTGAAAGAAAATCAATTTGGACGGGTGCTCTTTTGGTTTTGTGCCTAGTGGATTAGTTATTGATGTTTTGCGCCCCCGTGCCAGCTGCTTTCATGATGCTGCTTTCAACATCATCTGCACTCATTTCACAACGCAATCCAAACCAAACTTTTCTGGAGAAACCTTTTGGCACAGGAAAACAGCTCACACAACAGGAAAGTAAACTTGGTTCACGGCTCTTTTTTCCCGACACCACGATTCTGCTTCTCTCGTTGTTCCCTCCAGCGATGTCCACCGTGGGGGGAAATGCAGAAGGAAGCCCGTGTGTCTTTCCTTTCACCTTCTTGGGAGACACCTATGACTCGTGCACGTCTTCTGGCCGCAGCGACGGAAAGATGTGGTGCGCTTCCACCAAGAGCTACGACGATGACCGCAAATGGGGTTTCTGTCCCGACCAGGGTAGGAAGTCTGATATATTTGTGGCCAGGTTTTGAGCTCAGAATGACAAGACTATGAGCTATTTTATCTTTTGATCCCAGTTCACTTGTGACATGCTGGAAAATAAAGAAAAAGGTCGGATGAGTTTAAATATCTGCCCGTTACCCATTTACTCATCACTAGGCTACAGTTTGTTCCTGGTGGCGGCCCATGAGTTCGGCCATGCCCTTGGTCTGGAGCATTCTCAGGACCCCGGGGCATTGATGGCCCCCATCTACACTTTCACCAAAGACTTCAGACTTCCTCATGATGACATCCAAGGCATCCAGGAGCTCTATGGTGAGAAGCGATGCAAAACGGGACTCAATGCTCAAATAAGTCAGAAGAGAGCTGTTGTACCATAAGTGTGTTATTAATCCGTCATTGAGATAAAAAATGTGGTAAATGTTCACAACAGGCGCGTCAACAGACAAGCCCCTGTCTCCGACACAAGGCCCCGTCACTCCAATGGACATCTGCACCAAGCCTGTTGTCTTCGATGCTGTCGCACAAATCCGAGGGGAGACCTTCTTCTTCAAAGACAGGTAATCGTTTCAAACTCTGAATCCTAATTTTGTTTTCCCAGGGCTTCAGTCAAGGCAGATTAGGAACAAATGATGAGGAGGGAACCAATAATCCAACCAAAAGCTGTGGTTGTTTGATTAAGCAGCACTGGCGATGATATCACTTGCTTTTTATGTTTATGTTAGACTCGCTTGAACTTCCACAGTCTGGATGAACTTCCCGTTTTTGGATTTACGCGAAAGATGACAAACAACAGCCTACTTCTGGCTTCTTGTGTAACTCAAACAAGGTCGATGTGCTTTATAAACGCAGCCTCATCAATAATGATCAGTTTGACGTGAGGTTTCTCGGTAATTATTGTTTCAGATGGCGCAGTCTTGCGCCACATGTAAATCGTGGCGACTTAAATGCTTGTTTTGTGATGTGGCAATTAGCAGGAAGGGAAACAAACTGTTGGGCTTCTCATGCACTCGCCACCAAAACAGTCATCACTTACGATCACAGTCTGTAGGACTCTTATCCACAGGCGCCACTGAATCCAAAGTTTTGTAAGCTGAGTGTGTGTCTGCTGCCCAACCCTGTGTAGAAGAGGAGGATTCATGAAGTGCTGTGGTTTATTCAACAGCCTTTGTGACTCAGTGTACCGTTCTGTATAGAAGATTGAACATTTTCCTCACAGCAGCTGGGTTCGGTTATGGACAGATTAGCCCTTGAAATAAGGTGGAAGAGGAACAGATAGAAAACATAAATAATGTTCTTGCTGTGCTGAAACGCTTTTTTTCCCTATTTGTTTTGTATTGATTTCGGGGTTAAGAGAGTTGTATAACTGTCGTGGCAATTTTCAGAAACAGGTCCAAAACAAACAAGCCAGCAGACCGCTGCACTGAAGAGTCGAGTCTTTCCATCAGTTTGGTTTTACTTGACAAGAACCTCGAGTTACAAACTGAGAAAAACAAGTCCCAGGCTTGCCCACAAATCTTGCTTTAATGCAGATTTACTTTTGCCTTTGCTGCGGCTCCCAGAGAAATTGCTCTGCCCACCATGAAACTTTGACCACTATGTTGAGAACGCAGCGAGACTTGAAACCGGAGTGCTTTCAGTATGCTTGCTGGAGTAAGATTGAGGCTGAAACGGAAAGATGAACATGAATCATCGTGATAATTCCTGATCATTTGAGCTGGTACACAAGTGCAAACATGCCATCTAAATGATTGGGTGTTAGCAGCTTTAATAATCATTCTATTCCTTGAAGATAAAACCTGTTTGTCCTCATTTGTATCTCCTGGACAGAGGTTCGACCACATTACATCTCTCCCAGCCCTTCCTGGTGGAATTATTGACTTCCTAGTACTTATTACAATATGAGACATTGTTGTTCAAGTCCATTAACGGCAGCCAGGCAATAAAAACACAACATTACTCAAGCTTGTTCGATAATTTCGATTTTTAATATCTATCAAGTCTTTATATACATTCTGTATCTGTCAAAACTGTTAAAATCATGGTTTAGAATGGTTGTACTAGTACACTCACAATAATGTTGCATGTTTTGAAGAAACTATTTATAGTTTTAATCTCCACCTATTTCCTTTCATCTTGGTTTCTTCACAAAACTTCAAAAGAAAACTTGTGCCGTAAATGATTTTTCACCTGAAACTTTTTGAAACTCCAGAGCCACAGTACTGAGTAAATGACTATATTGTGTCATAAATAACAGCACATACATTGATTTCTTTTTTCTTTAATTTACCAACACGAGCAGAAGCTTTGCTTGTGTCTGCGAGTAGCCGTACAGCCGCGGTCTCCATTTTGAAATGTATGTGCCACGAATTGTAAGATGCCGTGTGAAAGATGTGGTAGAAGTCTTGGAAGAGAGTTGATCTGAAGTTGAGGGAAAGAAAATGAAGACAGGACTTTTTCTCAAGGCAGCGGAGTCCATACGAAATACAGTGTATCCCACCAAAGTCTGAGATTAGTCAAGTGTCAGTACAGACTTGTTGATCTGACTAAACGAGTTACCCGAAGGCCATGTTGGCTTTGTATGCAGCAGTGCACCGGGACAAGCCGAGTTTGAAAGCTTCACACAAAGGCTGGTGCCCTCTGGGCTCGAGGCTAAAGCTTTCTTTACTCCCTCATTGTAAAAGTGGAATCTGGCTTTCTCCTGCCTCAGCATATTTATGATGTAGGACAAATCTTGACATGATGCAATGAGTAATGCTTGCAGCGCCCCCTTAGCTCAGCACAAAAGTGTGTCTGTCTGTCTGGAGGCTTAAGGAGAATGCAATTATATAGTCTGTCTTATCGAAAGAGTTTGGCAAACATACTGATTAAATTCTTTGCAAGTAACATTTTCTCATGTGCTCGTTTCCACACACGTATATCTAAAGAAGTTGACAAAATAAAGGAAATTTTCTATATATATATTGAACTTTTTAAAATGATTTCTCATAGAATATTAAAAGGGAACACACATGCAAGGGAGAGGCATTTGTTTTCAGCAGCATCAAGCAAGAACAGTTATGTTGTGGGTGTACCTTTGCTTGGACTGCACCCTCCTCCATACTGGATCTTGTGATCAGCATGTTTGAATTGGCACAAGCTTAATGCTGGATCTGAGCAGTCGAGGGTTAAAAACTCGCTGGGGTTGAACCATCAAATGTCCGGTTGCATCAATAACCATAATACAAACGTAGTTGAGATCCCTGATATCTGGCTTTTTATATTAAAGTAACAAGAATGCCTATTTTTTTTCAGGAACTCGTTTTCCATCCTGAGCCTAATCTTTAAAGCAGGAAGTGAGTGAGAGGGGAAATATTTTCACACCAAGTTAAAAAGCAATCGATGTTTAAAAAGAATTGGAAGCAGAGACATTTCCACCTATCAATTTTAAAACCCATAGTTAAGAATTATACATCAGAGCAGAGTTTAATATTGTTACTCACAGCTTTGATTGATGTCAGGACGACTCGAGGGTAATTACCTCCTCCGAGGTAAGATGAGATGTGAGATGATATATGAACATGCGTTATCGGAATAATCATCTACTTGGATGGCTACAAAGTTTAAACAACACTTTTAGCACTACAAATACCCGGTAAATGGTTTAGAATTGAAAGTTTGGAGTCTTGTGCATTATAATGAATAAAAAAGGAAGCGGTAAGACAGTGAACACAAAAACAATCAAGTACTTGTGTAAATATCTTGTTACATCCTGCAAGTCTGTTCTTTTTGTCTGTAGGCATATTGTTCCAGCTTTTTATTGAAACTATACAGGAAATTAGGACACAGGGAGAAAATGATAAAGTTCAAGCTCTTCATACAGACAGCAAACCCTCTGGATATTGTTGGTGCAGGACATGAACTCTGTAAACCACAGCCGAAAAATAAAACTCCTAGATCATTAGTTCAGACAGGAATATGTCACATCCTTACATTTAAGCATGTCTCGCATGCCCTTCGTGATTGTTAGTAAGGTTTTATGCTCATCTTCATTTTACCATTCTGATAAGTCATCTTTGCCAGTGGCAGATAATTTCCTTTCTTAGAAATAGGTCAGTGGAAAAGATTTTCTGAAGAAGCTGCTGTTGTTGTGCAGATGTGTATTGGAAATCCAGGCGTGATGGGTCTTGTTCCACTGGCGTCTGCAGCCTTTAGTCCTAACGAGAACCAGATGCTCATGAATCAGGCCTTTGTGGACGACTCGACCAGTGGAGCATTTGCGCTTCCCACCCCCCTTCCTTCCCACCCCACTCAAACACACATACACACTCTCTCTCTCTCTCTCTTTCTCTTTCTCTCGCTCTATATACGCACCACCCCCCTCCGTCCCTCTTTCACTCTTTCCCGTTCCATCCCCACATCTTCAACAATGCTCACCCACTTTGTTCTCTGTCTGCCAGGTTCCTGTTCAGGTCAGTCAACTTCAGAAATAAGCCCAACGGCCCCATGCTGGTGGCCACATACTGGCCGGACCTGCCCGCCAAGATCGACGCTGCCTACGAAAACCCAGTGGAGGAGAAAACCGTCTTCTTCGCAGGTATCCTGCAGGAAATGATAAACTGTGAAGAAACGGCCTATTTAGATCCATCTGAAAATCAATTTATCACCCGTGTGATGATGTGTTTATCAGACAAATGGGGCACGACCACTGCGAGTGATTGATAAAAGCAGTAGGTGTCTCCATGTCAGTGACCATCCTGATGACTTGGAACTTGGAACATTAGGAGAAGCAGGAATGTTGGCCGAGCTCTCCAGTGTGCGGTGCGCACTTAAGATATTCCACCGAAGTTATTTGTGGTTTTATTAATATGACAGTTTGCCTGAGTACTGATGGGATCTACATAACACACGCACCAGCTCTGAATACTTTGAGGTTTTTTTCGAGATGATCTCACTCAAATGTGGTCGGTAGATTTTTCAGGAGCAAAGGATAAATCCCTGATTTGACTGTTAAAGTAGTTAGCTCTCATTTCTGAACGTATTCCCCTGTGTTTTTTTTCTTTTTCTCCAAGGCAATGAGGTGTGGGTTTACAAAGCTGATGAGCTGGAGAAAGGCTATCCAAAGAGGCTCTCCAGTTTGGAACTCCCCACTGACGTGCAGAAAATTGACGCTGCCTTCAACTTCAGGAAGAACAGGAAGACTTACTTCTTTTCTGGGGACAAATTCTGGAGGTAAAGATGAGGAAGAGCTTATGCCACTCTACGCGAACCTCAAACCACTGCCTGACTCAGCCCAAGCTTTGTAGCTGATGTCATCACCTTTTCTGAGCTGCATCTGGATCAAATTAAAGTGTTGACCTAAATTGCACTGTAGAGAGAAACAGCTCTGTTGGTCGGTGCTCAACAGTTGATTATGTTGTCATCTAACTGCTTTATATCCACAGAAATGTTTGAGTGTCTATGTCAGAACCATAGTTATGAATTTCACTGTATTGTATGTGAACAGATATGATGAAGAGACGAAGAGTATGGATTCTGGATTCCCCAAACTCATCGCTGAATCCTGGAATGGCATTCCAGACGACATAGACTCAGCCTTCAATCTGAATGACAGTGGTAAAAAACACATCTTCCTATTCACATATTCATTAATTAGTTATTTTAATCAAAATACACATGGTCACATTATTTCCTCTTAACTTTTCACTCTCTAAGAGTGTATAACCTTTTGTTAGACTCCGGGTTTGTGCAGAATGGACGGTTGAATAATGATGCCGCCACTATTCGGGTCAGTGCAGCACTAATAAACCCTGCAGCAACTGCAGCATGATATTAGATGTGACCAGTGGCCCTTCTAACAATGCTTATATTTCTAACAGACTCACCGAAGCTTTGACTCTAAACAATATGCAACAAGTCTATTTTTGATTAAAGATTGGGACAGACATCAAATTTGTAAACTCTTTTAAAACACATCTCATGTTCAGGATGTGTCTTATTTTGATTCATTTATACCCTGTTTACATGTTAACATTCTGCTGGAAATGGTATAGTTTTTCCATTTTTTGTTTTGATCAGCACACAAATAAGCCTGCAAGGTAAGAAAACACTATAGTTTCCATGCCTGGCCACTAGTTGGCCATGCATCCTGCAGGCAGACCAAAGTCATCCATTCAATGGTGTATTCAATGCACATTTTGTTGAAGAGGCTGTGTTAAAGGACTGAACAGCACAAGCAGTCCTGTTGTTATTGATGACAATCTACTTGTACAAAAAAACGGGCCGTAACTGTCGTGTGCATGCGCCAGCACTTCACTTTTGAGAAAACATCAAGGCTTTCAGCACAGACAAAGGTAGAGACTGGAGGTTTTCAGAAAATAGAATCATTCTCAGAGACTTGACACTACAGTTCCTTTGTATACTGAGTAATAATGCTGATGGTAATAAAATACATAATTGATATACTCATATTTTAATGCTACAATTTTTTAAAATTTACAGTTTAGGCTGACTGAGACACTGATATCTAAATATAGAAAAGAATTTTAACAGTCCATCCAAATGTGTCTGGGGATTTCACCACACTGGGGACAGTCAATGAGAAAACACAGAATCCACAACATCTTGTGGTCTTGTAACCATTAGGTTTATCAGAAATCCCCATCGAGTTGCTGTTAAAACTTTGCAGGCTGGACAAGATCGATAGACAGACAGATAGATAAATAGACAGATAAACAAGACTGACGGCTCGGCTTTAGACTGCAATACGCCAGACACTCTTAAAAGGCTTTAAAACACTTTGCAGGACTAAACAGATCGTCGTCACTGCTTTGAATATAAATCAACGAGACAATATAGCTGAAGGCATCCTGGTCCTAACCCTTGGATTGTGTTGTTTTTTATGGCGTTTCTGTTGTTCGACTTAAACACTGCTGTTTTTATGTGCTAGTTTACTGTCTGCTGAGTGGCATTCCTTCTGGTAAGACTGTAGGAAAATCCAGTCAGCTCTATCAGTGAGTCTGGCACTTTGCCTGTCTCAGTAAAATTAGTTAAAAAGAAAAAAAAAGCCAGCAAGCGAAAATAACGTCTAGCCAGAAATGAAGCGATTAGAGGAGCTGACTACACAAAGAATGTAAGGAAGTGAAACAAACCAGAAGGAGTACTTTTAAAGTTAAACACATTCATTGGCGGAGTACTGGCTTGGTGTTGCTGGCATGACGATATAATGTGTTTTGAGTGAATCAGACATGATGGTTTATCTTCACTTGGCCTGCTGGTAGGAATTGCCAAGCAACTCCCACAGAGCAACTCCCTCCTGCGAGAAGTAAATAAGGGTACATTTTCAGGCTGTAAATGTCTGTCAGTGTGAGTATCCTTGAGGTTGGTTATGCAGATTTATGCCTGTGGCAAGCTACCAGGGATTTTTCCATTACTGCTCTCCTGACATGCACGCGGTACTGTAAGCACCTCAGAGCCCCCTTTCCCCACACTGTGAACAAACACATTTTTATAAAGCAAGTCTGTGACCCTCAACAGTGGTACTGCTGTATGCTTCCTTATTAGCATAATTCAGAGAGAGATAGCTTGACTTTGGCTTCAGCAGAGCCTAATTGGATACTGTAATTCACGTCAACGTGATCGACACCGAACATACTGCCCACGTCCGTCAACCGAAGCTCTGTCGAGTACAGAATGGTATTTCTCAGCCAAGGAGATGATTTCAAATGTGTATATTTCCGCTTGTCTTTTCACAGATTACAGCTACTTCTTCAAAGGCAGCCACTATTTCAAACTAGAAGACAGCAGCTTGAAGATTGTCGAGCTCGGTGAAATCAAAACGAAGTGGCTGGGTTGTTGAGCGCTTCCAAAACCTCTCTCAACTGGCTACTTCCTGGAACGACGGCCTCTCTCTTCACGAGGACACTGTGTTAGCATTGCACACAACTTGAGGCTGCCACAGGGCACACTGTTTTAAGATTTTTTTTTTTAATTTTTCCTGGCAACTCTGTGCGCTTCTGTGGGACACGTGTCTCTGCAGCCTGTATAACCCTCCTCCAGCTTTGTACACCTACTCAGGCTGAACATACGCAACTGGATAATTGCTTCATTTCTGTGTGGCTTTGAAATTCTATAAAGCAGATGCTGATTTTTTTTATTATTATTTTTTTTTTACATTATGTAGCCCCACTTTAATTGTTTTAGAAGTGTTTTTTTCTTTTTCTTTTTCTGTGTTTATGTTTTTGATGAATCAGACATCAGGTATGTCCGCACTGCATTGAACGCAGTGCTATACTGTGCTGTGAGATGTTGCCGTATTGTGCAAATTTTGAATCAGAAAAGCTGAGCAATTCATGTTGGCTTGGAAAAAAATTCTCTGTTGAGTGAATGAAGTGCAGTTTTATAAATGTTTCAAGTCTAATTAATTTTCTCGATGTTGTGCAATACATTTGAAAAGAATGAATTTGCACAATGTGACCGAAAATGGTGCTTTTAGAGATTGCTTTTTTTTGTTTTGTTTTGCATAGTCCTATTTTTTATATAATCTGTGTAACTATGTCTGACGAGATGGCCTAATATCCTCTGGATGTCAGAAAGTTGTACCCGCAGGCACACATTATTCTTAATTTGTTAGCACTTTTGTATAGGACTATATACGGGAACTGCGCAATATGGAGACCAAATTATTTCCATGGCAACTCCATGTTGCATGTCCCCTTTCCTTATGGTACAGAAAGATTAATGGCACAGGTTGCCTCTAGAGGCTTTATACGTACGCTGCATGATGGAATCATGACAAGGCTACCACACTAGTATTGTTTATTGTAACCTTTTTTTTTTTAAATATATATATTTTTTTTCTGTTTTTTGTTTTTAACAGTGTAGTCATTGTGTTGTGTGGTTTTTAATGCTTGTGCACTTTGTTACTGTCATCAATAAAAATGTTCAATATAAACGGTCTTGTCATAATTTACAGATGTGATTATTGACGACAGGCTTTTTAACACCAGTCATGTGATCTTTCCAAATAAAACAGTAAATATGTGATGAAAGAGGAGCTCCGCTTGTTCACTTAAGTGAAATATTGACAATCCTGGTCCTGGAGGTCACAGTTCTGCATGTTTGTAATGACTTCCTGCTTCAACACCCACGGATTGAAGCTCTGCAAGAAGCCTGAAAACAAGTTAAAGTTGGGTGTAGTTGGGGGTTCTTCAGTGAAAACATCTACAAAGTCAACATTTTTTTGAACCCCTCTACCCAGCTGTGACTTCATAATGTGTCAGATGATTTAGTAGTTGAGGTCTGAAAAACGCGTTTTTACTTTAATTGGAGGACCATGTTGCTTTATGTGTAAAGTGTTTTTGGGGCATTCATCTGGACAACATCTGGATTTCAGCAAAAGTTGCCACCATGCATATAAAGCTGGCTGGACTGTACTTTTCTGGTAGAGCCCAGAGGATGCTGCACATAGGAATTTCAGTGTAATTTGAATTTATTGTACCAAAGGGTGCTTGGCAACCTAATTTTCATCAATTATAACAGAGCTAGAGCCTGAAGTAGTTGGTTTGCCCCTCTGTTTATGCAGGGTCTGCTTATTATTAATATTTTTTTGAATGACTGGGTTTTCATATCATTTGTGGATACAGTAATGAATTGTGTTCAGCGATGGTTTTCAGAAGTGCTCAGTGATTTCCACCAAATACTGTAGGTCGGCAACATTTTCACCCAAACAAGCTCTCTTCTGATGCCTCCTACTAAATGAAGCTTGCAAAACATAGTTAACCTTAAGATGACACAGCTCATAAAATTGAATACAGAACTTTGTTATGCACGCCTAAACTGTTAGTTGTTTTCATCAATGAATCTGAACAAATTAAATTACAATTTTTGCTGTTAAGCTCTCTCATCATTATTTTGAAGGTTGTTGCTTATTTCTTTCCACACGTCAGATAAAACAGAATCGTTGGATAAATATTAAACGAATATTCTTCTGGATTAGCCATGGTTGAGTTTCCAATGGCTGCTGGGGTCACTCAACATAAATCACTGGCAGTGAACAGCACCAACAGAGTAGAATATGACACACACCTTATAGATGGAATATAAGAAGATATTCCAATTAAGTATCCCCCCATCAGTCACCTCAAACTGTAAGATGAGAGTCACTTTAAAGGCAATATACTCAAAAATGAAACAGATATAACTTTATTTGCATGTAATGTGAATTAAAGAAGCAGTTTGAAAATATATTTAAAAGGCAGCGAAACATAACTACAAATTACATAAACACAGGATGTTAAAAAAAATACATAAAACATATCAAATATTAAAAACTCACAAAAACTCAAATTTAAACAGAGAAATCATCCAGATTAAACAATAATGTGGAGAAAAAAAGGAAAGCTGAAACTGAAGAATAAAATACACAAATGTAGGTAAAACCAAAACAAAACAACATGAAATAACTTAGGAATCAAATAAGTTAAAGAAAAATAAAATTTGAAGTAAATGTGTGAGTCTGAATAAATAAACAGTTGCAGCATCTCGTAGTAAAAGCTGAAGGAAGAACGTCTCAAGACTTCAATGGTCTTTGGAGGAGAAAGAAAAAGAAATACCTACCACAATGTCCAATCTATAAGAAACCAAATTATATTATACAAAACGTTGAAGCATAGATATGTCAATGTGATTACATTTTTAATACATATACTGTATATAAAACCAAATTTGTTTTATAAAGGTTTATTCAAATTGTTATTCATACATGCATCACTTAAATTTTTTAGTCTACACAGGAATGTCACCATTATCACTGGAGAAAAAACAAAACAGTTGGGACAATTTCTGGTTGGTTCATTATACAACTCTGGTTAAATGTGGAAAATGTGAATCTGTAAAGTAATGACAGTGAAGAATCACATGGAAATTCAATAACGATGTCAACTTGCACTGAAAATGAGTAATTGGTGAGTAAATTGATTTAGATCGCTTTGGAAAGACATACTAGAAGGAAATTACTATTTATTTTAGAGCCAAAGAATAATAATAAAAAAAAATATGTTATAGAATAGCGCCATCTTGTGAGCAGCAGGTAAAAATCATGTGCACTTTCTTAATCCCTTGAAATATGAACATTTGCTAAAGTCATTTACAGTTTGTTTTTTTAAACACTTTGCACTTACTTTGTGTAGCTATACTAATCAACAACCTCCACAAATTGCGCATCGCTGGTTTGCGCCTTTTTCTGTCACCTGGCATTATTTTATTGGCGAGTCGAGTCCACGGACGGACAGTATCCATGCATATTCTCAAAGAGGTTTCTCAGATGATGTACGGTGATGTTTATTTACCCGTCCAGGACCTGCAGATGCGATGGGACCGAGGACTCGACCCCCCACTGCAGCCACGTCGGAGGCGGAGCCTGAGCGCGTCAGTCCCGCTGCGCTCCGGCGGATCCGTCCGTGTGCTGCGCGCTGCGCTCCAGCCGTACCGACATCATCTACACCGGGGAAGGGAAGAAAAAAAATAAAAGGAGAGAGAGAGAGGGAGAGAGAGAGAGAGAGAGAGAGAGAGAGAGAGAGAGAGAGACGCGGCCCTTTTGAGGAAGTGAGATGATGATAACATAACTGCGCCGCGACAACAACATTTGCGTGTTTCTCCGTTGAAAAGGAGTCGCGATGCCTCCACAGCGAGTGTTCGCCCTGCCGAGGCAGCAATCCCTGCTGCTGCCTCCGGTCATCAACCCGTTCGTTCAAGACACTAAACTAACCAAAGCCGCTGTGATGAAAGTGAGTATGGTGTTTCGGTTTGGTCGTTGCGTAAAAATCAGGGTTTTTGTTGTTTTTTCTTCGTGGGGAGAGCAGCCGTGGCTGAGGACAACACGGGCGCACGCAGCCTTTTCAGATGTGTCAGATTACACACGCACAGGCTGCTGCTGTGTTACCAGGGCCTATAATCTGCTCCACCAGGGCTTCGACAATCGGCTTGTAAAGCCTCGTTATAGGCTGCAAAAACAATGGGACCCGTTGTGCGGTCTCCAGGAAGCTAAACCAGTTATGCGGATTTTCCAGCCCCATGCATATTTCTGTTTTTGAATTGTGCTGTAGCCTAAAAGATGGATGCATCCTCCTCTGTTTTGGCGCAGGCCCATAATTCATGATTAATCCGGTCCTCTCCCTCCATGCAGTGTGTCCTGCTGGGGATCTTCCTGGTCCCTGTGCGAGCCATCCTCATATCCCTGGTCCTGATGGTGACATGGCCAGTGTCGGTCATAATAACCTTCAAACATCCTCTGAAAGGAGCTGTGGAGCCAATGACAGGCTGGAGACGGTAACTATGGATACAAACGCCATCCCATGCAACACAGTGTCTTTCGGAGCTGCCCACGCCTCTCGGCCACCAGTGCTCAGACGGACATCAGAGGCCAGAGCACTCTGGACGCCACACTGTAGTTACACTTGAGAAACTATGCCACTATACTGTGCAGCATGTGCCCTAAACATTAGCTTTTTAACGTGGTCAAGCATGCTCATACAAACTTGAGTTTCATTCAATCTGTACGATACAATAAGCAAAAGCAGTCTTGCACATTATGTATCAGAGGTGAGTCACTATATCTTCTGCTCTGTCATCTCAGGGATTGAGTTGGTTTGTTTATAGCTGGTCATCAAGGCCATTCTCTCCGATGACTTTTTACCCAATATGCACTTGGCGCGCACTTGGTGCGCGCCAAGTGACTGTAAGTCACTGTAAGTCACTTTGACTGTAAGTCAAATATTAACCCAGCATCCGTTCTGTCCATCTATGACTCAATTGACTAACCACCCAGACAAACGCTTTCGGAACAAACATAATCCTAATCGGCACTGGCTCATGAACCCATCTGTTCAGAAAGCACATGCTTGATAGTTGCAACGTCTATAATCAAATAAAGGCCTGCCCACCAATCAATCAGTCAAGCCTGGGCTCCCAGCAATCCAGGCCCGGGGTCCTATTGTGTTTATTATTTCATCTGCCAATATTCACATCTTGCTGTCTTTTCCATTCTTGTTGAACTGACGACAGACTACATGGGCGAAGCCACTACATCATCATGTCATGAAAAAAAATCAAAAAATGATCAGACTGGGGGGGCTGTTTGCTATTTGCATATGTTTAATATGACTGCAGTACAATGCACACGGCATCTCTCAGATGATTTCACAATTTTTGTTTGATTACTTTATGTGATAGCAGAAAAAGACCACTTTTTTTTATCATTTTATGTTACTAAACGGTCACACAAGCATTAGATTTTGTTAAGCTGATGTAAACAGTGGCAAGAAGGGATCGAACTACCATCCTATTTAATGCAAACCTGGCTATTGATAGAGACATATGTTGTGATTTTGTAAATAACACATTGGGTTTTACTCCTAAAACAAAGACAGACTACCAGAAAGACCTCCTGGCTTCTTAAGCCGGATAGCAGCGCAGAGCCGAGCCAGCATATTCTCAAAATGATAGTGCCTGACATGACTTGCAGAATGTGCAGCAGCATGTGCTTCTGTTGAATCATGCTTTTTGAGATCATATCTGCCCCACAAGTATTACTTCAGCTCAGTTCCCTCCACTGCTGAGGAAGGAAATCGTGGTATTAGAATGAGCTTAAAAGGAACTGAAAACGAGATTTGTCTCTTTACATACTAAAGCCAATCCTCCAACATCTTGTGCTTCAGGCTAATATTAGACAATGATAATAGTAACGTTAGTACTTACAGTTAATTCAATATAAGGTTTCTCGCATAATTCCTATCTTAATATAATGAATTTGATAGATTCAGTATCTGTCATGAAGTATTTTTACATAGTGTCAGTCGGTTCATGTGGTCGCTGCTGCGTAAAGCACACAGTCGTTGACCTTTACACCACAGCCCTTCTTTTATGAGTATGACCAAACATGGTGTGGAGGACGTACAAGCCCAAGTGAAACAGAGGCTTATCTCATCAAGTTCTGACTTTACTGTTAATGTGTTCTTTATGTCTCAAGATCATTTCAGTTCTTTCATTCTTAACTTGTCACGAAGGAGGCGAACAAATTTGTTATTTGTCACGTGAACATAGAACTGAGGCTCCATCCTGATTGAGTTATAAGGCAGATCTTACAGGGGTCATATTATACAGCTTTTCAACACTTTCACATGGGTCTCGTATTCAAAGTTTATGGCCCCAAATCCAGCTTTTCCTTGATTTTCATCCATTTGAATATTGGATCACGGAAGCTGCCTTTAGAATCTGCTGTGTCTGTGGGAGCTGGACTGGCTCCACCCACATATGCCCATTTTGGGAAGAGAAGGAAGTACTTCCTCTTGTGGTGCCATGTGCCAGAGCAGAGCTGCCTAATTGTCGGAGGGTCAAACGAAGGGCCTACCTTGACTGGGATTGGCTAAACCCCCGATGACACGATATAGGGTTTGATTTCTGATTGGCTGGTTGGAGCAAAACACTTTTTAAAAACTGAAATCAGTAAGGGAGTAAGATGATAGATTTTCTTCACTTCTGGGGCGTCATGCCAGGTATGGGGATGCATATTACTTTTGGAAAATCATAATATAAAGTGAATTTTGCATAATATGCCCCGTTTAACACTAAAATCTGTGGCTTTGGAGATGTATTTTGCACCGTCAGAAGATGCATACTACGTAGTTTCATCTTCAAAGCTCCACGGTAAGGGTTATTCAAAGGGTGGAGAGGACGAGTCCTCTCAGCTATCCAGCTTTGCCTCACCCCAAATAGTCGGCTTTCATTGAATACTACACTTCCTTGTGTCGATACGTCATAAAATGATAAATGTAATGTTAATAACAGCTGTTGGGGTTTATATGTAATAAATAGCACAGCTCTCTGATCATTTTTTTTTCATATAGTTTTCTCTTCTGAAATGTAAATTTAACTGAAGTAGGCAATAGTTTTACCCGCCATTGTTTTTCTCTTTATCTAGCTCCAGAGCATGCTTCCTTCTCGTAAATATTAACTAGACAAAAGTGACCCTGACGTTCATCATTAAGAACTGTCAGATGTGTTGACTCCAGCCTCCCCCAACACTAAATATATTAACCATCTCCTTCTTTTTAGAAATACATGTCAGCGCAACCTTACTTTTATAATACTGTTCGATGCTTTCTGCTTAAACAATGTGGCCACGTCCTGGACTTATCAGCTTGAACAACCGGTAGCTCCATGCATTACACAGCCCAGTTGAGTTTAGAGATTTATAATGCCACAGGTCGGGGTTTTTTTTATGCATTACAAAAGTTCTACACTGAGTGCTGTTTCTTCTGCGTGGCGCCTCAGCTCTGGAGGAAGTAACAGGTGGTTCTTTGCAATTTCAGTGTGACTGAACAGACAAATGGTGCAACTCTTCCTGTTGCCAAAATACTTTCACTCCCTGAAAGTGGCTTAATTGAAAAAAGGTCAAACAAAGCATGGCCAGACAATAAATTCTAACTTTGTAGATCATGTGAGATGAGGAATGATTCTCACAAAATGCCAAAAATAAACAAAACATACTTTTTTCCTCTTCACACAGCTTGTTGTGTCGAAATGTGATGGCTGCCTTGGGGAGGGCGTACTACTTCTGCATGGGCTTCAGAGTGGTGGTGAAGGGGAGACAGGCCACCAGCAGTGAGGCTCCCATCCTGGCCGTGGCGCCCCACTCCACTTTTTTCGATGGGATCGTGTGCATCGTGGCGGGCCTCCCCTCCACCGTCTCCCGTGTGGAGAATCTGGCCACACCCATCTTCGGCAGTAAGTCCCTTTTTTCTTATGCATTTGTTGTTGTTTCTTGTTTGTTTGTTTTTTTTCGCCCAAGACTGAAAAGCCTGGGCAGATGCACTTGTTCTATAAACGTTGACCTTATGTGTGAGCTTGTGAAAATACACAGACGTTAACAGGCTGCTTATCACAAGGCGCGATCACCATGTGTTTGTTTTACTTCCTCATTGACAAAGTGTTTAATAACGATGGCTTGAAGGACACGTGATGCAAAGTCATTATCTGCTGCCTGTAGGAGATCATTGCATTATAAATGTCACTGACATCGATGCCTGTTATAACTAACTTTTATAAATGTGCTTTGTGAAGTCAACATGTGCCACTTAGCTTTAATAGCACTGACACCATAGAGCTTGTTCCGTTTAATAATTGTCATATTTGATGTGTCGCATGTTTATACCATCGGTCCAAGCTATGGTACAACATGCACTCATCTTTTTTCTTTTTTTTTTATCCTTGCCGATTGTTGGCGTTGGGGTCATGTTTTGGTTCTTTGTCATGTCTGCAGGGTTTGTGCGCTGCCTCCAGCCAGTGCTGGTGTCCAGAAAGGACCCAGACTCCAGGAAGAACACAATCCAAGAGATTGACAGCAGAGCGAAGTCAGGCGGCCACTGGCCACAGGTCAGTCTCAGACAGTCCCAAGCAAAAATGGCCCCTTCGATGGTCTCGTATTCACTTTAATGGCAGTTGCAGGGAGCTGTGTGTAAAAAATAGTAATATACCATTTTCCCTTTAACTCTTTTCTTTTGCTCTCCAGGTCCTGATTTTCCCAGAGGGAACATGTACAAACCGCTCATGTCTCATCACTTTTAAGCAAGGTAAACTGTAAAATGTTTTCTTCCGCTGCTTGTTTAATATTCCCATTTCAAACCCAAAAGACATCTGACCTGATCTATTAAACAGTTCCATTGGCTCCTTTTGTCTCGTGTTGCGCCTCCATTTGTTGACTTCACGGTTTACTGCTGCCTTTGTTGAGACGTTTTTTTATTTTAGAGTATAGTCTAGTATAGTTTTCTCAAGATGTGTGTGGGTACGTGAGTAAGAATAAGTGACAGGCTCAGCCTTATTTTTCCAAGATAACTTCAATTTTCAGTCTGTTCAATGTGTAGCAGTTCCTAAATATCCCTGTGTGTGTTTGATGAGTGACATGCTGGTGAATCTTTTATAGTGGAAGTCCAAGCAGTTTGTATGACTAGTGTGTGGAGGCCAAGATTATCTACATCCTTGTAGTTTTTTATTTTTTGTTAAAGTGATGAGAAGGACAGATGTGAAACACTCTGTCGGGTGTCATTAGGTTGGAATGTAAAGATTAAATATTAACCCTGGTATCAGGCGATAATTAACAGGCTCTGAGCGAGTTGAGTGAACCTCGGGTCTTTTCATGAGATTGTGCTTCTTTTTTTTTTGTGCTTGTTCTTAGTATCTTATATTCTTCAACCCATATCCAGGTGCCTTTATTCCAGGGGTCCCTGTGCAGCCCGTGATCATGAGATATCCCAACTCTCTGGTGAGTGTGGAGCGTTGAGATGGAACATTGAGCTGTTTCACTGAGAACTGGACAGCAGTCGTCACAGTGCGCTCACTGGTTTGCATAAAAGATAAACATGGAGAGACAAAGCTACAAATGAAAGACACACACACCGATCAATCAACAGTTTATTTAAGGTGTCAAACTCTCTGTTTGCCAAACCTGAGCAGCTTCTCACTGCAGCTCATGATCCTTGTATATTTACAGCATTTCAGCCCGTCTCTTAAGAAAGATCGGTATCAAATCCAGACGCTTATTTATCATATTTGGAATTTTATCCACGTCATTATACTCTGTGAACCTTCATTTCTTTCTATTTTATTCCTCCAGGACACAGTGACTTGGACTTGGCAAGGCTTTTCTTCGTGAGTATGTTTTCCATCGACAGGGAGGATTTTGGACGTTTCTCTCACACTGTTGCATGTTTTACAGCACCAGTGTCAGGATTGATGTTTTCTTGGACGGCAGAGATGATTACATCTCAATAACAGCAACGGGATTTGCTTGTATTTGCGTGTACACCTTTTGACGTGTTTGAATAACAGTCTCGGTTGCGTTACGTGCAGGAGGACGTTGCTGCTTCTGACGCTCTCCCAGCTCTACACCACAGTAGAGATAGAGGTAAGAGACATTAGGAATGTTGATAGGCTGTAGTAGGATGAGTTATTACACAAGAGTCAACATGTTGATTTGAAAAAATAAAGTTTTAACAGTGAAGTGCAGTTTATTTGGAATTTTCTCATAACTGTTGTGGGCTTACTGTGGGTGAGAGGTGTTATCTGCGAGAGGGGATTTAGCCTCCCATACCAAGATTGATAAGTTTACTCTCCGTTTGACCCTCCTTCTGAACTTTTCATCTGTTTCTTCTGTTTTCCAGTTCCTGCCGCCGCATATCCCCACTGAGGAGGAGAAGAAAAGCGCGCCTCTGTTTGCCAGCAGAGTACGAGAATCCATGGCCCGGTAAGTGTTTACTAGTCCTATAGATCAGAAAATACTTTATTAACTCCAGGGGGAAATTCCTTCCGGCTTACGCCTGTTCTGTCTCATGAAAAGAAAAAGATTTGGCCTCATTATATTGCTTAGGGACGCTAAACCCACTTTGAATCGCATTCTATTATGCATTGTTTGAGTTTGTACTGCAATGGAGAACCAAATGTTTTGACAAGTCAAAAGTATGAAAATAATTAATTTGTGAACATTTAATCTCCTTTAATGGTGATTTTGCACCTTAACATCCCAGCTGTGTACCTCTTTTTGACAAATCTCCCTTGTGTTTCTTGCATTGTTGTGATCTGTTGTTTGCCCTTCACAAGCATTGCGAACAAGCTACTATACATGCACCACTGCTGCTTTCAGGGCCTTGGGAGTTCCTGTAACGGACCACACGTACGAAGATTGCCGCCTCATGATCTCAGCTGGCGAGCTGACGCTTCCCATGGAGGCTGGCCTGGTTGAGTTCACCAAAATTAGCCGCAAACTCAAGTAAGAACATCTCGATTTACCCTGATGCCAGTTCCACCATGGAGGAAGAGCACAGTTTACTCCGGTCAGATTGACCCAGTACAGTTTTTTTTTTTGAATCATGAAGGAGTCATCATAATGTGCATTTTCTTTCTGTGATATTTAGCTCAGCAGGTGCATTTAAAAAAATACAATACAGTGGAAAATATGTTTATTTTGTCAATTATTTCTAGACTAGTAACATATAAACCAAAGAATATCTATATATTTATTTCAATTATTTTGTTCACCACTTATTTGTTCTTTATTAATACTTTCTTCATTGCCTTTGTCCCATCTAGTCTGAAATGGGACAATGTGAGGAAGGAGCTGGAGGGTTTTGCAGCCATGGCCAGCTCCTGTAAAGGTGGACGCATCACCATCCAGGAGTTTGCCAGATTCCTAAAGCTACCTGTCAGCCCAGTCCTTGAAGAGCTGTTTGCATTGTTTGACAGGGTGAGCTTGACCTGTATGTCCATTTTTAACTTACCTCTTTAATCAATATAATCAGTGCAACACGGCCCACTACATAATGCCGACCAATAAAACACTGAGGTCTGTCGGACATCGAGTCACTTCGGTAAATCATATTACAGCGGAGAAACTGTAAATACATCACTTAACGAAATACTGCTGAACACTTTATATTTTATATTTAATCACAGTGTGTGCTCAGGATTGACACAACCTGCAAGAGGAAATTATGATCAAAAGCAGTTTGTACTCCTTTGGTATGACTGCCAGCATTTTTGAGTGGGACGAGGGTTTAAAACGGCGAGTTCTTCACTGTTATTGTGTGTTTTTGACGCTACTGAGAAGCTCATGTGTCAACTGTTGGCAAATCTTGTCTGTGATTGGGAAAATCAGGACAGAATCAAAAGAGTTAATATTTTAATGTTCTTCAGCTATTTAGTGCATGTCCTGCTGTCTGTAGGCTTCCCTTATGTTAAACAGCTGGGTGTGTAACAGATGGCACAAGGAGACAATGGGAAAAGAAAAAAATTTACTTACAGTAAGGAAGCAGTTCTGACTATGCTCTCATATTTCTGAATCACTGGACGTGTGTAAAGTTCATATAAGTAGATCTATTTCATAATTCCTTAAAGGTGCAGTAGAGTGGTGGTGAGCATTAATACCTCACAACAGCTCTTACTTTGAAACCCTTGTTGTTAGTAGATCACGTTCCAGCCACAGCCAAACATAACTTATAGAAAACTGGCATAAAAGAACAATAAATGTATAATTTGCACTTCATAGCTAAATGTAAGTGTCTCACTGCAGTCGAAACATTGTTTGCATGAAATGTGATATAAGAAGAGCTCGGACCATAAATCATAGATTATTCATGTTTCCTCCTTGATCCTGTGCAGAACGGCGATGGCACCATTGACTTCAGAGAATATGTTATCGGTGTGAACATTTTGTGCCGGCCAGCAAACACCGACGATGTTTTGAAAATGGCCTTCCAGGTGAGATAGCAACTGATTCACTCTTTCTATCGTCAAACATTGCAGAACAGTATTTTACTGCACGCTGTTTGACAGAAGACAGGAATACAGTGTGTGTGTTTTGTAGTTTCTCTTATATCTTCAATAGCAAAATGAAAAGCGATTGATATATTTTCTACTGTATTAATGACACACGCTCAAAAAAGGGCCCACAATTGAGTTAAATCGTCCGGCGCTGTCCTCATTGTGCACAGCAGACAAAAGCAACAGTGCTGTGGGACGAACAGAGAGAGCATTCAGGGAGATTTGGATTAATATCAAGTCAACAATGTGTGTGTCTGTTGTAAAAAGACATTTTCCCGTCCATAAGTTCACATGAGGACCATGACAAACAACTCCAAAGATTTCTATTGCATTTTAAAGGATGTTTTCACTCACTAATTCGTCAAGAAATTAAATTTCATGCGCAATTTTCTCAGCTTGCCGACACATTTCTACACTTATGAAAGGTCTTTTTTGTTATTCTGAACACGCAACTAATTGAAAAGCACTTTCGAATTTCTCGCTTGCCGTCTTCTCTCACGCAGCTGTTTGACATGGACGAGGATCAGAAAATCACCCGCGAGGAGTTCACTGCTCTGCTGCGCTCCGCTCTGGGTGTGTCAGATCTGAACATGACCAAACTCTTCAAAGAGATTGATGCTGATGCTTCGGGTTTCATCACATTCAGTGAGTGCAGTTTTGCTTTGTAACAACCAAGCTGTAACTTATTGTTGAAGCCTGCGCTGCAATCCAGAGCAAAGCAGGAAAAGAAGGGAAAAGGCCGTGACAAGACGTGTCCACTCTGGCATGCTGAACATCAGACCAAAATATGTAGCAGAGGGTATACCGGATGATTTGGGGATGTTAGTGATGCTACATGCTGGACTAAATCTACTTGTGAAATAATTGTAGGACCCATTGTTACAGCTCAGATCTCATGACGTATTTTTAAATGGGTAAATGAAACAATGTTCAGACACCTGCCACATCCTGCCATGTGGTCATTCAGGCATCTTAAGACCTCACTTTAAACTCAAATTGAAATGGACTCGTGTAGTTCATGTGGAGGGAAACCAAATTTCAATCTGCTTGTTTGGACGGTTGCATTCATACAATTTCAGATGAATTGTACCCAAATTTTCCATCGTGATTCCCGGTGTAAATTGTGGCTCATCGACGTGTTTTCTCACATTTTCAACCAGTTGCGAGTTGTTGGTCTCTCTTGTGATTTTGCAGACGAATTCCAGGCCTTTGCTACGACCCATCCAGAATACGCCAAGCTCTTCACCACATACCTGGAGCTGCAGAGGTACCAGGCGATCCAGGAGGCCATGCCTGGCGATCTGGAACTGGCCAGTCCGATGGGTTCAGAAGAGAAACATGAAGACAGCACCTCAGATAAAAAGGATGACTGAGACTTGAGGCCCCTGCATACTCCCATAAGAACAAGAAGAAAAGTCTGGCTGTGACGTCAGACAGCTGCCGAAAAATAAAGTGTTTTTGGCAGGAGAGTTCATACTTCAAGAAGAAGCTGTCGGACTTGCAGGCCACGCCCCCTCACAGCAGACACACAACTGTGAAGCGGCGTTTCAACTGCACAGTTTATTTCTCACTTCCAATGTTTTCTCAAATACATTTCACTGAACTGTTTCAGTCAAAAGAGAAAGTTTTGTGTCCGAATTGCAACGTTGGTCCGGTTTTAACTGCAGGAGATGACAGCTTTGAGTGATGCGTTCAGGTGCATCACGTAACTCCACCCTCCGACATAATAACGAGCTGCAGGGCTCACACGCTAGCGAGGTTACAAGCTAAATATGATTCAAATATGACCGACACAGTCATTAGCGAACTGGACCGTGCATGCGCAGCACACAGGAGTGCCGAAGTTTTGGCAGTGCGGCACCGACATACTTCAGCCCGGATTGTTAGCACAGCCGAACCAAATTTCTTGGGCCAGCTCCTTCTGGCGTCATTATGTTCAGCAGGACCCCGGAGTGCCGAACTTTCTTCTTGTTCTTATGGAGTATGAATCTGCCTTTGGTGCAGCTGTGAACTTTATGTGACCGCACTGAGAGGAAAAAAATACGAGGCCATCATCTCACATCTTGTCACAGTACATTTATATATATATACAGTATATATAAAAGAAAAATCAAGTCATTGCCACAGCACAGCCATATTCAGTCAAGCGCTTGCATTTTTTATAGATGGATTTAGGAGTGCTTCTATTTTTCAATTTTAGTGCCTTATAGAGACTTAAAAGTACTATTTCCCATTTGCACAAGGATTGTGTTTTTGTGACTTTGTACGTCTGTAAAGTTTCATGTGTTTGTTACGTGTCATGTCAGAAAAATACGAAAAGTTTGTAATTGGACTGAAATATGTAAAAAAAACAAAAAACTGTTTGAAATAACTGTCTAACACCCACCACCTTTACAGTTCAGTCATAGCCAACATTTTATGAGAAACAAGACTATTTTCTCCAGATACTCACCATGTTTGCAGCTGTTTTGTGTAACCTCAACTTACCCTTTCTTGGACTGAGATGAACACAGCTTCATTTACTTTATTGTTTTGTTTTTGCGGTGTGTTTTTTTTCTGTAAATGAGCAGAAAATTGCCAAACCAACACATTTTTAAATATAAGCAAAGAGTCCTTGCGCTTCTGTGATGCAGTATAATTAATGTAAAATAACTTTTATTGGGGTTTTTCCGGTCTGGCAACCCAGAGGTATTCTGTGTTAATGCTATGTCTATGTATGATGATCATAGATGCTGTGCATTACACTTTATTTTCTCCAGCGCTCAGGGACACAGACCTTGTAAGACGGCTGTATAATTAGCCAGAGGTTTGCTTTGCATGTGTATCTATTTGCATTTCTACTGAAGATTATTGTTGCTGAGACAGCAGCATGTCTGCACAGCTTTAGGTTTACTAAAGCAAACCAACCACTGAAAATAGGGCAATTTGTGAGCAAAAAGGCAACAGTGCTTCTTCACAACAGCATATTCCAGTGGGGTATGCGTTCACATTAACATTGTTATTTATTTAGCAGGGTGTATTGCAATTATGTGATTCTTTTTTTCTTTTTTGTTAACACTGCAGAGTTTGCTTTTTTTGAAATAAAACAAGAATACAACAGCCGTTCCCATTTTGTGTTTCGTATTAATCACTGAGGGAGCTTGTAAGGACTCGTACAGGAGTCGCTTATAATGAGGTACAAGTGCAACTGGAGTGCTACAGCTGCCTGAAGCTGCTGATTCTCTAAAACCACCACAAGGGGCCAGCAGTTACCTTCACACTTGGTGGAAGTGTGTGCATTTTTTCACCATCCACCTGCCCCAGTGTTTCTCTATGTCTATTGTCAGTTCAACCGTCGCTTCACTTTGATGTAAGGCGTAAATTGTGAACCAAACAAACCAGATTTCTGGCACACAGTGTGCTTGTGTGTGTGACATGAACCCCACTGTTGTTTGACAGCCATAGTTTACATCAAAATATTAAATGTGCAATATTATATATGTGGTGAATATTATATATGTATTATCAAGTGGAGCATTTCTCTTTGCATTTTAAATGAATCCAAATATAAAAATTATATGACCGGAGGCATTATTTGTGGAAAGGAAACAATGAGGATGCAACAAATAGAACATTTTTTTCTTGAGCAAAGTTGTGTGTGTGTGTGTGTGTGTGTGTGTGTGTGTGTGTGTGTGTGTGTGTGTGTGTGTGTGTGTGTGTGTGTGTGTGTGTGTGTGTGTGTGTGTGTGTGTGCGTGTGTGTGTGTGTGTGTGTGTGAGTGCAAAAGCCGCAGAATTTTGAGTGAGAATTTCAATGATTATTTGGCGTTGGATAACTCATTCTAAGGTTTATGTTTACGCAGTTAGCTGCATCTAGAATGGGTCTGCAGAAAAATCACTTGAATAATTTCTTTGACTGACCTTTGGTAACATCACCTCGGCCTTTATTGTCAAAGTACATATTTTATACCACTTTATAAACTAATAATCACTTTGATCTTCATGAAAGAACAGCATCATTGCAGGAGAATAATCTTCTATTTACAATTGACCGAGATTCAATCAGGTTTTATAAAATCCTGCTCAACTTCCATCATAATCCAAATAGGCAATAATATATATGCTGGTCTAAACACACCAGAGATGACAACTTACTCGCAAGCAGACACAAAGGCGGCTAAAATGAATGATGGATAGCGGGTCTCTTCATTAAAAGCCTGCTGTTAGACAAACTGTGATTACCAGCTGCGATTTCCACCTTCAATTTGTTTTAACCTTTTCAAACGTACAAAGGCTCATTTCATGTTAATCAAAATTGATGAGATGGCATGGAATCAATTAAATCACATTGTTTCCGCACTTATAACAGTGTGAGACCTTCCCTAGCAGCTCCCGCTCTCCTCACTCCATCCTCCCTCACTTCTTCTTCTTTTGTTTTTTTTTCCTCCTCTGGATGGCTGTTGTATATTGCTGTATCCATTTCAGCCGCTGCCCAGGGGGGTGATCCTGTCGCAGTAGATTGTGGGAGATATGTGTTGGTAATCTGATTTTGTCTCCTCAAGACCTGAGTGAGTGAGCAGCCTCTGTTTGCGGGCGCAGGCTGGATGCAGGCCTCACACGAATGGTGGGTGGAGGGGGGGGGGGACTCGCCGTGCCAGGCTGGAAGGAAAGGTCAGAACCGACAGGCCTCACCGGTAAATTGATGCGACACAACTATGTTCTCCAATTTAAGCAGGTGCCCAGGTTTCTCAGGCAAAATTGGGACGAGTCCTGTCTGTTACACTCTATGAAAGAGTGTGTGGTTTGTCTCTCAAAATTGAATACTATTTTGACTCTTTGACTAATATATTGCGTTAAAATATTTCAATTTCTTTGTATGCGTGAACTCACTATGTTCAAACATGTCCAAATTCAAGTTTAACCGCATGACCATGACACAACAGAGCAGAGACACACACAGTCGACGGTGACTTGGCTTCTTGGTGCAAGGATGTTTGAAAAATGTTGCATAAGAGGAAAATAAACAGGTTATTTTAGCTTGATGTTCCTATAGAATTGACTTTCCTGCTTAAAACAACAGGATACCTGGGTGTGAGTCCTCACCCGTGACCCCCTCCTTCATCCGGTATGACGAACATGGATGCAGGCTTTGGAAAAGGGGGCGCACAAGGTACGTTACCTTTGGGAGTGCAGGGTGTTGTAGGCAGTTCAAACTCAGAATGCAGAATATAACCATGAAGCATTTAGACAGTAATTTGTTATAATAATGGCATTCCAACAAAAATGTGTTGCGTATTGGTCTTGATTAACATCAAGATGCTTTGTTCCATTATCACTATTGTCTGTTACCAGTTGAACCTTGGAGATGTTATAATACTATGTCAGATTGCTCATTCACATTTCTTCATCATTTACTTCCTAATTTTGAACATTGTCTGGTTGCATGACTTGTATTGTGAAGACGAACCGGCTGCTTTGTGCTCTGTCAGAGTAGATAAGGCTTCAGTCCTGTTTCCCTTTTGCAAAGACTCTATTAAATTCTGAGGGATCTGTACTTTTATTGACACTGGCACAGTGAGGATTTTCAGCCGTTTCTATTGTGCTTCATGCACATTTTTCACCACCCTTGACTCTGGCGGGTTCAGGCTTTTCTCGCTGGGCTCTATGGGGAGTTCCTCCAAACCTCATTGTTACATTTCCTTATCACGCCAGATGACACCTTGTTGATTTTCACTCTCCCATTATTCTCTCAGGAAAGTGATTGTTCCTTATTTCCCCTGTGACGGTTTATAGGAACAGTGAAGGTCCCGGTTTGACGAACTGTACGGAACATCCCAACGCCGCTATCAGCACCAGTATCTGCTGAAGAGATTTGTTTTCTTGCGCAATGTTTTGGGTGTTTCACATCTCTGTTTGATTCTTTTCCAGATGGTCTTTTGGATGGCGGGCAACAACTTTTCCTGTGTAATATTCGAGGTTGGGTCAGCAAAAGGTTTTGGAAAACACATTTGTCCTATACTCATCAGTTAGAATAACCAAATACTGTTTGGACATGTTTATAGTTTCCAAACAAACTCCCCGAGACAAGGAAAAACACACATTTAATCTTTGCAACTCGTATCTCTCCCTTTAATTCCAGGATTAAAGTCAGGAAAACTATTTTCTTAGAGTGTCTGTCATGACAGCTCAACACCTTGATTTTTGCAAAACTTTCATAATGTGGGAATGAGCCTGTGAAAGCGATCTGAAGGGGAACTTGTAAATTGAATCTGACCTAAGCCTTTGATCTTACATTTCCTGAGACTTTCCACTCAATCACTGGCTTTTGTCTTTTGAATCACTCTTGCAGTTCAAACAATAATTACGTCGATGCCCATGCCCTTTTCATGCACTCTAAGTGGTATCCACAATTTGGACTCGACATCTCTTGTGTTTTCATCCACAATTTGCTCAGGGATTGAAGGTTTACGGAAAAATGTAACAATTACACATATATAAAGGATAAGAAATCAGACAGAAAATGCATTTTAAATGTGTTTATGTGTCCATGATGGCTGAACCATATGAGCTGGGCTCACCAGCCTCTGACTTTAGCCACTTTTCCCAGGTTTTCTACCGGGAAAATCAGTTCTCTGTCACATATGACTCACACTGCTATTTTCCCACCTAATGTATACAGTGTGTGTGGGGGAAGACTTAACATTGCTGAGGTACTTTCTATCATTCCAGATACTTGGAAAGCTCAGGAGGGAGTGGCTTAATGACACTCCTCCTTCAATGAGGCCAGGGAGATTTATACCAGAGGGCTCTAATGGGGTACAGAACAAAACAAACCCCACTCGGAGCTAATACCACGAATTGATTGTCACGTCGTAATGACCTGGTGCTTTATGTCTGGAATTACAACAATAAGAAATGACCAAGCTCCTTAATGTCAGGATGTCAGTTTTTTTTAAGTCGGAACTTTCGAAATGGTGAAAAGAAAAAAGTGTTTTGCACCTCTACAGAACAATCTGGAAAGACTCATTAAAGTTTGTGTAGTAAAACTCTCCTTGTTTTCACTCTAAACCAAGACGGTGTTTACGATGTAGCTTTCTGTCGCGCGCGCGCGTGTGTGTGTGTGTGTGTGTGTGTGTGTGTGTGTGTGTGTGTGTGTGTGTGTGTGTGTGTGTGTGTGTGTGTGTGTGTGTGTGTGTGTGTCATCACTATGGGTGGGCTGTACAATGACAGCCTTTTCCAGTACCGTGAGATTTTATTAATGCAAAGTGTAGTCCAGCAGTTGATCTGAGTTCTGAGTCGTAAACTGAGGTAAAGAAAAGACAGAAAGGGACAAAATCTCTGCTGTGACCCCAATCAAATGTTCAGGTTAAATCCAGACAGTCACATTGTGACTGCTGAGAGGCTCTGTCTACTTTCATTAGTTTCTCATCCGCAGGTCGACAGGGGAGACCCTGAACCTTAAGGGAGAGAGACAGAAGGAACTGGTCTCAGGGTTTGTTCTCAGTCAGAATAGAAGATCAAAGATGATCCAGGTAAAAGGTGAAGGATGATATCATTTCGCCTTGGGCGGTGCTGAACAGGTGGACAGGACTGCTCCTGGATGAAGCCCAATCGAGGTTTCAAATCCACCTCTTGATTCCTTCTGCCCATTCCCAGTCCGTCGCTGCACTTTGAAACAGTTCTGATAACAGCCTCCATTAGGCTGCTGTGCATTAGAGAAGAAACGGTGTACCACTCTCAATGATACACAATCATGATGTTAACATAGTGTAAAACATTTGATGTTTTGGTATTCAAATGTCCCAGACAATGCAAACTATACTGCAAAAGAATAGAAATCAGTGGAGAGACAACAACAGTAAAATCACCTTATATTCATCTCCCTTACCTGCTCCTTTGCTTTACCATCACTGCAGTTATTCAATCTTCACAAACAAAATGCCCAAAACCAGCCCTATTAGGGTTTTTTAAAACAAGCACTGGAGAGCAAAGAGGACATTCATTGACTTTAATGGGATGAACTGATCAACCATATCTAATAGAAATCATTGCCCCTGGCAAAAGCTGGAGCAGAATTGAATTACACATGGAACACAATGCTTTTATGGCTTCTTAGAAAACTGTAATTCAATCTGTTTAGTACAGAGAAGAAACAGATAAAGTCCAAATTAAGACATTAAAAAAGTTTTTTCTGTGTGAAGTACTATAGGAACCTGACGGTAAAGTCACCGTATGCATCTTACACCCTGTTAAGCCTGAAGACAGATCTGAAAAACAAAAATGTGTCAATCAGTAATTGCTCATCGGGAAATATGAAACTTCATTGTCAAATAAACAAAACCGTAAAGCTATCCCTGAATAAACCTCTGATTTTCAAAGATACTGTTTCGAAACATTTTCCTTCGCTGCACGTGCGTAAATCTGAATCCCACTGTGTCGCGAAAAGGACATGTACAAGTTTATGGGAACTTCGGCAGCACACACACAGACACACACACAAAAGAAGAAAAAGAAAAAAAGGCGATCATGCCATGTCGACCCCAGACTGAAGAGAAATAGTACAATTATAAAATATCACGTGGAGGAGAGAGAGTTCAAGGCTCGCAGTTTATGTCGTCTCTGTAGAAGAAGGCGAGTCTTAAAGTTCCTTCAGCATGGGCAGTCTTTCCTCAGATGCATCTGGACAACAGCAGCATCGGGTCATGGAGAGGTGCCCCTAGCTCTACCAAGTACGGAGGAAAGTCTTTCAATTACAGAGATTTCAATTGCTGTAGTGACGGGGACGTGTTCAAGTAACCATTCATCTCCTTCGCTGCCATTGATAGGAATGCTTTTAATCATTGTTTAGTGGTAAAGAGAGATGTTTTCTATTCTCTTTTTTCCACTTCCGTTCACCTACTCGACTCCACTTGTAATCGTGGAGTGTCTTGTTTAGGAGCTCACCCTTTAAGACTAGTTAAAAACATCTATTTTACTTTTGCATGTAGCAGTCGTTCTGGTAAGAGTTTCTTTGTGCGTCGGGACGTTTTTTTTTTTTTTTTTTTGTTATTACTTGTTCTGAGTTGCTTTTTGAATTATTGTGCTACTCGTATTAATGTAATTGTGTGTCCGCCCGAGTAGTAAACTTTTCTTTTCCAGCCTCTTCGTTAGATGTTGGACTGGACTGTTCACCGTTCCGTGCTCATTACGCATGGTGACGTACAAAGGATTTCGCGGTGAAGTGTTTCTCAGAGGACACCTGCTATCGCTGTGTGTAGATACGGTGTATATCTTAGTGCGACGTCTTTAATCGTAGCATGCATCATTGCGTTTCTCCTCTTAGAGAAGAATAATGTCACATCAACTTCACTCGCCGCCTCAGCCTTTATTTCCCGCTGTGCGTAACGGTGCTGGAACTTTACGCACAAACACCAAACCTTTTCCCTAAAGTCTGTCTCTCTGCCCTCCTCTCCAGCTCATGTGCACGAAGGCGTCACTTGCAGTTTCGTCGGAGAAGCCCCATTTATCCGGTTTCAGTCAACGGGATAGTGGTCCAGGCGCACCGGCTCTGACCGCCGGCTCCAGCAGAACCCGCAGGGGGCCGTGAGAGCACCGCGCCGGCGTGGGCTTTGTACGCGTCTCAGAGAAGATGAATATCCAGGTTCTGCCAGAACACAAACTCTCATCGGTGGCCCCCCTGAACCAGTGCGATGTGGAGAAAAGAGATGTAGAACTGACGCTGGTTAAGGACCAGAATGGCGTCCAGTACACAAGTTCCTCCATCGTCCCCACCCCTGTTCCCTGCGCAGGTCCGCCTGGAGCATCCGACATCGACCGAGAAACTTGGGGCAAGAAAATAGACTTTCTCCTGTCTGTCATTGGCTTCGCGGTGGATCTGGCCAATGTTTGGAGATTTCCTTACTTGTGCTACAAAAATGGAGGGGGTGAGTATGTGTTTCTGGCTGATTCATGTGCGTATAACTCTAGTACAGGGCATCAAACTCTTTGCAAGGTTAAGTTATAGTAGTCTTCAACTGCTAATTAAGTGAAATAATGAAATAGAAGGTCGTGTAGGACTTATGCTGTTGAGAAAATTGCAACACAGTGCCATGGTTAGTTTTTCTTAATTTGTTTTTTATTTTCACTTTTGAAAAAGGTGTCCCTCATAAAGTAAATACATCGATTTTTTTTTCTATAAATGACTCTAAATGTGATTCAAGTTAGGACCCTGGTTCTAATTTAAGTTCCTTTAATCTTGCTAGTCCCAGGTGTACTGATGGAGGAAGTGCATTGATGAAGGAAATACCTCATTTCTTTCAAGGCATGCACAACTGAGCTGTATAATTTGAGACTGGCAGATAATTCTTGAAACGTGACAAGAGGTCAAAGCAAACTGATGTTTGTTTGTGGGAGGCTGGTGGACACTGATGTATTCAGTGAGATATCACATACATGAAAATGTAAACTTGCTAGACTTAATTCAAAACTGTTCACTGAGCCAGTTTCCATTGTTGAAGTGTCCTTTAACCTTAGATGAGGAGAACTTGAAGAAAAAAAAAGAAGAATAAAATTACATGAATGTGTGAAATGAAAATTCATGAAATGTTCTAAATCTATTTGGAATCAGGTGATTTGTCAAATATACTGCCTTCTGCAACTAGAACTTTAAGAACAGGTTTCTGAGCTGATAATAATTCAGTCTGAATACAAATGAATGGCAGACTTCTGGTCAAAGTTATTGAACATTGAATCCGCACTTGTATCGAAAGGAATGATGACAGTTATGTAGCTGAAGCACTTATTGTGTTGTCATGAAGAGTGCTCACTAGGTGTGACCCGTACTGTTTGTCTACGCATTAATTTTACATGTAAAAAAATATATAAATCAACTCCACCACTGGCCTGTCAATCATATTGGCCCGCAGCAAAATGTATTAATTTGATTAAGTGGATAATGTGTCATTTCTGATGGACAATGTCAAAACCATTGTGCCTAGAAGAGGTCATTTCCTTGTTGGTCGACGTTGTACTCCAGCACAGTGTGAAAATAGCTGAGAGCCTTCGCACTTGTTTGCTATGATGTGTTCTTTTTCTAAAAATGACAGGCCCCCAAACAATGCTTTATCCGCCTTATCGCCGTTCTGAGGTACTTTTCTTTGCCTTTTTAGTATCAAGAGTCCCATCTGGCATTTTGTAAAAATACAGAAAGCTCAACATTACTGTATCGAAAGACCAGTTAATTAAACAGCCATTTTGTGTTTATCCCAGGTGCCTTTTTGATCCCCTACATCCTTTTCTTGGTGATTGCGGGGATGCCATTGTTCTACATGGAACTTGCCTTGGGCCAGTACAACAGGGAAGGGGCAGCTACCATTTGGAAAATATGCCCCGTCTTTAAAGGTGAACTCTAAAACACACACACACACACACACACACACACACACACACACACACACACACACACACACACACACACACACACACACACACACACACACACACACACACACACACACACACACACACACACACACACACACACACACACACTTAAGTGTACAAGTGTACGACTGTGCACACATGACCATGCATGTCTCCGGACTTTAGCCTTTCTCCAACCTCTTAAGCTGCACCCACAGTTTAGTCATTCTCCTCTCTGGCCTTTAATTTCATGTCTTTGTTTTTGTCCTTTCACCTCCCGAGGTTCACGAGTGTCACCTAAACCTAACACTTGTCACAATAACTCTCTCATCCCTCTGTAATTTTCTGTCTCCGATTGTACTTGCACCCGGATGCCCCGGCGTGTGTTTTGTGTAAATGTCAATTTCCAATGACTGCAACAAAATCAAACCAGGCTCGTGACCAGACCATGCCAATGAAAACAAATGATTCAATTACAAGTCAATCAATTATATTAATTAAAAAAAATACAATAAAAACATGACCTATTATGAACTCAATTACTCAGAATCACTATGAGCCTCTCAAAATGGATTATTATGTATTGATGCTTGGCAAACCTTAAAAATGATACTCACCTTGGGTTAATTAGAGAGACTGTGTATGACTGCAATATTGTATTTACTCCTAATGTAAGCCTTTAAATGGCACTCGCTGTGATAAACTTAACAAAATAACTACAAGTGGGTGGCGTCGGTTCAGGTGCTAGATCTAGGTTGTCTTCCTAAAAAGTAAAATGTGCTATACAAGTGAGGCTCATCTCCCATTATCGTTCAGTACAGTCAGAGAAATTGTCTCTGTCTGCACAACTGAAACAGCATTAGCCATTGCTGATGTTGGCTTCAGAACTACGAGGAGGGTTTGTTTTTTTCCTGAATAGAAGGAAGGGTAACAGGTCAATGGGCTGCTCTATTTTGAATGAGAACTTCACATTCCAGTGGAAACCGAACAGTAGAGATAGTCCCAAATTTTCAGTACAAAAGTCAGGGAAAGTCACTTTTTATTGCTTAATGTGAATGCTGATCCAGCTTTTCAGCAGCTGAATTGATGGCGGTTTAGGACTTTGAACCTCATCTACACCCATTGAATAATAAGAGGTGAACCTCATAATAATATAATAGTCAAAAACGAGAAGATTTTAACAAAGAGGCTACTTCAACTGGAAGGTGTAATAAAAAATGTTTTTGTTTTACCTTGTATATGCCCTGCTGTTGGCTGTTTCAGTTTATCACAGTGTTCACGAACCGTTTCTACAACCTGACAAGTAACTCTTTGTCTTCAGGCGTGGGATACACTGTGATAATTATAGCCCTGTATGTTGGCTTCTACTACAATGTCATCATCGCCTGGTCCCTCCACTACCTGTTCTCCTCCATGACGAGAGAGCTGCCATGGCTCAAATGTGGGAACAGCTGGAACAGTCCCAACTGCACTGATCCCATAGCCATCAATGGATCTGTTCTTGGAAATGGCACGTCTTACGCCAAGTACAAGATCACCCCAGCGGCGGAGTACTATGAGTAAGTGATTTAACAAAAAACCCAAAAACATTCATCAGATTGTAACTTATACAAACAATACTACAAAGCCTGATGCCAACATGCTTTATGTGAATATACGGAAGTATGTGTTTATAGTTTTGATTGATGCTCCCCAATATGGCAAAAGAAATTCCTCTTATGCTGCACATACCTGGCAAGAAAGATATTTCTGATTCTGACAATATGATAAGAATTTACATTTAAGCTATCAGATACATCACATAAAACACATTATTTAACCTGCCTGTACTCTCAGTTGCTTTTTACACAAGATGTATTTGCTGTTATGAAACCATGACCGCTGACATCACATAACACGGCAAAATAAATCACTTTGATGCCCAATGAATGACACGATGTAGGGTCCCAATCATTCCGTCATAAATACATGATACAGCTTAGAGAACAAAATCTACACAAACACACGCAGTGTGCCAGTTTTAAATTTTGATGCCAGGATCTGTGATAGTGTGGAAATGCATCAATACATATAATATTTGATGCCAGCCAGGCATTTTCGTGTTTCAGGAAACTTTATTTTATTTTATTTTTTAAAACAAAGTGATATCAAGCCATGTTCGTAACACAACAGCATCGCTTCATAGTGAAAGAGTGTGGGTGGTAAGTTTGCGTGTTTAAAGGAGAGACATGTGGCCTAACCCAGCGACTACAGACAAAAACATCCATCTTCAAAGTGGCTGAAGTCTAAATGTTTCCCTCAGATTTGTTTTAAAAGCTCATGCAGCGCTGGCTTCAATTACAAAATAAAGATATACAAATAGATGTCATCTGTACAGAAATAGATTGTATTTTTTCAAATAATATCAAATTATTTTTCTTACTTTACAACAGAGACGTTTGAATTATTAGTAATTGAGTGACGATGTATTGCCACAGCTACAAAGGCTTAGTTCTAATATGTTTGTTCCTGTTTTTTAGATCGAGTTTAGATGTTTGTCTTTGTGTCAGTTTTTATCATACGAACACAAACTTACAGATGAGTTAGGACAGTTACTAATCCCCCTGATGGTTGTTTGTAGGGAAATGCAGCCCGGTCAATGACTAAACCACCACGTGACGTCAGCAGAGTTGCTCCAAAATTATCCAGTTATTAATGTTTGCACTATAAAAGGTGTATACGGAAAATGTTCAAATGCACTCTTTGAAGTGCTTGGAAAAAAAGCTCTGTCTGCTTATAACTTCAAAGGCGGCCAGTTCTGTGCTGCCCAGAGGAAGTTCCGTGAAACGACTTGGACAATACAGAGGACACATGTGAAGTGTGACGCACGGAATACATTGAGAGTGCATCACAGCCAATAGAGGCTTGTTGAAGTTTCACCCCCGTTCTGCAGCGCGCTGCCGTCTTCTGCCATATGCTTATTTAATCTGTGTCTCTTGTAAATCACAGGGTTTGAGATTTCTTAGAAGTTGAAGGATAACAAGAGACCCTCAAACAGAAAGTGATGCAATTCCATGCAAGGGGTAGACACTGTGTTTAAACTTGTGGGTCGGAATATTTCGACCAGGTGGACGATTACATTTCGAACGCAGGGGAAAAATAGTGTCGGATTTGCAGACAATGACACAAAGAGTGTACTTTAGCATGGATCTCGCATGGTTAGACACGGTGGGGGATAATAAATCCTCCTGCTTACAGCTAGCTTTGAGCACACGAGCAATGCCAAGGCACAGCGTGACGCAGGCCAACTGAGTCAACAGTTCTCTTGCTTCACCTCTTACACTCCACTACACCCACAAACCCTTTGGAGCTTGGATTCTAGCTTGAGCGTACAGAGGAAGATTATGAGACAAAGAGCTCCAGGGAGCAGCTGGATAAAATCCCTCTCACCACCCTGCTCCGCACTGGACCGCAGTTAACAGCAAAATAAACTACCTGTGTTTCAGCTGGATTCCCAGTGTGAATACACTAAAGTGACGCCGGCAGTACTGTGAGGTGCTCTATTGGCACTGATGTTTAAACGCTTTGTTTATGTTACACAAGATGCAAAGTTAATAACAGCAACTTTATGTGAAGGCCCTGGTTTAGGTGTCTCCCTCGTCTGGGTCCAGTATCCCTGTTCAGTAATCCAACAACATTCCTTCTGACTTTACACCTGTAATTGGCTTTTTGTTACGCCAACCACCGTGGAGGAGAATACAGCATTGCTATGTTTAGTACAATGAGATACCACCTCAGCTTTGATTTCTCTTTCACTTATTTTTCGAGCGTTTCTTTGGTTCCGAGAGGTGGCATAGCAGTGACTATAGACTGATCTAGTATGTGGTTAATGGGTGATCAACCATTTCCTTATTTACTCATGAAACTGACAACATAATGCTATCATATTTGCCTGGGCCTTAAAATTATACTCGTAGATCAGTCAACTGATGTCAAACACAACAAAGTAGTGTGGTGTTCTGTGTAAAGCCCCAGTCAAAATTGATTAAGGCTCCACAAAGCATTGCACTTCTTCTTCCATTCTTGTGATATCAATGTGCATTTTCACAACCTGTACATTCATGCTCTTCATGTCAACTTATTTGGCCACTCAGATGGAGTCTCACTGGCCTGATGGCCACCCAGTAGAGAGATGTGATTGGCTGAAAGCCACAAAGTGTGTGGAGAGAGCGAACTGAGCATCGGGATGGAAGAAGAGATGAGCAAGGCTTAAATTAGGTGTAAAGACAAGGAGCACTGCTATTTTGGGAGAAAAAAGAAATCACAAACATCATCTGAGTTTTTTAATACAAATCACATCAATATCACACTTGTCAACCAGAATGCATGAGCCCATGATGCGCATGAACTATAGTAAGTTATTGGTTCTTGGAGGGAGTCTATTTCTTAACTTTAATTAAAAACGATGTTGATGAATGTCAGACTCCCACTATTTGTTGAGCTTTCAAAAACCTCCCACTTTTTCAGTGAGAAGCTCCCGCTGCATTTTCTTCCTACTGGGAAGTGGGACCTTTCCCATTTTCCGGGTTTGGCCTCGCTGCATCGAGGAGAATAATTTACTGCTTGTTTCTTGTAAAAAAAAAAAAAGTACTGAAAATCACCGTACATTTTGATGTAAAACACTGAGGGCTTGATCTACTAGAGGTTTCAGAATAGAATAATAACGAATGGAAATGTGATGTTTTCCGCACATGGAAGCTGATAAATTGAGGTGAAAAAAGAAAAATAACAAAATACTGTGAGGAGAATGCACTAATTGGTTGATGTGCAATGTTATTAACCATATCTGAACACGTGGCATTATCTAGCAGAGATGTTACTGTTATTGAGGTTAGAGGCATTTCCCTAGTTGGCTTGCCATGACATTTCTTCACAGACTTCATTTTACTATATTTTCTTTGTTGCACCTCGAACTTTGACTTTGTGATCGATTACGACACGTCCAATTCCATCCAATCTCTCCAGGGTGCTAGAGGTTTGCCCGCAAGCAAACACGAGAACAAATTCAATTTCTAGCAGGCTGTTCTCATGCAAACAGAGTAAAACATGCAAAGCCCTCATCTGAAGACTAACCCTGCAATTAATTTACAAAAGTGTGCAGTTTAGCATGTTTGATGCAGGATGTCAATAAATCAGGCTCAGCGTGCATGTGGAAATTTCCGAGAAGTATAAACTCACATCGACTGGAACATTCATTAAGGGAAACATAATAATAGAAAAAGATCCTCCAAATCTATATGAAGTTATAGTAACAAAAAAATATTAAGGCTCATTCATTGTGAGTAACTAATAGGCAAACAATTTTCAACGATTTGTGTAATATAAATATTGTATTTAATTGATCTAGAAAGTTATTAAAAAACCCGGTCAGGTTTACGTCACACACTCGGTTAAACATTGCTTGTTTATATGGCAACAGTAGATTGTAAAACCCAACCGGACCAGACTCAACGTAAATAATACCAAAGTGAAGATCAACAGAGAGCACTTAGGTGGAATATCTCTACTTGAAGGAACCATGTGAGGACAGCCAGAAAGAAAACCTCTGACAAAGACAAATTGGCCGGGACACAGGAGCTTCGAAGGGATTTTCCATGATTAATTTGATATCGTGCAAAGATCAAACCAATGCTCCAGATGGTAAAACTTCAGAAATAAGGTATATTAAAGTTACTTAATAAAACTACCTAATTGATTGAAAAACAAGCGGATCATTAAGCTCCCTGCAAGCTGTGAAAGAATCACTTGTTCAACAGAAAGTCCCCACAGGTTCTTTGACGTTTGAGCTTTTCAGATTGTCGTGCTTCCTTTGTCTAACTTGGCTTGTGAACTCTGCATATGCTGTAAAGTTAATGGAAATATCTGTTGGCCAGTTTTTCATCTTCTAGTCTTCATTGGTCAACTTTAATCGCAAAAACATACACGGATGTGCTGCTTAGAAAAATAAACCCGCCTACCCACCGAGTAATTTAATGTAATTTAATTTTGAGTACTTTTCTTTTAATTCAGCCGGATGAGCTTCCACACTGTCACAGTTTGGTAGAAAGCAGCCGTCCTCAGGTCTGAACTCCACTCCAGCTTTTTTAACTATTTTGGCCAGCTTGCCCAATCCGTCAAAGCCAATGCATGACGATGTAAGCACACCAGTTTGCTTGGTCGGAATACATTGATGATCTCATCGAAAATTGGTTGATGTGCTATTGAAATAACAACAAAAATGAATCACATAACAAAATGCACTCTGCATGCAGAGTAGTTGTGCCCCTTATTTTTCGATTCGGAGTGGAAGTTTTCTTTTCAAAATGACAGTGATGGCAACACAGACTCATTTCATCAGCACGCTCACAACACCAAATCCATTCACTTTAGATCCAGCCATGAGTAACCACCATCTGATTTCATGTCAGGGAGAATGAGACTTGATGAATTGCTTTCATTTAAGGAGAGGAGATCTAATTACCAAGACAGTAGACAAGGTCGCTCCCATTTCAGTCGCTCATACAGTTTAACACTTGTTCAAAAAGTTACTATTGAAAAGCTATGGATGACTAATGATGTATGAATTGGCTTGAAATGATGCTGTATCCCTGAGCTGTGTTTTTTTCATTCATTTTGTTTATTTGTTTATTTTGCATTCTCCCCCTCCAAATTTCTGACAGCAGCAGTGTTGAGATAACAGCATTAATGTGTTTATAATAATCTGAAGGGATCGGGATTGACGTTTTGCCGAGTGTTTACTTGCAGAGCATTATGAATGCTGAGCAAGGGGGCCATAACACCAAACTAAACATTTACACAGAATTTAAATGTACCACCACCACCCCCTCCCCCACCCCCCAATAGAAATCTTCACACCGCTATTCGTTTCCCCAAAGATCGTACAGCTTTGAATTTATCAGCAGCAGATAAGTAAACACTGGAGAAGAACAGTGTGATAGAGCTTTCAGTCCCTTCTGAATCCGCGTGTGAACATACTTGAGTGTGCGTTTTCCGGCCTTTTTCTTTTCTGTGTGTGTGTGTGTGTGTGTGTGTGTGTGTGTGTGTTTTGTTGTGTAAGCAACTCGAGTATCAGATCCGCATCCAGTTCCCCTGGTTTTCAGCTCTTAGCATCACATGCCGACCTAATTTAATCTTGGTAGAGGAAAGTCCATGAGCAAATGTGAAAAGGAACAAAAGTGCTTCTAAATGTTTTACTGTGCGATATTGATAGCCAAATAAAATCGAGTGTGCTCCCGCCACATCCCAGACCTGGAGCGACATCTAACGGATTTAAGACATTCTTCAGTTTGTTGTTGGATTCATGTTTGTCCAACATGAGTCCTCGCTGGGCAAGACAGCTCTAGGGAGGTTTTACAACTAGAGTTATTGTATGTCTTTGCAGAGACTTATAAACTGTTTTAACTTTCAATATATCTGTGGACTACAGAAGATAGTAAAATAACACTCGGAAATCCAAACTGGAGCAGCAGGTGTTGATCCAACTTTCAAGCAACAATGTGTAACGGTTATTACTGTTGCCTTAGAGTGAGAGAATCGAAAGGTTTGACCTTTCTGTGTGGAGTTCTGTGTTGTTCCTTTGGGTGGCTTATGTCCAAGTACTCTGGCTTCCTCCCACAGTTCAAAAACATGTGTTTGAGGTTAATGTTTATTTGGTTTGTTTAAAGATTTCAGTCTCGTACGGGGCTGATGACGTCCATCATTTTGAAATACCGTAATTTCCAGACTATAAGCCGCTACTGTTTTCACACGCTTTGAACTGCTTAGACAATGAAGCCGCTAATTTATAGATTTTCACGAGTTAATGAGCTTCATGCTACCAATACATGGGTGATGCATTCAGGTGCATCATGTAAATCCAATCTTTCTTTTTTTTTCTTTTTAAATTTGGTGGCTTATATTCAACTGTGCTCAAAAGACGGGAAATTACAGCAAACATAGATCGCCAAGAATTGTATTATTATTATTGTTTTATTTATTTCATGTTTTGAAAGCAACTATGTGCTTTGCATGCATATTTGTATCTAATATTAACAGCTTCCATTATTTCTGAGAAACTTTATGTTTGTACTTAAATACACCAAGCTGTTGTCATCTCCTTAAAGGTCATTCAGGAGATGCTTCTATGCGAAGCAGCAACAGTTTATTCATTGATTCTCCTCTGAAGGAGCATTCTTACTCGTTGGCGTTTGTCTGGTTAAGATAAAGTTGTAATGTGCAATAATTTTGTGGAAACATGAATGATGGCATATAAACTCTGCTTCGCACCAGTAAACCAAAACTACTGGGAGCGTCAACATGGTCCCAACACCTGACATGACAAACCATAAGCGCCAACACTTTAAAGCAGATGTTCATCATTGGCATTGCTGTGTAACTAACAAATTCCTGTTGGTGTTTTGACTTGTGCGTATACGTGTAGATGTTTATGGTGATTCCTCAGCTGGTAAAAATACCACCTCAGTGACCACCCAGAATGCATTCAACCCAGCAGACAGCATAGCGGGGTAACTGATGTTCATTTTGTTTCATTAAGTACAACACAACAGCTGTCCTGCACTATGTTTTTGTTTACTTTTGTCTGAATCAGAGAACAGCACAACCGGTACAAGTACAGCTTCAGTCTCTGTACAGTCATGATAGTCATTATATATATATACGTATATATATATATAGAGAGAGAGAGAGAGAGAGAGAGAGAGAGAGAGAGAGAGAGAGAGAGAGAGAGAGAGAGAGAGAGAGAGAGAGAGAGAGACACGATGTTACTCAGTCAGTGTGCCTGGATGTAGAGAAAGGAAGTTTAAATAAGAATCATTAAAGCTTTAAAAGTGTTAAGCACTGGGCTTTTTTTTTTTTTTTTTTTAATTCCACCTGACAAAATATCCCCTAATTTAGTGAAGAACAGCTGCAGAGGAGTGAGGCCAAAATGAACAGCCTCTGGCTTTTTGAGTGGTAGACTCTGAAATCTCCTGATGACCAGGCCATAATGAAGATGTGAAGAAATGGAGGGCAATTTAGGAATTTTTGTTCCACCTCATCAAAACTCAAAATGTCAGAGTGAAAATCAATAACCTTGTTTCAAGAAAAGAGACCCATCAGTTTAATAACTCCCCTCATAACCGACGGTGGGGAGGATTCAGCCTGTTACTGCAGCTGCAGCAGAAATGAAGCGCAGCAAATACAATCGCAGCGTCTATTTTAGTCCTTGTAGTTTTCGCCGGCGACCAAATTGGCCAAAGTGATCATGTGTACTGTACCACATGAACTCTGCCCTCGTCTCCACTATTGTAAACGTGAATTGTGCACTTCCTCCGCACTCCCCTAAAGCAGACGCTCAAAGAATGAGCTCACAGCTGGAAAGAATGTTTAGACAGGGAAGGAAGAGACACTATTTGTCTTCCCTTGTTTCACTTTGTTGAAATACAACACTTAAATCTTTTGATACTCGTCTTTGGCTCGAGGACATGGCCTGATAATAGCAACACAATAAGAGGTTATTATTGACACTTTCAAAGCATTTCATACATTCTTTAGGCGAGAGGGGAAAATCATTTATTCACTTCTGAAACAAAGCAGGAGATGGCTGGAAAGAAAACCTCAGAACCCACAATCTTCACAGATTTGTTTCCGTGCTTGAATAATATATAAATATGAGTTCACCAACATTTTTTTAAAGAGACACTTATTCAAGAATGCTGAAAAATACAAAGTGCTATATGTTCTAAACAGGTGCACAGTTCACTGCTAATGACAATGAATCTTCATATATTTAAGGAGGAAGAGACAGTTACGAGCACTGAATGGAAAAACAATATATTCAAACATAATTTATATACGAAATATCACACGGTGCAATGTGATCTGGGTGACAGTGCTCAGACTGCCACCCCTGCGACCCGGAAATGGATAAGCGGGAGAAAATGGATGTATGTATGTATGGATGGATGTATGTATGGATGGATGTATGTATGGATGGATGGATGGATGGATGGATGGATGGATGGATGGATGGATGGATGGATGGATGGATGGATGGATGGATGGATGGATGGATATCACACTTTTGGTGACTTTATCTATGAAGTCAACAACTTGCATTTTCTAATCATGCTATTTGCACTGAACAGTATTTTTAAACACATCCCGTGAGATAGTACTATGTTGGTTGCTACTAATCTAACTATTTTCACTCAAACACTCAAAAGGTGAAGTTCTGTCACACCGCTGCTTAGAGACTCTGACTCTGCACCGTCTCATATGAAAACAATAAATAGGGTGCACTTCCCACTGGTTTTTATAATGGCATCTGATAGGCAGGTGGTAAGGATACAGCTAAAACCCGCCGGGCAGTGCTACCTTCAGTCCATCAGAAAGATGGATCTTACTTATTATTTCACTCTGCCTCAAAGTGCAATAAGGCATCATACAGTCATATTTACCCTAATCCCACAATGACATTATATATCAGTTTTTTAATTAGTATTGATGATTATTATTATGATATGATATATTATGATTGTTATGATTGTACGTTTGCTTATGCTTATTATTATTATTATTATTATTATTATTATTATTATTATTATTATTATTATTATTATTATTATTATTATTATTGATGTTTTATGTCTCAATTCACATTCTGTAACCCTGTAATTTTCATTGAATAACATACAACAACATCAAAGATTTCTGTGTTTTAGTTCTACAGTACACTATCTGATCGGATGAGTATCAAGACTGTAACAGTGACGAGCACTTTTTTAATGACGATAACAGACAGTTTAGTTGAATTTGTGCTCCTAAAATACTTGGCTAGACTCAGTTATATAGGATGCTGCAGCAGTAACTTAATTTCTATGCATTAACTACATTACATACATGTGAGTTGGAAAATGTCAACCTGAATTGACAAAGTGAGCCTGAGCCAACACTCAGAGCCACCGGCAGGGTTTCTCTGTGAGAGATTAAGTAAATATTACAATATGTGATAACTGATAATAATAAAATACTGTTCTTGGTTTACACCACTCAAACTGCCCAGATTCAGGTGAATATCTTCTGACTACAGTGAAAAGATATGTTGACATGTGGACGTGCCCAATTTCATATTAATGTTGACAGTTTAAAAAAAAAAAAAATCAATATTCTTTGCAAACAAGAAGTAGGATCTTTACCAACTAAAGCAGGATGAACAAACACACTAACTAAACAATAAAAAAGTTTGTTTCAAATTATGAATGTAAATATCCGGGAGTATCGCATTGGCAACTATCATTTGTCTCTGTTTTGTTGTTTGGTTTTTTTTTTTTAATCCAGTTTCCGAGATCCAACTCTCCACACTCTCAACATACTGTTTACATTGTTCCCATCATAATTGATAAGGCCACTAGAGGAGAAACATTTAGATTAAAGTTGTATTCGGCAGTTATTTTTTCCAGTATGAAAATTGGACAATAGGAATATATTAGCTTTTTTGACCACCATAGCTGTTTTAGAAAAAAACAGGAGAAAAAAGTGCCAAACTGTGGTTCTGACAAGAATAAAAAACCCTACATGTGTAGCTGCACTTCTTATCTTGATTTTCCGCCATCGCTGTTTTGAAAAGTGCTACAAATTCCAAATGCATGGTTTTCTTATCCACAAATAAGACGTTATTCAGCTTTCTCTCTAAAACGATTGTGAAACACCTCAAGAGTTCACCTTAATTACAGAATGCCTGATATCAAAACACAGTGGGCGCATTCTGTCGTTGCAGACGAGGTGTGCTGCATCTCCATGAAAGTCGGGGCATCCAGGACCTGGGCATGCCTCGCTGGGAGTTGTCTTTATGCCTGGTTGTGGTGGTCTTTATCCTCTACTTCAGCCTGTGGAAAGGTGTCAAGTCTTCAGGGAAGGTACGTGCCTCCACCAACACCTAAACATCAGCCTCCTTAAACCTGTTATAAATGTTTTGCTGCAGCACCAGTTTAGCCTGAACTGTCCAGAGGGAGTGATAAACAGTGTGAGGACCAGAGCCTCCTCTCAATTATTCACAGCCCGACTGTTGCAAGCACAACAATTTGTGTTTAGAATATCTCTAAGTCGCTACATATTGCTCTGCATTTATGTTATGTTGGTGTAGCATATGACTATACAACTTTTAAAGTCACAATGAGACAAGCAAACGTTTTCTTTTTCAATTATTATAATCAACTGTTGTCACGTTGATGTCTCTTTCCATTTCCCCCATGCCTTGTTCGATTCAGGTGGTGTACATCACTGCCACCATGCCCTACGTAGTCCTGTTTGTGTTGCTCATAAGAGGAATAACTCTACCCGGGTCTATGGATGGGATCAGAGCCTACCTCCACATCGACTTCAACAGACTCAACAATCTGGAGGTCAGAAATGTCACTTGTGATCCGCAGCCTTTGTATTTAAAATGTAGTAAATGAGCTCTTGTTACACTCAGGGAGCAGCTTTTAGCGGAAGCGAAAAAAAAGAAACTATTTTTGTTGAAATACGCTTTAGAAATTTAAGTTTCACAAGAAATTAATAAATGTTGTGATGCAGACAAAATGGAATGAGAAGCTACGATCAATGTTACAGGGTCATCGGTAGTTTCACTCTTAATTTGAACAAGGAGAAAAATCTGCTTTGCTTAGATATTAAGTACCTTTATTTGATGCCCTTTGTTCAGGCTTCTGGGAAGCTTTAACAACTATGAAGGGAGGAGAAATTTAATTTGCTCTGAAAATAATAGGATGCATAGACCAGATATCCTCCCATCTTTCCCGACAAGTCACCGTGGCCAGAAAAAACACGAGCTCAAAGTACTTAAAAAAAATTGGTTCCTGTAACACGGAGAAGATATTAATTATGTTGAGCACTTTAATGTAGCAGTAACTGGAGTGTGTATGTTTAATATGTCATCTTAACATCCAAAATCTGAAAAAAAGAATTGCTTGGATTGATTGTAAGTTTGGTGCTGAAAGGGTGTTAAAGCCAGAGTTTGGTGAGTTAGACCTCCAGGTTTTCGTGATGAACCATTTGTTCATTTTACAAGCTACGAGTAACATTAAGATCAGAGCCTGTGCAGGTTAACAGAGCCTCGGTTCTGTGTTGCTGTAATTTATGGGGTGTAGCGCTTTACGCTCTATGGGTGAAAGGCCAGATTCCATAGGTGCCTCCCTCTCTGAATGTATTCACAGTAAATGAGTGAATGCACGCTGTGTGCACACTTAAGATATTATCTTCCACTTTCTGAGCTAATGTATATGTGAAGGTTGAAGAAGAAAAAAAAAGTTCATGTTTTTACAAGACATTGCCGGGAGTTATATAAAAGCTTAATTGTTGTGTTTTGTGAGTCAGGTGGCCTGGGCTCATGACACATGGAAAAAAAAATATGTTTTTCTATTTAGAAAACACACGCAATGACATTTTCAAGCAGGTCGAGATGTATTTGTGTGGCATAAAATCCGTGGTTACTGAAAGTGTTTCGTGTCCTCGTTCATTTTTCCGTAGGTGTGGATCGACGCTGCCACCCAAATATTCTACTCTCTGGGTGCGGGATTTGGTGTGCTCATTGCCTTTGCCAGTTACAACAAATTCGACAACAACTGTTACAGGTTTGTAAGAGTTTGGCCTGAAACAAGCCCGCAGCGACGTGACATCTTGCTGGTTATTTAACAGTCAGCCTTTTTTTTTTTTTTTTTTTCCCCCTCCAGCTTTTAACTGGATCACAAAGCAAGGGTGATGCTAATCTTTCCAGTTGACCCCCTGTGGTCAGGTCTTATTCCGGCTGATAAAGTACAGGCTGGGAAGGGTTTTCACATTATAGCCAAAGGCAAGATGTTGACTGGTTTGTCATAGAGCTGCTCTTCCTCAGAAAAAGCAGGACAGGAGACTGTGAGCTTGGCTAATCTTTTTTTTTTTTTTTACACATTAATAGGAAGATGCTGTTGGCAAGTCAGAAAAGCAGTACGACCTTGTGAATATGTTGCCTTTGCTGGAGCTACACACAATTTCCACAGCGTTGAATGATTATGATACTGTCACAGTCTTAACCCAAAAGAAATAGTCAAACAATGTCTCACCTCAGAGGTGAATCATGATGTAAAAATCAGTGAGGCATTTAATCCAAATCAGCACACTGCTTTGCATCACAAACCCCGCCCCGCCCTTCGAGTCCCCTCTCATTTCCTCCACCTTCTTTAACCCCAAACTGGGCCTCTTTTTCTTTCCCCTTCTTGTGTCCCATTAAAAAAAAAAAAGAAGAGTGCGCCCTTGCTGAAAGGTGGGATTTGCATTAAGCCCTTTGGTGGCAAATTAACAAATTTGAAGTGGGTGAAAGGGAGCAGTTTGGAGAAGCAGGCATCAATATGAATCTGTGTTCCCTCTAAGAAAGCGCTGAAAGCAAAACTGTTAGATTGAATAATCTCTAATCTCTAAACTCACTACAAGTAACTTTATTTTTAAAATGACTATTTTTCAAAATGTTAACCGTAGGATAAGTGAACCTTTTAAATGCCAGTGATAAATGGAACTATGAAACTATTTCCGTAAAAACCTAAAGGCATCATTTCAACAAGTTCAAGAGGTTAATTTATCACATGTATGATTATACATGTACAGCAGCGCTGGAATGTGTTCGCAGCTACTCCAGAAACTGTGCAAGTCGGAGAGAAACAGTAGTTATATTCCACAAACTCTTTGATAAAGAGAAAAACTAGGACCACTCACAGAAATGTGAGCAGTCCTAGTTAAATATACTCATTGTACTGCCTGGAAATTACATTTAAAAAGTACCTAATTTATCTGGTGATATATGGCATGTCTGTTTCCACTGTGCTGGTTTGTCATGCATGATCCGAGCTGCGCTTTAATGCAGTGAAGAGTAGATATGAATAGAACTGATAAAGCATCTATTACAGCCTGCAAAACAGACATGAAGAAAAAAAAACTTCACTTGGAGGTTTCTGCTCCCTAAACCCAGCCGAGGTCAAGCTGACCTTGGCTCAGTGCGTCAGACATCAGTTTAATTCTGACAGATCAGCACTGTCATTTTTTTGTCAGCCCATTAACAAGTACAAGAGAACAGCAGCTTCTCTATAGTCGCAATATCCCTCCTAAAAACACTTTCCTTCAAGATCAGCCCATGCAACGCTGGCCTACAACCCAAAAACATCTGAAAATGAAGAAAACCTATCAAAGGGAAGCGCTGATGTTATCAGAAGCTTCCTGGTGTTTGAACAGCAGTTTTCTGATATTAGCCTTATCAGTGGAATCAACCCTGTGGAAAATAGAGAGGATCGGTCTTTGAAGGTTGAAGAGCTGAGCGCCTTGTTTTTGTTGTTGTTCACTTTCCACAGGGATGCTCTTTTGACCAGCACAGTGAACTGCGTCACCAGTTTCTTCTCAGGGTTTGCCATCTTCTCTGTGCTCGGATACATGGCGTACAAACACGGGGTGAGAATAGAGGATGTGGCCACAGAGGGTGAGTAATGATTCGCTCATAAGTGGAAGATTTCAACTTTGAGTGCGTAGTTTAATATGTAACGATATTTGTGGTACACACAGGGGCAGGTTTGGTGTTCATCATCTATCCCGAGGCCATCTCTACTCTGCCCGGCTCAACATTTTGGGCCATTGTGTTCTTCATTATGTTGCTGACCCTGGGAATTGACAGCTCAGTGAGTACCAGGCACTATTGCAGCAAGAAAAGACGCTTCAGTGAGGCTTCTCAGTGTTTAGGATTTAACATCATTTGTCAGCGTTGATGAATATACTTTTTGAAGTTTTTTAGTTCGTCCTCTAATTCTTTTAAGCTTCTGTTGTTTCATTTTCTTTTCGTTAGAGGAGATTGCTATTATTTTGCCTCTCAGCACCACCTTTAGAGCGTCTCATAGAAATGGTGGCGTCACTTCTTTATTATCGTTATATTCTAAGTATGTATGAATTTCAGTTTTCAATTTTTCTTTAATAGCTGTTTTTCTTAAATATTTGTGTTCAACCTCCAAGACGTAGATCTAATCTTATTATTAAGTTGGACTGGCATGTACACTAGGCAATCATCTGAAAGAGTGCTCAGGCCAATTTCACAATCTACTGACTTATGGATATCTTGTTTAAACATTATACACATTATGTGCTGATGGGTAATGTGTGTAGTCATGACAGGTTGGATTGGTATTCCTCCACACAGCCACAATTCCTAATTCATTCATCATAATCCCAATTCTTTTACTAATATTTTTGTAACTGATTTTCCATTTGAAGAGTCCAACTTTAGATTTCATTGAATATTAAAGTCACCACCACATATTAAGATTCCTTGGGCTTTTGTAGCTATTGGCTTCTCAGCATTTTGATGTGTGCACATGTAAAAAGACAATATTAGAAGGGCAAGTGTGAGTCAAAGAGTCCACTCTAATCAACAGTATAAGGTGTTGTAATGCAGTAAAATGTGGGGCAGGCGTCCCCTGGGGGCGTGCTGGAGAGCTTTCTAGGGTTTGCAAGGAAAGATCTGGAGATTGGAGGAAAACTTATTCTCATCATATTTTGTTTTGTAGTAGTTTGAGAAGAAATCGTGAAAAAATAAAGAAACAAATGGATGGTAAAGCTATAAATCATCTTATGAATATGTTACGACTGTAATAAGGAATTTATCGTTTAAATAAACTTTACAGTGTTACAACAGTATATGTGATAAGCATATCAGTAGCTCAATGTACAATAATAATATTAATAATAATAATGATAAAAACGTTATTGACATAGTGTCCTTCATACATTAACTGCAGCTCAAAGTGTTTCTGAAATTGGAAAGGACAGAAAAAAAACACCTAAAAATGTTAGAACATCAGTAATATCACATTAAATGAGAGGAAGCCTTAAAAGTAGACAAATACAAATGAGATCACATAGCAGACAAGAATAATGTAAAGAAAAACAATGAAAGATCACAATATAAAATCGACTTCAAATAAATTAGATAAAAACAAAAAAGACAAGAGAATAGTTTAACACAGTGTTAGGTCGATATAAAAAAGATATACTTTCTAAAAACTGGGAACAGATGATGCGGGGTGAAAATGAAGCTGTGAAGAATTCCACAGTTCTGGTCCATAAAGAAGCAGCAGCTTCAGCAGTGGCTTCACCGGTCTCTCTGTGTTTCATGATAGAAACACTTAATCAGACTGTTATAGCAGATCTCAAATGATCCCAGCAAATCTTAGGATGTGAAAACCATTAAGTGTGGCTTCCAACCACAAATCACTATTTGTATGGTGGCAATGACGGTTCAAAGGTGTAAAGTGGTTCGAGTTCTGTGAGGGGGTCTTGAATGTTTTAAACCGTGCAATCTGAAAGCCATCCTATTTGAGCCGGTTATTTTAACACGGTGAAATCATTACGAAAACAGAAAAACCTCAGTGAGGACACTTTCAAAACTTTCCATTTGTTAGCTGTCTCAACCAAACATTAAATCATACTTGAGCCCTGCGAGCAGGTTTACTTTTCTCACCCCCCTTTTTTTTTCTTTTTTTCATTTTTTCATAAAGCTGTATTTATTTATTTTTTTTGTCTTTTTTGGCAGCCTTAAATCAACTGGCTTCACAGGGAAGTTGTTACAGTGAAATCCACAGAGTATTAGACGTGTTATTGTGCACTTTCAACTTAGAGCAAATTGCTCTTGAACACATATTAAATACTTGTACAATATCCTGCAATAGTAAATCCTCAGCTATACGTCTTTTTTCTTTATCATAATTGGAATTCAGGCTTATGTACCACTATGCGAAGGAATTATCTTTTCTCTTGCAGGATGTTTTGATGTCTTGTGTAAAACTGTAAACAGATTGTTTTTGTCTGCAAAAAAACTTTCCACTTTTATTCACAAATACTTTTTTAGTCTTTATTTAGATAACACATGATTCTATATAACGACAAATTACCCAATCACTGTCACTGGCGCCTATTGCAAGTTAAAATCATTAGTGAGAAAACAAATCCTCCTCACATGATGAATAAGAGGGGGATACCTTGTATTTTTATATTTATTATAAAACTAGTGTGTATGTGTAAAATTAAGATCAAATTAATCACAGTGTTGAAGCAAAAGTGTAACAGGTGCAACAGTTTAAATCCAAATAAACAGACTCTTAGTAAAAATTCTACTGACCTGACATCAACTTATACTCTGAATTTTCAAGGAATCTATTTTTTAAATTATTTTATTTACCACTTGCAATAGAGAAAATCATGTGTGGCCGCTGGATCACATTTTTAACTACCATTATCAGTTGATGAAATTATAATCTCCCTGTCTGCACATAATGTTTTGCTCGCTTACACTACCTACCAGTAGTGTAGTAGAACTGGCTAATCTATACTAATGACACTTCAGAGTCAGGTGTGTATTTATGGATAGCTCTGTTGTTTTAAACTTAGCCTTTGTGGTATTGTAGTGGAAATGTTAACAGTTAATTAAATGAGTGTTATTCAACTAAACCTAGCCTGACTAGAATCCCCGCAAACCCTCTCTAGACCTCTTAAGTGCACACATTTGTTTTGAAGTGAAATCTGAGTATTGTGTGTTTTTTCACAGATGGGTGGGATGGAGGCTGTAATCACAGGCCTGTCCGATGACTTCAAGATCCTCAAGAGAAATAGAAAAGTCTTCACCTTCGCCACAGCTTTCGGAACCTTCTTAGTTGCCTTGTTTTGCATCACTAATGTAAGAATCAGCTCATCTGGTGCTGTTTGGTTAAGACATTTGCTCCATTGTTTACCATACATTTTATAAAAGTATCATTGTGGTAATACACTGGGGCTCTACTGTCGTAGAGGTTGATGCTCTCACCGCACAGTGCCAGGTTGGGGTCCGGTCTTTCTGTGCATGCATGTTTTCTCTGGGCAGTCTGTTTTCTGTCCACAATCCCAAAACACGCTTTTAAGATTAACATGTAACTCTAAACCCCAAAATCCTGAACTGAAATAAGCAATATAGAAGATGGATGGATGGATGGATGGATGGATGGATGGATGGATGGATGGATGGATGGATGGATGGATGGATGGATGGATGGATGGATGGATGGATGGATGGATGGATGGATGGATGGACGGATGACTTAAATACAGTGAATGCTTATTAAAACATAGGAGGTTTAAACTGCTCTTGCCTCTTCAATCCTCACTGAGAAATTACCTCAAAATGCACAGAAACGATCAAAAGAGCTCCACTCCGATAACAAATCAGAATTAAATTATGGCTGTGTCCGGGAAGCCATTGATTACTTGACTCTGTAGGCCCTATTCATTGGCATAGAGTCAGCGCCAAAGAAATGCCCTGTGATTACAGAAGTGGAGACATTGGAGACAGAAAGGTATTATGTCCGTGATTCACATGGTTTCGCCCCTTAATCCAATCAATAAATTACTGAAACGTTGCGGCATGCCTTCCGAATCCTTGACCCGTGGTGCAAGAAATGGACAATTACATATGTGGAACTTGTCTATGCTGGCAAGTGAAGTCCACAGGGTGAGCTTTAAGTCACAATCTATTAGGTTGGCTCGCCGAATGACTGCTCGCAAAGTTTTAATGGTCTCTAATTGTCTCAGTGTTATACATCACATACTCACACGTCATACTCTTACATCATTTTTCTTTTTCTTTCCACTTCTTAAGGGCGGTATCTACGTGCTGACGTTGTTGGATAAGTATGCTGCCGGGACTTCTATATTGTTTGGCGTGTTAATCGAGGCCATTGGAGTGTCATGGTTTTATGGTAAGAAACTGTTCTCTCATAGTTTTGGAATTCAAATACGGAGCTTTTGTTCCGCTAACTGCACTGGAAGAATGTGTCATCTGGTAATAATATGAATGACAATAACATTACTGAAATAAAAATGATCTATTTTCATTACTTGCTATGATTTCAAAACCTGTGATATGATCGGGGGGTAAAATTGAGTGTAGAGAAGGTCATGTTGATAGTGGACATTTGTTTTAGTTCAACAAGGCAGGAACAAGTGGCTCTAATCAGAAGATGAAGTTCAGCCAATACTAAATAAGCTCCTGTAGAGTAAACCGCAAATCGTGGTCATTATTGTGACATTTTGGCTTCTGTGATCTGATCTCTGGACTCCCCCTTGTGAAGCACAAAACTGAGCAAGTTGAACTTCATGAAAACGTTAGATAAAAAGAGGAAAGACATTCATACATTCTCCATTACTTTCCTCTGAGAATATTGAATTTAGGTCTGCTGTGTGTCCCCAGGTGTGGATCGCTTCAGTGAGGATATTGAGCGAATGATGGGCTTCAAACCAGGACTCTACTGGAGGCTCTGCTGGAAATTTGTCAGCCCGGCTTTTCTCCTGGTAAGATCAAAAAAAAAAAAAAAGTTATTGGATTAAGACTGGTATCATTGGATGGGAATGATAACCGAATCACCAAAAAAATGCTGGATAGATTTAAAGAATATTTGGACAATGAACAACAGACTGTGTTTAGAGCAAGAACACAGAGTATTCGAAGTGGGAAAACAATCAGAAACAACATACAGTAGTCAACAGAAAGGGAGAAAACCTCCATGCTACTTGCAAACGTTGCCGAGCTCACCGGCTTGCCTGCGCGGTAATGCAAACTTCCATCTCAACGCGACGTTCTGAGTCACTGTTGGATCTCAGCTGCCTTCATTTCAGAAAGAAAACAAGCTGAGTTTTTCAAGAGTTGTAGCAGAGAGAACAACTTCTTGGTTCACTGTATTTCTGCCACACAGGGCCCGTTAAAACCCGGTGCTGACAGGCGTTTTGGGTGATCCAATCACGTGTGGCGAGCCCCGCAAAGTGTTTACACCTGTCCTTATGGCACGTTTCGGGCTAACCCCTTGAGATTGGATTTTCAGATTTTGTTACGACCTCTACTTCGATTCTGCTAAATGACTGGCGTGCAGCTATGAGTCATCCAGCTTGCACTGGACAGTATCCGCTGCTATGTCACCGCGTCTCCGCAGACCCGAGGCACGGACGTTTATGTTCTTTCCAGAGTTTCTTCGGAAAGTTGGAAAGACTGTATAAGTCAGACTGCCACATTCTCTTAAACGAAAACACGGCACATGTGTAACAGATTTTGCTGTGACGCTACAAAGACTGTGTGGTCAGATGCATCCCTGACCACCTGGGGAAGTGCTTTGAGTGCCTATTCAATCTTGTCTTTAGGGCTCGCCACTTTAACGCCAGGTCTAAACAGGTTCATCGCCGGTATTTGGTGTCCCACAGCTTCACCTGTGCATTTTAAAGTGTGTAAACGGGAGTAACGTAATCTTGCAACATGTTCTACAGGCCGAGGATAACAGAAGTTCTCAAGTGGAAATAGGTTTCATTACACAAGGTCCACTCCAGAGATAATCTGTTTCTGGCTGCTTTAGAAGAAATTCTAATGAGACAGAAAATGTTTTATTGAGTTCACACATTTAATAACTGAATGTAATGGAAATCTAATAAATTGCATTGGCCAAACAAGTATTGCCATAAGTAACAGGTCCAATGGTTGTGGGGCTTAACATCGTAGTAAAATCCAATAGTGGTGATCCTACTATCTCGTTTTAATAATTCTGAATGGATCCCAACAGCTGTTAACATGTTTTATTATGAAACCACAGAAAGAGCAGCTCCCAACCAAAGATTATTACCAGACAAAAGGCAACGTTTTTGTGTCCTTAAAGTTTATCGAGGAAATTTCAATATCAATGAATGAGACCTTACAGCCATGCTTGAAAAGGCTTTGGTTTCACTTTTTTAAGATTGCCCTTGAGTGGTGAAATTTATTTAGCGGATGAGGGGATCCGCAGACCAGCAAATCACAATATTCGTATCAGTGGAGTTTACTCACCAGATACCATCAGCCTGCAGTCACGCATCAGCTTTGTACACAGAAGTGCGGCGGGCCAAGGCAGACTGGAAGTACCTCCTGCTGTGAATTTAGTTGTGTGTGTGTGTGTGTGTGTGTGTGTGTGTGTGTGTGTGTGTGTGTGTGTGTGTGTGTGTGTGTGTGTGTGTGTGTGTGTGTGTGTGTGTGTGTGTGTGTGTGTGTGTGTGTGTGTGTGTGTGTGAATTATTCCACGTGCAATAACGGAAGCACATGGCCTCTTCAATGTTTTGCAGGAGTGGGTGTTGACAGCCATGTGCTTCCTCTAATAGTAATGGCTGTCTGCACCCTCCCCTGGACAACAGTGGACTTTTGTAGGATTTAGGAGTTTTTCATTTCGAGTCAGGTGAAATTACTAAAGAAATCGTAAATGAGTTTATGTGTTTAAAACAAAATAAATTTTTCAAACGGAGACTTTAAACAAGAGCATCTATTTTGATATATGTAATTTTCATTTAAATTATATGATACACATAATATAACTCACTTCACTGTTCTTTTCTCTTGGTATTAATATCATTCTCTTTCACTGTCATTTTTTTGTATCTATTGATCCTCCCCTGTTCTCCACACAACCCCCGCCAACACAAACAGATCCAAAAGTCCTAATAACTGTTTTTTGTCCTTCCTTGTTTTTTTTTGTTTTTTTTATTGTCTCTCTCAGTTTGTGGTAGTAGCCAGTACTTTGACAGCTTCGGGCCTGAAGTATGACGAATACGTCTTCCCTTACTGGTCCAACGTCCTGGGCTGGGGTGTGGCCATGTCCTCGATGCTGTTCGTTCCCTTTTACGCTGTGTATAAATTCTTCAGCCTTCGAGGAACATTCAAGGAGGTTTGTATCAAACCATGTTTTTGTTTTTTTGATCAAAAGAGTAACTGGGCCTACTTTGCAAAACCTAACTTGCGTGATGAAATGTACATTAACGGGCATTGTTAACGGCCTGATGAGTGAGGAAGAGCGGCTACAGTCGAAAACAGCTTTGACTTGCACAAGCACATGAGAAAAATTGGGACTCACGTGCGAAGCACAACTAAACCAGGATCTCGGTGTAAATGGACATTGCATAACAGTAGCCACATGTAATCACTGGTAAATGGTATGATTGTCGCTGCAGGGCATGCAGTGTGTTATGTCTTTAGACGTAATTAAAAACAATCATCTGATTTAGGAGTGAGCTGCGCTCCTTCAACTTGATGCTGGCACTGTGAGAACACCGTCAGATGAAATGATTGCTTCAAAGCAAATTGAGAGTTCATGATCGCAATCATCAAAGCACCAGAGAGCTATTTTCATCTGTCAGCAGTCAACCGGTCGGTGTCAGCTTCGCCACACTGTAAAATTTCCCACATCTCATTGGCATTTCCCGTTGATACGCGGGACAAAGATTTTTTTTTTTTATCTCAGGTTCCCAGAACGTATGTTCTTCAAGAAAATGTTTTGACTGTTGCCGCTTCAAAATAACCAAAGTAAACAATCTTTATCTTGATTGTATTACCTTGTAAATATTCCACATTACCTGGATATTTTGATAAAAAAAAAGATATTTTATCACTTTGAAAAATTAAAAAGTCGCATATTAACGATTTGTTGGCACACCGGTTGTATGAGCAGTAATGAGTGTGTGTTGGGATCTCTTTTTTTGCAGAGAATAGCCTACTGCATCACTCCAGAACATGAACACCATTTGGTGGCTCAAGGAGACATTCGGCAGTTCCATGTAAGAGGAATTCTTTGTTATTTTCTGACATAAATAAGTAGCTAAATAGAATGAACCTTCAGTTGGCCTGTACAGGATTCTTAGGTGTTAAGCGATCGACAGATGGTGATAAGAGGGGTAAAGAGGCAATAACACTGATCTTTTTCTTTGCAGCTCAAACACTGGTTGGCCATTTGATCTTGGGTATCCGGAATACTGTCATCCAACCTCACATGTAGAGTTCCTGTGTGCCACCAGTGGTCAGACAGACCGGGAGAGCAACAGGCTTCAGCCTCCCTCAGCAGCCTCCCTCTTCTCCCTGCACATTTAACACACAAGGCCTTCGTTCACAGTGGTTTCACACGGTTTGATTTCAGAGTTATGCCTCGTAACTTTCTGAAAGCGCGATTGGAGGAGCACCACTTTTCCCTCTGGGCACAAATATGATTTTATATACTATCATAACTTTAGTTATGATTATAGTTAATATAGTTTGTGATGTTTTCGTCTCTTGTAAGGGACAGAGACTAAAATGGAACTAACTATGGTATTTCCCTGTCTGTCAGTTCACAGGTGAAGGGGCTAAAGTCAACTTTTAAACTTGTTTTTTTTACGGCCTGTGGTTATTTATTGTATTACGTTTGGAATAAAGTCTCTCTTCTTGCGATTCTTTTGGCGCAGTCGCTTATCTGTGTCAGTGCCTTATCAAGCAAGACACTTCACGTTTCACGCAGTCCCTTTAGAAAACCAAAAAACAACAACAACAAAAAAGATGTGTTGACTCAGGAACCTTAAAGAAAATCCGACCGGTTTATGGACGGTTAGTTTTAATGAAGTCCTTTCAAACTGAAAACAAAGAACTGAAGGTCAGCATAACATCAAGGTCAAACATCACAGTAATGGGAAAGTTGCACACAACTATTCAGAGCTTTATTAAAAAAAAAAGAAAAAAAAGAAAACTGCAGCAGTTTTCAATAAAATATTATGCTTTTATTAGCCGGACTCACAACCAGGCCTCAATCTGAATGACAGCTCAAGGTTGACTCTAGTTAGTGCCTGGCTACTTCACGCATGATGCAGGAGAGGAATCCATCAAACCAAACGGTGTAACTGTTACAGATTTTGTATCCTTGTTGTCTGACTTCTTTTTTTAACACGTGTGTCTTCAGTGCATCTAAGGACTATGTGGTCTTTCCTCCAAATAAATGAAGATAAGGAGAGCGGGTGTGTTGGGATGTTGTAAGTCAACCATACGGTATGCTGTAAGGATGCATGGAGGACTCACAACTGCCTCTTTTGCTGTGTTGCGTATTAGCTGTGATGTCTTCAGCAAAACTGCTTACATTTTTCTTTTCTCTACATGCCTTTTGGTGTTTCTCTATTTCATTATCATAAAAGTGCCAACATGTTCCTTTAAGAGAGATATTGTTATATTTATATTCCTCTATTTCCTTATTTATTGGAATGAAGTTGATTTTTAACCTCGAATCATTACGAAGCAGTCTCACTCAAAGGAATACAGCCACAAAGAAAAAAAGAAAATATGTGGGAATCTATAAGAAGATATTAAAGATATATATAAATATATTCTTTTGGTATAGCTAATCTTGTATTTATCAAATTGTTTATAGGAAAACGTGAATGTAAAGTATTTTAAATGTACCTGTCCATTGGCATAACCTGGTGTTTGATGTATAGCTAAGATGAACTATTAAGAAAGAAAAAAATATATCTATATTCTTCAGTGTAATTCTGAGCTACTTTGTCACATATTAAATGTGAACAAATAAACAGCCAGCTCTCCTGGACTATGTTTACAGAAATACTGTGTACAATACCAATGTCCTGTTGAACGTGAGTGACATCTATCTAAAAAGTCTGAAGTAATCACATTATGATAATAAAGACTTTCTTCTACACACACATGTTGAGACCTCGTGCCTCGCGCTCTGATTTCTTTCAGGTTTTGACCGTGTTTGACTTGAGTCAGCATCATTTTAGTGCACACTGAGGGGTTTTCAAAGCTGATTTGGCCTTTTTTGCTATTCCTTCCTGTGTAAATCATTTGTATGATCATCTGAGGTGCTGAAATACTACTTCAGCACTCTTTTCTGCTTCATTAACCTACTGCTTTCCAATGTCTTGTGTGCATACAGCAGTAAGTTACTCAAATATCATATTGACAAACTCAACAGGTTTCGACAAACTTGATAGTCTTTATTAAGCATTTTAAGCAGTTGATCTGTACTCAGAAATATTGTTTTTTTATCATGATTCATAGGTTTCAAGCCGTTTTTGGAGTTTTATTTACAAGCTGTATGCTCCATCCTATAAGAAACATATATATAATTTAAGAAAATGTGTAAAACATTGTTTCATTTTATGGATAAACAATAGAAATATCAATAGAACTGGTCAACCAGTTTATTCCTCAGTTTCAGTTTTTCTGTACTTACAAAGAGGAAGCTTACTGATGCTATAGTTCAATGTGTTGAAAATATGTTTAAGAATATGTTTTTGGACAGAGCTGGAATATATATGTGAAAACATCTGCATGTACATGGCAATACTGGTTGAATTAGGTGTTTACTTTAATTCTACTAAAAGATGGAATTATTTAAGTTAAGCACAGGAAAATAAACAAATTAGTTGCATTAATCTTCTGTTAGCACCATCCCCATTTCTACCTGCCACTTAGATTATATCGTGCGCAATGTATCCTCAACTAAAGACATGGTTTTCTGGGGGGGGATAAACAACAGATATGTTTCCTTTCAAAGGAAGTTTAACAAGTTGATTCTGTGGGGAACCTCAGTGAAGAATATAATGTATATCATCTATGAGGTTATTAAGACACCTCAACTCCAAAAACAAGAACACTGATGTTACCTTTGTTGCATTTATATAGTTTCATTTATTTTTATGTTATATGTTAAGAGAAGAAGAAAAAAAATCAACCAGAAAGTTGACTTACACCAGCCAGAGTACATGAGGGGCCCAATACGAGATTATCTGAAGTTGCAACAGTTACATGTTATCTGTATGCCTGAGACGCCTTTTGTGTAGAGTCTTTACACAAAGGAAGTTAAAACAACACTGCCTCTATCCTATCCAACAAACCAAGAGCAGAGTGGCTTCATAAATGTGACGTGCAATATTTCATCATCCAACCAAGCACAGAAACCTGTCTAAAGCTATCATGAGCCAAACGGTAGCGGGGGAGTCTGCTCCAGTGCTCCATGGGTGTCGAGTGGTGCTTATATAAAATATTAAGCTGCAGAGCACTCGCACTTCGGGAATGCTCAGAAGGGGAAAAAAAAAAAAAAAGACTAAAAACATGGTCCAAACTCATGTGAGGCCCAAACCGCAGACAGTCATGTTTAGTTCTTTTGCGTCTCCAGTTGCACAGATGGGCAAAGCGTTTTAACACTGTCGCCTCACAGTGAATGAGGCAACTCTATGTTGATCATGCTTTCAAGAGCTGTTCTACCTACGTACAAATTCATCAACGCTTGTTGATATGTATAGTCCAGATCTCGACAGATTTGAACTGGGGTTGTATCAACAGGAACCTGGAAAGGATACGTAGGTACAGACAATGGATAGTGGTTGGACGTGGGCGTTACCTCAATGTCAACAAACAACCCTGGAGAGGAGGAAGTGAGCGTGCTGAGAACAGCAGACTTTTGAAGACTGAATGAGGATTCATTTTATTCCCCCCAAAATTTGCCTTTCATTTGGCCAGACAGATTAGAAGGGAAAGCTGCCTGCTTAGGAAGAAGGGAGGCTGTTTTCAGTGGCGTGGAGGACTACTGACCAAGAGAGCTTCTTTCTGAATTCTAAAGAGTAATAAGAGACGTCTTCAAGGAAATCAACAGCATTTGTAGAATAAGCTCCATTCTAACCAATTTTACCCATCAGCTTTTTAGTTGTTTTATTTCATTTCTTTTATGTCCAACCCTAAGTGGGATGACATTTGTTATTAGTATTTAGATAATCTTGAAGATCGTGTAATGAAGTCAAGAGCATCTTGTTTGCTTTTCAAGCCCCCACAACTCTTGAGAAAGCATATAAAAAACCTGTTTGCACCAAAGTCTGTACCAAAAATACCCAAACAGGTTAATGCGAAGCCCAACATTCATCTGTAACAAATGAATTCTGCTCTGCTATGTAGAAGATCAACAACGACTATGGAATCAAATTTGTCCAAATTTCAAATCACAATGATATAACATCTGTGTCATTGACTCCTGATTTCATATAAGGTTTTTTGATTTTATTAATGGTTTCAGGTTTTTGGTTTCTTTCTTGGTTCATGCTTTCTTTTGCTCTTATATCTACTTATTCATGCAGTGGTTGGCTGTCCTCCCTTTTATCCCTTGTCCCAATCCAGGTCCTTGTCAGACTCCTCCCTGGTGTAGAGCCCCCCCCCCCCCGATTGTGTCAGGTGGGCCTTGTTAACGCAACACATCCTGTGTGTCTTTGGAGTTGCCAATTCATCTGAGGTCACGTTTACACATACCCGGATATTTAAAAAAACTGGGACATTTCTCTGCGTTTGGGCCTTGTACTTATACATAGATACAGCTATGAGCTGCCACAAATTTTGATTCCTAGAAACTCCACAGGCCACAGTAGAGATCTGGAAAAACTCTTTGGGTGCATCCGAATAGTCTTTCCTTTGTCCTTTCCTATCTACTTTTCCTTAACCCTGTGGATGACATCACAGGGTTAAGAAAAGGTGTTAGGAGACTTCCTGAAGAAGGGAAAGGCAATCCCATTGTTTTGACAATCAGACCGAATTTCCACTAGGTGACGTAATAATAATCCCACGGCGGCGAAAGTTAGTGACATCTGCCGTGGTGAAAAAACTAGAAATTTCCAAAAATTTTCCAGTAAAAGTGCATTTATAACACTTTCCCCTTTACCTCTAACCGCTGATATAATCTTAAATATCACAAGGTTTAAAAAGAAATGAAAGGAAAAGAGGCTCCAGGTTACGAGGAACTAAAGTGAAATGGCTGCCACATGACTAAATAACCTATCAAACTGAGAATAAGCGGCACAAAAAGTTTACTTTACTGTGTTCGTTTTACAACATCCGCATAACATTCATAGTTGGAATATGGGTTTTAGAATATTTAAAGTTGTTCAAGCCATGTTCTTGCATTCTTAATTTACATGATCTTCTTCCCTTTTCAGTCATCGTGAGTTTCCGTGAACACTCAGAGGGCACGGGTCCCTTTAAATGTCGCCACAAGGAATCGTGGGACAGCATGATCTCGTCTCCTTTGGAAAAAGATGCATCAGTGTTTCCTGGGTTTAAGGAGGTTCTAAAGGAAGCATTGAGCCTCCTTTCCTTAGCTTACTGAGAATTCGAACATTCCTTATCATGGCCGCCACTTAAATACTTCCGGGGGTTAAGGAAAAGTAGATAGGAAAGGAGATTGGAGGGACAATTCGGACACACTTTTTGTCTCTGTTTGCATCTATAGGGGGTGGAGATTTACATCACAATTAGTGATGTCATGTTTTTTCCAGGATTCTGATTGGCAATCTTGGCTTCATGCTTCTCGTTAACACTGCCCCCTACAGAATTGGCTGCTCATAGTAGCCAGGTGTATATGCTGTCCATACAAATTATGATTTCTTTTGTAAATGTAGAGGGTGAAACATCCGCTTTTGTAAAAACCCAGGTGTAAACGTGACCAGTTTTTCTAAATCTCCACTGTGGCCGGAGTTTGCAGAAATCATTGTACACAATGTGTTGTGGTTAGTGCTTAACATTTCAACAGAATTCATTTAAAGCTATGATTTGAGATAATGTTTTTTTTTTTAAAATACAGGATTTTGCTGATAAGCCTTTAGATATACCTAAGTCAATTCAACAAAGCAGGACAAGGTTAACGAAATAATAAAATGTTTATTTTAAAAAGAAGTTGTTCCATTTCCTGGAACAAAACTATGGAAAGTAAAGAAAGCATTATAGTAAAAAAAAATTTACAGTTAATCATGAACAGTCTTGTAACTGATAATTGCTCTTAATTAACCATGCATTTATACACTATATTTAGAAGTTGAGCTCAAATAGCTGTCGTTCTTTTCTTATGATCTTATCTGTTTTCTGTCTCTCAATACCCGCGCTTCGGCCTCGGTGTAGCAAAAAGGTCAAACTCACAAACTTTCATCAAATTTGTTTAGCCAATAAAAGTCAAGCCAGACCACCATAGACTTGCTTCTTAATTGTCAGCTCTGTGCAGCACTAATGCAATTGGGGCAAAGGAGAGTCATTTTTTTAATGCACCGCTTTAGACTGAGGACTTGTTCCATACTCTACAATTCAATTGCCAGACAACAGTCTGTATAACTGTGTGGTAAAGCCTTTTGTGGCTGGCAGGAACACTTTGTGGGGTAAATCTTGGCACGAGGGGAGTGGGGAGAGTTGTGTCATAGGAAAAACAAGGAATCCTTGAAGGAAAATCTTATTTTTATGCCTCTTGGTTTCCATATCACAGTTATGGGTTGACACAGTTGAGAGTAGACACAACAGTGTGTCAGATTTCAGGTACAGTCAAAAGATCAGTTCATGTGAATTTGCCATCCAATAACTACCTGTCGAATATATATATATATATATATATATATATATATGCATTGTACTGACTGACCAACTGTGAGGTAACTGTTTTGTTCTCAGACTGTGTGAGTTTGACAAGTTGCCTCTCCTCGTCACTGCAAACATCTCTTTGCTTTTCTTGGAAAAGTGAAATTCATTAAGCAGTCAATTCTTCCAGCATGATGTCTGACTATGACAGAAAAACAATCCTTCAGTGCTTTGAGCTTGAAAAAATATTTTGTTGTCTTTTGGCATGCAACTTTTTTTTTCCTACTTCATTGGATGGATTACCCCATTAGGTGTTTTCCATGAACGAATGCCTGATTCGGTCATTTGTTGAATCTAATTCTGTTGCTGTATTCTTCCCTGAGACCTATTTACTGTCCTGCACAGTCGTAAATCTAAGTACTACTCAGTTTAAATGATGATACTAAAACTTTACACCAAACCTTACTTACAGTATGCTTCGAGGGCTTGTTGGTGTGTAACCACATGGCAGAGGGTTCAGAAACCACAGAGCAGCTGTGGGCATCACTCGATGGCCAGCATTCCTCACAAGCAGGAAACTCCTCTCCTCCCATGGGCGCACTGTGTGGATGATGTATTTCCTGTTTATTTCTGGGCCACCCCGGCAACTATCTGAGGCAGAATCTCAACAAAATCCAAAACATCTTCAAAAGAAGGACAGAACTAGAGCACCCCTGTGACCTTTCCCTCCTCAGTTACCGTTTAGTTTTGACATGTTTTGAATTTATTGCAGAACAACTTTTTTTTTTTTTTTTTTTTTTTCCAAAGCGCTGCCTGTTTCCTGTCTCTCAAGAAAAACCAGACAGGAATCTAAGAAATGGCAAATTCTGATTCCTACATGAGATACGGTTACATATGGCTGCCACTTCCCAGAATTCCTGGTAAGCATTTCTGACCTGAGGCTCACTGGAACGCTGATGTTTATATCTCCACTTTACAAAACAACAAACCTTTTGTATCTGACAGGAGACCCGTTATAGTACAAAGGTCATCAAGGGGAGTAGGAGAATCGGAGGGTACAATCTGTGTGTCTTTCACTGTTTTTGTTTTTCTTTTCATTTTCCTTTTGATTTCACATTCCCCATACTTTTTGCATCTATTGATTTTAGATAACCACATGAACGCAGACAAGCCTCACGCAACTAACAAATCTTGTTGGTCACACAATGTTAGGAGTCACGCATAAATAAATAAATAAATAAATAAATAAATAAATAAATAAATAAATAAATAAATAAATAAATCACACAGATATTTTCACAAAAAAATATCTATCCAAAATTCAGACAGATTCAGGTCAGTGGTCTGGTTTCAGGAAAATGGAAAATCTATTTAGAACTATAATACAGACTTGTATTTATCATTACAGTGTTAAAAAGCGTTCTCGAAGTAAGGTTGTGGAAGACTATGAGAAAACCTTTACAAATGGCCCCATTGCAAGAAAAAAGTGGGGTAGTTAAACAAACAAACCAAAAAAAAGACAAAATAATAATCTGGTATTGATTGACCTTCACAGAATAAACCATTTAAAAGCTAAAGATTTGACTCCAGTAAAATTGTTTGCATACATTTGATCTGCATGGCTGGAGTGCCAGAATCAAAACTCTTGCTGTTGAAAACATGCATAAACTAGCAAAAAAAATGTTTTTTAAATCCATAAGGACTAAAACAGGTCAGCCGTTTGAAGTCTGACATGAAGCTTCAATCATATTGCAATAACCCTTTTCTAGTGTCACACATGGTCTGACTTATTTGTGATTGAATCACGGATTTCCAAGTGTTTTTTCACATTCTACAATATTATTGTTAACAGCTGTTGGGATCCACTGGCAATAATACAGCTCAGGTGACTCGTCATACATTTTTTGCAACCGTCATATTCATTACACTCAGGTTTTTGCACAAAAGCTTAAAATGTGTCTCCATTACAGTTACAATTCTGGAAAAGTTTCCATTCCTCATGATTTCTTAAAAAAAATCAAAAGGACAATAAAAAAATCATACCAGTGAAAAAGGACCCCACTAATCGCAAAGTTGTTAGAATCACTGTGGCCCCTGAAGCTCTGTGGCCTTTGTGTCTCCCTTTGCTTACACTCAATGATCGTTTCCAGCTGCCTCTTGTTTAGCCTCTCCCTCTGTCTGTATATGTGCCTCACATTGTCAGTCGGTCTGTTTTCCTCATTTGTGGTCCTCGCTCTGTTTATGTTCTTGTCAGTTAAGCCACCTGTTGGAGTACGGCACCGCTTCCTCTGGTACTTCCTTTATTCTTTTAGTTCTTTCATTTTTTTGCAAAGTCTTATGTTATATGATCCTCTTAAATAAGCATTACTTTAATGTTTGTATGGACTACTGGAGCAGCCGTATTTTCTTTTTCTTTTTCTGGCCTTTCCTCAACATACGGTTTCTGCCTGGTGTCTTCCACTTTTATGTATCGTAGCTACATACATTGAAATGTCAAACTTTCAAACTTCTCATATGGTCTAGTACGTGCAGATGGAGAGGGGTGAGCGTGTATTCGTGCATGCTGGTGGAAACAGCCAGTGAGGCACACATGTATACATACTTCCATTGCAGACCATAAAAATCTGATATAATCCTACTGGGAGGGTTTCCGTGTGTTTCACATTTAAAAATAGGCCTCATTTACTTTACAGATGCTCTATTAAAAAGACTAAACAAGCTGAACGTAAGCTGTGCATTTTAAGAAGGTCAGTATTATTTCAATGTCATGAAATCTGAGTTTAAAAATGTTTTTCTTTGATTTGATGTATATTCTCCATAGACAAATTCAATGTAATCCAGTATATTGTGACTCTATGCAATGTTTCCTTGTGATAAATCTGCTGATGATGGCCAATAGATTTGCTTTCTATTTTTACCAAGTTCCGTTTTGCTTCTCCAACATTGTCAGTGAGGAGAAGAAGGAAAAGCCCCTGGGTATTTTTTTTCATGCGGTCTGGTCTTGTAAGCATGATGCATATCTCATCTCGGAACAAAGTGTTTGCGACCGACAGGAGATACTTGTGTTTGTACAATAATTTCAAATAAATAAATAAAAACAAGAACAGACCAGTGAGATTAAATTGTGCTGACCTGAAGTTTGGTTGACATCTACACTTATCAGTATCAACAGGAACAGTTTGCTGGTTATCTGCACTGCCCTTGACATGAAGGGTAAAACGAGCCAAATCAGAAAATAAAACACAGACAGGAAACATAAATCAGAGCTGCTTTTTGGAATATGTGAATAGATCTAAAAGAAATATATGGAATTTAGTGTCGTGGTATGAAGGTTCAAGGGCTGCTGCTTTGCCCCTGGATGTAACTACTGTATATACTGTTCATTTGCACTATTCAACACTGGTCTACCCATATTTATCTATTTGTCTTTTATCTTTTGTGTGCCTAACATTTCTTTATTAGTAATATTTATGTCATATAGTGAACTATTTTCATTATGTGGGTTCTAGATTTGTACTTTTTTATTCTTCCATTCCATAAAAACTGTTGTTTTGGTGCGGAACAGGTACTTAAAACATTTCACTGCACATTATACTATGTATAACTGTTGTATGTGACAAATACAGGACTGGACTAAAAGGAATGCAAAGGTGCACTTTATTCATGTGCTGTTTCTTTGCAGTCAGTGTGATATAGTTTACGTTCGGTAATCCTTGAACATCAAACAGTGGGGATTGTAGTCAGGTGCACATGGAAATGTAGTGGTTAGCACTCCTGTACAGAGGGTATTGTCATTTCCTTCCACAGTCGCAAAACACACCATTGAGATGAATGAATATGAATGCAAACGTCTGTCTGTATTTGCCCCATAATGGACTGGCGACCTGATGAGGGCGTACTTTGAATTTGCCCATATTCAGCTGGGATTGGATCCATCCGTCCGTCCGTCTGTCCGTCAATCCATCCATCCATCAATCCATCCATCCATCCATCCATCCATCCATCCATCCATTCATCCATCCATCTTCTATAATGCTTTATCCAGTCGCACATACTCATATTTACATGTAGGGCAATTTAGACTCTCCAATCACCCTAACCCCCATGATGTTGTAATGTGGAAGCAGTTCCTCAAGAAAACCCACACATGTACCTGAACAACTATGGTGGCCAACAGTTTGCTGTGGAAACTAACTCCACAGCTGAAGTTCACCAAGCCCAGCATGGACTTGAACCAGGCGTTCATTATGAGGCGAGAGCACGAACCCACTCCAACCACAACACAGTCATCTACACATGTTCATCTATTTCCACTTTACATGCATAACTGCATCCTCAAGCACATTTTAATACCTGCTGTTTTCCTTCCACTTTGTGTGTATGATTAAACTGAATGAGTGTCTGTTGGATAATGGGTGCTGCCCAAACAAGGGTGACCTACACGGAAGACTGAAGCAGCTGTTCTTTCTCTGCTAATAAGCCAATTTCACAATTTAGCCTGGAGGGCTGAAGCTGCATTAGGGCACATTTCAACACCTCTGGAAAGCTGCAAGAGGATCAGGAACAAAGCAGAGAGAAAGTAGAAGGGGAACTTTATTTATTTAGAATATACTTGGAATTTTGGTGAGTGGGAAAAAAATGGATTGCTGCATTTATTCTCTTAATAGGCATCAGAATGTCTTAGACAAACACACCCACACACACACAAACACACACACGCACGCACGCACGCACGCACGCACGCACACACACGTTTGTCCTTAAAACTCATCATCAAAACCACTCGTGTATTTATGAAAGGCTTGTCTGTACATCAGTAAGAAAACTTTCTGCCAAAATAAGCGACTGATGAGAAAATATTCATTTGCCAGATGCTTTTGATCATGAAGACAGCTTTTCGGATGAAGGGACAAAGAACAAACTCATTGAAAAAGGTATTTCCCAGATTTCCCCACTGGTTTTTGGTTAGTTTTAAGTGCAGGTTTAGAACGGAATCTTTTGAAATTACATTCAATTCCAACAATTTAAAGAAATTAATTTATATCTAAACATAAATTTAACAGTGTTTGTCCTGCATTTTATGCAACACGATCCCCACGAGTCCCCCCTCCTCTCTTAACTCTTGAATCCCAACATAGCTATATTCAATTTTATTTTATTTTGAGTGACAGATCACTAAAGAATTCACACCCCTATGAAACATCTCTATAGCTTGTCTTTTCATAAAACCAGATAGCTCCTTGGAATTGATCTTATTTACACCACAGTGTGTCATTTCTGTCTGTACATGATTAAATCACCACACAGTAGTGTAGTGGTTAGTGGTGTGAATGTCCCAGGTTTGAGTGTCCAGTTGTTTTTCTCACAGTCCAAAACTTGAATGTTACTTTATTGGTGACCATAAATTACTTGGGACTGTTTGCGATTGCTTGTTTGTGTTCATTCCGTGATGGACTGGTGACCTTCACTGATGGTCAGCTGAGATCAGCATAACTCTGAGTTGGATAAAGTCTCCTACCCATGGCAGCCAGAGTAGCTCTCCTGGTCCAAATAGTGAGGAGACTGGACAAAAGTTCAATAATCACCAGATGATGGGTTTGGACCCAGCTGAAAGGGTAAATACTCCCCATGGCTGGCCATAATGTAAATATTAAAGCATTCAATCAGTCAATTAAGTGTTTGTCAGTCTTTCAAAATGAAAACTTCCATATTATTCTCAACTGCTTGGATTCAGGATTCTCAACACTATGAGCAGAGGAAACAATCTGCGTTGCCAGTTCACTTGTATGATTGCACTTTCCTTTTTTTGTTTCATACTGTTGCAAAGTTCTGTGCGCTTCTGATAAGTTATTTACGACGCATGCAGTGATTTTTTATTTTTGAACGTGGATTTCAGTTTACGTTGGGCAGGTTTTATCTTGTGTTTGAGCGAGTGAGTTAGCAGCCATGCCAATGTTGACTCATCAAGATCAACAGAAGATCTGTCAGTTATTAGAGGAATGTGCACAGATACTTCAAGGTCAGTGGTTCTTTAATGTATTTTCTGACTACTGAAAAAGAAGAAACAATAATGAGGTTCACCTCCACCAGTTAATAGGGGCTGAAAAAGCAACAGAGCTACTTTACTTAAGACGTCATGCTAATTCTAAAACTAATACTCAGCTATGTGAGAAGGGCTGAGAAAAACAAAAAACAAAAACAGCTGCTAAGTCTGTTTTCACAGACCAAAAAAGTAACAGGATAAGCTAAAAAAAATCACTTCTTAATTCAATTTGTAAGTTAGTAAATTCTGCCATGACAGTATTGCTGCAGTGGTAAATACAGCCTGGACTCATCTTACAAAGTGAACCAAAGAAGATAAAATGATGTTGATGGGTGAAATAGAGTTGAGGAACATGTGAAGGATAGTTATTTTGATTCTGGTGCAACTTGTAGTTTATTGTTATTAAGACTTAATCATTCAGAGGGAAATGCATCATCCACCAACATCCTGGAGAGGAAGTCTTACTCACTGTGCAGGAGGAAAGAGGAAATGTTCTCATTTCAATGTTTTAGTCCACAACACCTGAGGTCCTTCTTCTGCAAGACAATTTCCCCTTTTATAGTTTTTCTCAATGCACGTGTTACTTAATTGTTTTCAATCAGAACTGATTGCACAATGATGTTAACTTCCTAAAAGTCACTTCATTTATTAGCACCCTTGTGCATAATCTGATTTAAGGTAGCTCAACTACTTTAAGACTAATGCTGCTTTGTCGAGTGCTCCTTTAATCGAACATTAAAAACAAATAAGAAACAGTGACACAACTTGCTGTCGACTTCTTCAACAGCAGCTAAAAGCAAGCCTTTTTATTTGTATCAGCATTGTTTAATGTAGCTGCTATTCTTTAAAAAAAAAAGGCATATTTATTGTAGTTGCTTATTTTGAGGTTTTTTATTGTGTACATAATGACCTTGATGATTTGAGTTTATTGAGTTTTCTATTCTATTCTATTGGTCATAATTTGGCCTTTTTTTTTAGTCTGGATGACATTTGTGTGGCTCTCACAGTGAGGAAAGTTGCCCATTCATGCACTAGACTTCACATCTGATTCTAATGTGACTTTTTTTTCTTTTTCTTTTTTCTTCAAATGTATAATGTTGACACCGAAACTGAACAACAATAACTGTGCAACCACTCAAACATCTTAAATATCATACTTCCTTGCTGAGCATATCTAGTGAATCTTTAAGCATTGGACGAAGTTATCTATTAGGTAGTCGACACTGCGTATTTCTTAGTCAGTGGAGATCACGTTAAAACACCACGGTATGAACAAAATATGACATGTGGTAGCTGTGAATGGACTTAATTGAAAGATAGAAGCAGACGATGGATATAAGTTACAAGTATAATTTATTATATCAATTGGCTGCTCACTAGATGAGTTTTCACTTCAAAAAAGATTTGAAGGGTTTTTGCTCAGATGTGTTTTAAATGGAAAACATGAACCTCATAAAAAGGGGGATTGATATTTATGCCACAGCTACAAACTGTGGGCCACCATAGTTGTTTACCACTGCAGTGCTGAAAAGTACAGAGGTTTTGACGTTATGGCAGCTGACTCCAAAGACAAAACAGAGCGGGATAGGGGAAGCACAAACGCCCTGTCGTGACTAAGAAGAAAAAATTGGTCTCCTACGCCTCCATTAATGTCTCACCCTCTCTGGATCGCTGATTCATTACTTCTCTTTAACTTTCTTCCCCTCTTCTCCCTAAACTCCCTTTTCCTATTTGTCCATCATCTATATTTCTCTCTGTATCTCTTTTACGCTCTCGTTTCAAATCCTGTTTGTGCCGGTTCCTGGTCTGCAATCTGTCAAAGAAAGGGTTTGGTGCTGTTCTTATCGTGCCCATCAACAGTAGATTTCCTGAGAGGATGGTGCGTGTGCGACTGTTTGTATGTGTGCGCATGGACATCCGCAGCGTGGCTGTACGTTAAAGCCTCACACTGATTTTCTGCATGATGTTGAATGGCAGCAGTCGAATCAGACAGAGCAATTACAGGGTCGATGCCACTGTGTGTTGTGAAATAGTCCATCTGTTGACACAGGCGAACTCGATGCTCCGAGCACTATGATAAGTGGGTTTATTCCTAATATGACTCTGCACTTTTGACACAGATTCCATTTTGACACTCCTTTTCAAATATCGTTAGACATGTCATTTACTCCACATCACTTTGAGCTCTCCGGCTTTGCCACAGCATCTTGGTGATAAGACACAGCATGTGCAATAAGTTTGCGTTAAGGGAGTCATTGGGATAACTTATCTGAGCTATTTCCTTATCAGACAGATTTATATACTCAGCCAGGGCGTCTGGTCCGGAGTGATCCACAGGCGTTATAGAGAGACTGAGGGGCACAGAGAGGTAATAACATATAACCTGGAAGATGTAAAAGTGCGTGTGTGTGTGTGTGTGTGTGTGTGTGTGTGTGTGTGTGTGTGTATGTGTGTGTGTGTGTGTGTGTGTGTGTGTGTGTGTGTGTGTGTGTGTGTGTGTGTGTGTGTGTGTGTGTGTGTGTGTGTGTGTGTGTGTGTGTGTGTGTGTGTGTGTTTCTGGGGGCTCATACATCATGTCTTTTGCACTCACTGCAGGGTACAGACAACTTTATTGAGGAAACACAAAACTAGGAAAAAGCAGCATTTATATTCTACAAGGTTTATGCAATATTCATCATTAGACGTTTCTACATTTTGTTCTGTACAGGTCAGTGTTGAGGTAGTATCCCTATCGAAAATGCATTTTGAGGTTTTATTATTCAGTCGTCCTCTTCGGTGCAGGTTTTACAGTATATGAGCTCAACAAGCAACCTAAATTAAAACATACCTCATCCTGACTTTTGATGAAATCACACTCGTCTGTGTATTTATTTGGGCAATTGAGAACATTGCACACCTTCATCATGGAAGGCTGTCCAGGTTGTCCATTTGCTTAAAAAAATGGAAAATAACATGCAGAAAAATGTTGGAAAAACCAATCTAGTTTTCATCAGCTAGTTTACTAGGTGTCTAGTTCTTTCACCCTGCAGTTCTGCACTCTGGTCTGAACAGACCCCTCATTCTACTTTTCAATGAAAAGTTAAGGCTTAGTAGTTAGTGGCCTGTATTCAGTCACCTTTTCACACCATGCATTCATTAATCTTCGGATAAAACTGGGGATGGTATATGTGAGTAATGTAGTGGTAATTTTAATTCAGATTAGTTTAAAAAAAACTAAACCAGTCAAGATGTTGCAAAGTGTATGAAAGACCTGTCCAGGGTGTATTCTGTTCTCTGTTGTTATCTGGGATCGGCTAAAGCACAACGTGACCCTGAACTGAATCAAGAAGTACAGAAGAAAGCTGGAAATGGATGGAGGGGGATTACTACTGCAGTCAGTAGTGTGAAAAATCACCTCTGGTCTCATGAGGATGTAACCCAACTCACGCTCCTTATCAGTGGGTGAACAGTGCAATGCTTTTTGAATTCTGCTTCACAGTAGTCAGAAGAACCCACATCAAAGGTTCAAATGAGATAATTCCAGGCTCAATTTGTGAGTTCATCGTTGTGACGAGCTGTATTATAGTCTCACTATCATCATGTTATGGCAGACTGTAGCATTCACTCTAAAAGGAAGTCTTTTGGGATTCCAAATGGGTTAAAGTTCCTTCAGGCTCTGTCCATGGTGCTGAGGGTCCATATTCAACAAGCTATGACAAACTTGAGCTACCCTAATAGATCAGTGCACTATTTATACAGATGCAAATATATATACTGTATATATATATTGCATTTTTCCCAGCACACAAGAGTAACTGATTGGACTTTTTGGAGATCTCATGCAGCTTCAACAATGCTTTATGACAATGAGTTTGTATTAGCAGCCAAAATCGCCTTGACCCCTTCCTAATCTTCTGCTGCATAATATATATATATATATATATATATACTGTACAGTTTGGGCACACCCTCTGATTTAATGTTTTCTTTATTTCCTCGACTATATACATTGTAGATTTTGTAGAATTCAAAACTGTGAATAAACACATTTAGAATTACGTCGTCAACAAAACAGTATCAAATAGCACAAAATATCTTTTATATTTTATATTTTTCACAATAGCCACCCTTTGCTTTGATTACTGCTTCGAACACTCTTGGCCTTCTCTGCACAAGATTCATGAAGTTGTCAAATGATATGGTTTTCCCATCGTGCTGACGGAGTTCCCAGAAATACTGAGCGCTCTTGCCGTCACTCTGTGATCCATCTCATCCTAAACCATCTCAATTGGGTTTAGGTCAGGTGACTGTGGAGGCCAGGTCATCTGGTGCAGGACTCCATCACTCTCCTTCTTGGTCAAATAGCCGTCACACTGCCTTGAAATGTGTTTGGTGTCATTGTCCTACAAAAATAAATGATGGTCCAACTAATCGCAAACCAGATGGGATTGCATGGTGCTGCTGGATGCTATGGTTGCCATGCTGGTTCAGTGTGTCTTCAATTTCAAATAAATCCCCAACAGTGTCACCAGCAAAGCACCACCACACATTGTCCTCCACGCTTCACGGTGGGAACCATTCATGTAGAAACCATATGTTCACTTTTTCTGTGTTGCAGGGTCAAAGTCTCTGAATGGGCAGCTGTGGCTCAGTTGGCAGAGTGGCCGTCTCCCAATCAGGACAGTTCGATTACAGGTTTGATTCCCCATCTCCACCTGTCCACATGTCGACGAGTCCTTGAGCAAGTCACTGAATCCCTAATTGCTTCTAATGGATTTGCCACGCCTTGCATGGCAGCTGCTTCGGTTGGTGTGTGAATGTGTGTGTGAATGGGTGAATTATGCGATTTATGATGTAAAGCACTTTGGGACTGCTCAAGCAGTGGAAAAGTGATATATAACTGAAATCCATTTCCTGTAACGGTGGATGTAGAGATGTGGCTGTTAGGAGATACTAGTTTCGTCATGGCGCTTGATGCTTTTTGTGACCTTTTGACACGCTCAAAGTTTTTGCAATTTTCAAGACTGACTGGCTGACCTTCACTTCCTAAAGTAATGATGGACTCTTTCTCTTCACTTGGCTGATTGGTTCCTGCCATAAAAGGAATTTTAACAGTTGTCAAATAGGGCTTTCAGCTGTGTATCAACTTCTGCACAGCACAACTGACGGTCTCAATCCCATTAAGGAGGCAAGAAATTCAACAAATGAACCCTGCCAAGGCTCAGCTGTAAAATGAAAACCATTTCAGGTGACGACCTCATCATGTTACACTGTTTTGAATTGCCAGACATAAGCTGCCAAACAGTTGATCAAAACAGTTGATCAAACAATGACAATCACTGCACGTTCACATTGTATTACAGATTAAAGACAGAGAGGCAGGCAACTACACACACTGTCATGGACAAATCATGGATATTTTACAATAATACAATTAATAGTAATGTTTTTTGACTGTGGGGGGAAACTGAAGTGTCATGCATAGAGAGAACGTGCACTTCCTATTCTATTCTATTCTATTCTATTCTATTCTATTGTTCATACCCTGAAACTCATTTTAGTCCATAAACCACATACAGCCCAGTTTTATCTCACACGAATAAGGCAAGCAATACGAAAGCATAACAAAATTTAACCACATTATTCTGTCTTTCTAAATGCCCCCTGGTGCAAAATACAGTGACGTCTCCTTCATTTGTTGCATTTTTCAGCCTTCAGCATTTATATTTTGACAGACTCACCCTCACATTGTTGCTTTGATGCTCATGCTAATTTCGTCGGGCCTATCTGCTCGGATCTCACTACTGTGTTATCTCCTCTCACTTAAACACTGCAATCAAACTATAAATTAAAAATGGCACTTAGTTTGGTTTTAAAAATATATAATTTTATGTTTTCTTCATTGTTTGCATTCATTTCTTCTTTTTACTTTGCAAGCTCATCTTTGGGGTTGCATCGGTCCAGTGGTGGCTTCATGTTTTGCTCCAGTTCTGTAAGCTGGGATTTAATGTTACAGTCCAAATGACAATGTTAGATTTGGTGCTGTAACATGATGTGATGGTTAATTATTCTAAAAAAAAAAAAGAATCATACAATCTAAATTGTGGACCTGTATCCTTGTCGGCAAGCTTACACCAAAAAACAAGTACAGTACATACCTGTATGTCATCAGCGATCATGTGCTTTCTGTATTAGACAAATACAAACAATGGCAACAGGTGGAGTCCGTCCAGTTTTCCCTTCATTGTTAGAATCTTCCAGCTTATTTCTATAAATACCATTGCCCCATCTGAATCTCACAGCAAAAAAATTTAATAAAAAATGTTTTCTGTTTTTTGCCTACATTTAGGAGATTTCTCAAGATTTCTCTTTGACCTTGTGCAAATCACAATTTTATTCCATTTGGGATTTATTATTATTTTTTTGGTCATTTCATTTTATGACATAAGGCACCGTTGCGATTGATCCTATGAGACATTATCTCATGTGGAAAGTAAAGTTGACCAATATTCTACATGACACTTTTTTCTTTGCAACCCAAGAATAATGGTTAGCATCCTCACCTCATAGCAAGAAGGTTTCCTATTGAAGTCTGTGTTGGAGTCCTTCCTGTGTGGAGTTTGTATGCTGTGTACATGTGTGGGCTTCCCCCTGGTCTTCCAGTTTGTCCTATCTTGCAGCTTCTTTTTCACTCCAAATTGTCCGTAGGTGTAGATGTGTGACTTTCTGTGTGTTCGTGTTTGCTCTGTGATGCGCTGCCAAACTGTCCAGGGGGGGTTGTACGCCCGCCTTCACCAATAGTCAGCTGGGATCGGCTCCAATGCCCTGGCACCCCGGGTCTGATCCACTGCTACAGAAAATATATGAATTCACCGACAAAATCTGGAGGCAAACTTGAGCCATTTTCTTTTCCAAATATGAATTTAAAAACACATTAAGAGTCAAAAGCGATCAGATTCTTTTTATCTGAAAATTCAGCGTTTTGATTTTAGAACAGCCACCTCTAAAGAAAAAAGTTGTGACACGTCCCGCCTGACTTACATATTCGCAATATTAGTCTGGATGTGTTCTGCAGCTGAGACGACCAGCAGCTGTTTTCACCATGAAGTGCATTCCTATTATGTCTTGACATTGGATTATGGTTTTCATTTTTAAGTTTCTCAGCAGCTCGTGTAATATTTTTTAATCTGCCAAATGTTTTAAGTGGGTGACATGTCTGGACTGCAGGCAGCTCAGTCCTGCATTTTGATTATTTTGTTCAGGAGCAATACTGTTGGAATGTGTGTGAGATGTGGTTTGGCATCGTCTCACAAAAGAAAACAACCTGTAAATGTTCAGTATTAATGATGCATATAGGGATGTGCAAGTCACCCGTGCAATGTGTGAAAATACACCCCCAGACCCTTACAGCTGCTGGCTTTAGAACTGTATAATTTTAGATCTGAAGAAAAGGTTTAAAAAAAATAAATAAAAAATGCTTTTTTCCCCCCCAGAAGACACAATGTCTACAAATCCCACAACAAATTCCAAGCACACATTTCTCCTTCAGCTCATTTAATGTAAATGGGACCAATATTGGAGAAAGAGGTCACATTTGTAGATTTAATTAATGGACGCCTTCATCGTTGAATGTTTGAGGATTTTAACACCATTTATTTATGCAACAATAGCATGTTCACAGACAACAGTTTATCACATAAGCTTATAATTTTGTGTAGAATTGTATGAGATTTTATCACTGTGCTACCTGAAGGGCTGAAGATAACGTACACCCAAGCGGAGGTATCAAAGCTTTTTTTAAATCCTAGATAATAAAACCCCTGAAGTCTCTATCAAGGTTCACAAAATGTTTTTTTTTCCCCCCTGCCCAAACATTTTTTAAACATGTCGCTATGATGCTCCCTATGTTACATTCAAAATGTACCAATACGTTTTTTTAAATTGCTATAGTTCAGCTTAGGGTTGGAGCTGAAAAGGGCAATCGCACACATTCATACCTGCCGTCAATTCAGAGTCGCCAGTTAACCTCAAAGTATCAGAAATCAGAGTACCTAGAGAAAACCCACATACTGGAAGAACTTGACTCAAACTGGAGATATTCCCACTGTGAGGCAGAAGTACTGACCATTTGAGCCCAAACTCAAGAAATGTTAAGTGGAAAATTTTGTTTCAAAAGTTACGATGTTCTGTGGTGCACACTAGATGGGACCTTGCTCTGCTCAAAGCAAATGGAAACTGTCTTTCAGTGTCGTTGCAGAGACAGATCAAGCCCCTTTAGGGATGATGTATTGCCATGGCCAACCTTTCAGTAGCCAGAGGAGCCAGGCTTCGTGGCATTCAGCATCCCCAGATCCAGATCTTCACTGCTGCACACAAAGTGGAAGGGCCCCCCGGGGCCACGTCAAGCTAATCATGGCAGCCAAAGGTAATTGGATTGACTTAAGTGCCCACAGGCACAGTATTAGAAAATCCTAATCAGTGTCATTGGTAGAAAGACAAAGGCTGCTTGGCTTTCACAACCAATTAGAGTTAGCCATAAAGCTAAGAACCATTCATTCAAAATGCAGAGAAATCCCCTCATTCAACCAGCCGTCTGCAGAACCCATCTCAAGAGGCTTTAGAGCAATGACTGTGGGAAAAATGTTTCCAACAGAGCCTGAGAAATACCTAAAAAAATGACTATTTCAAGTCGTTTTTTTGCAGTCTTAAGGGATTAACTCAACATGACTGATATATGTGATTTAAGTTTTCCAATAAAAAAGTATTTAATGACAAGACAATAGCTATAAATTTGTCTACCATACTTGTTTGAACTACGTTTTGGTTTATGAATCTCTTTTCTTGACATCTATTCAAAGCTGAGCTCCATCACATAATCCAATACTTATGGTCAGTGCCTGCATGAGTGATCACTTTTTATGAATTTATAGATCGACAGAAGAAAATTGCCACATGCAGTTACTCAGTTAAAGTCTTTTTATTGTAATTAATCCTCAAAATCATCTCACCAGGTGTAGATTCACTTTTTATTTCATGTTGATATTCTTTCCTAACACCATGCATGACCTGTTCGTCACATCTTCCACCGGGGAGCCTGTCAATTGTGAACTATTTGCCAAAATAAAAACAGGAAGATGATCCTGAAAAAAAACCGGCTTTCACTCTGTCCTGATTATTATTACAGACTGAAATTGGTAAGGAGTTGTTGACAGAGGAGCTGAGAAGACGCGAGACATCTTTGTAGTGTTGGATATTCCAATGCTGCCATCTAGTGAGTCCAACAGTTAGTTGCAAGTCAGAAGTACAACTACTGCAATAATCAAAAGGAACCACAAGAAAAGAAGGTAAAAAAGATGGAAAGTGAGTAACGAATGAATTTAACTTTTTTTGAAAGGAAATGTGATATTTTGTGGCCTCACAGGCGTCTGATTAGGGGAAAGAGGTCAGATTAGCAGCATGTAGAAGCAGGCTTATAGTCAAACCAGTTAAAAAAATGTTTGAGACAGCCATCACCTCTGCATACATGTTGCTCCCAGATCCTCGAGTTCATTCCTGCGCTATAAACAAGCCTTTCTTTGGCCTCATGTTTCCTGGAACCTGCCCCTCCTGCTCACACATCTTTTCACAAGACTGAGTAATGGTGGTGGAAGAAAAGACTGCGTCAGGGTCCGCCTGCCTGCTGGTCACTGACCCTCACTTGTTCCCTGCACCACATGAGTTCGGAAATAACCTCACATTGTCCATCGCTGCTCGTGTGCCCTGTGCTGCCAAGTCACAGAGTCGGACGTAGGGGCGAAAAGCCAGTGAGGAGAACAAAGAAGACAGGAGGGGCAATAAGTTTTACTGTGGGGCAGGGCTGTAAAACAAAAACAAAAAGATCCTCAAGGGTAGTAATTAGTGTAGGGCTGGATGGTCTGAACCAAAACGAATTAGTTCTTTAAATCATTTCTCGATCTATTGTTCTGAACATTTGCCCACATTGCAGCTCACAAGTGGCATATTTAAACACCAGAAAAATACATTTTAGCTGTTTTTCCTCCTGTTTCTTCAAAACAAACTATAGAGTCAATAAAAAATTGGTGGAAAATTAAGTTTATATGCCATCGTTCACCAAAAATGCCCCAGTGATGTACTGTACTTGTTTCGTTTTGATCATTTTAGACCAACAGATCATGAAATATACACAATTTTACACAGTTTCATTAATTTCAACAGATTTTTTATCATATACGAGTATATACGACACCTTCGGTTTGTTTGTTTATTCGCACTTTAAATATCTTCAAATCATAGACTTCTTATTATTATTTTTTTAGTGCCCATAAAAGTAAGTGACTATTATTGGTGCAAAACACTTTCACAAATCATCTGAAAAGCATATATATATATGGATATTAGGTGGAACTACACAGAGTAAGGCACAGTGAGAATTCTTCTCGTTCATTTCCTATTTTAAATGTTGTCCTCATTTAGCCTCATACAGTTGAAGGAAACATTTCTAACTAACATCTTGTTTGAAGGGTCTAGAGTAAAGTGTGCTGGAGCTTTTTTTTTTCTTTCTTTGCAAATTGTAATTTTCTCTTCTGCACAAAAATCAAGCAAGTGAATTGCCCATTAGGATTTTGCTGATTACTATCCACAGTTATTTTCTCTTCAAATGTATAATTAAAAATCAACAGAAGAAAGAAACGGAAAAGCAAACAGTTTGCAAGTTTTTTTGCAGCCAGAATTGAGAAGTAGGAAGTTCTGAAACTGTCTTAAATAGACTCTCTAATAACAGCCTTGCTGCAGTGTCTTTGATCTGCTGCTTTTTATGGTCGGCGACGAGCTTCTATTCTTGGATAGAAGTGCGTAACTTGTCTCACTAATATGAGCGTAATTCATGACCGAGCCTTTCTTCATTACTTAAACAGCAAGAAACCATCTCTTTTACTTCACATTGTCACTGGATGCAAGGTTCCAAATGTTTCAAGTTATATTTGAATACCTGTTGCTCATATTATTCTTTCTTGGGGTTCTCAAACAGCATTCCCAGATATATGTTATTATTCTACAACACATAACGTCACAAGATGCTAGAAGAAAAAACTGATCAATATAAACACAATTGCTTTCAATGCAGGGCAGTCGGCACAACAAACTCTACAGGGATATACAGCGTCACACTTTCCTGTGCCGAAGTAATTTTTTTAATTCCCCATTGATTTGGTCACATCCTGGAAAATTATTATCAAGTTCTTTTGGAATCTGAGTGATTCTCAGCATAAAGATTTAAATGACATCTGATTTTTGAGCTGTTAACCTTTTGGGCCTGGACTATGTCTCTTGTTTCCTCATGTTGTGACCAAATCCCTTTTTTCCCGCCCCCTCTCTTTTCTTTCCAGCGGTTTCCACTGTGCTTCCACCTCACTAAGATTGATTATTTTCCAGGCTGCCACGTTGCTGTGTGTGTGTGTCTGTCCCAAAACACACACACACACACACAAACACACACACACACACACACAGAGGTAAGCCTGTGTGGACCTTGAACAGACAAGGACCTCTCTGTTAGCTGTCATCGTGCCACTTGGGAGGGGGGTCACCCTACCCTCACCCTGACTCGGCAATAACCATGCTCACTTTTCAATGAAAGCTGTGCCCCAAAGGTCAGCATTTCACCATGTGGGTGGGTATGAGTTGTAAGTGTCCCTTCCAAATCCTTCCCCAAGGTCCCATTCAGTTCAATTCCCACCCAAAAAAAAGAAAAAAACCAGGAGAGGCTGGTTTGTGGGCGGGGAGTATGATAATAGCCTCCAGAGGAAGTGAGCACAGTGTAGTGGAATGTAGTTGCCATTAGTGGGAGTTGAGTTGACGCTGGCTAACAGCTAGCCTGCTATGGTGAGTCTGAGCTGAGACGCAGAGGAGAGGGATGAAAACATGCCTCACTTCACTGTGGTACCAGTGAAGGATCAGGCTCAGGCCAGCTACGACAGCCTGGAGGGGATTAACTGGGTTGATTACAGGGATACTGGACAGGACTACCCTGATCATCAGGACACTGTCAGCTCTGATGGTGAGTCTCACAATTTCCACACTGCTCTCTATCTCTCTGATTGAACAAAAAGTGGCTCATCTAAAAAGTTTTAGAGTTGAGAAAGTTTCTTAAAAGTGATACCTGATGGGCTAGACCCAGCAGAGTGTGGTTGAGATTAGTTTTTCTCATGGGCAGAGAGTATTATGGGCAGCTGCTTGAATGGTTACCATGGCAATTCTCCAGGGCCAGAAGACAGTATATACGTCCAGCGGGCAGGTCTGTTTCTGACAGCTCACTTTAGGTGAAGTTTGAGAAAGTCTTTCTCTGTTTAATCATTCTAAATGAGGTTTTCTCACGCTTGTTGGACGAATCTGATCACAGAGACACACAACTTAGGGAGCGCTAAGCAACAAAGGGGAAACAATGAGATGGGTGAGAACCGAAGGGGGGGGGGGGGGGCACAAAGGGGGTGGGGTTGGTACTGCCGCCACAAGAAAAGGCCTCAAGTGCTTCCACGCACAAAAGATGAAGCTCTCTTTGTACCAGAGGAGGATGTCCTTTCACAGAGAGGACTAGATTTCTCCGTCCTCGCTTGTCTGCCTCAGCATGTCTCACACTATCACCCGCCTGGATTTTTTTTTCTCTCTCACAGTGTTGACACAGAAAGAGTGGGGCCGGTCTCTCATGGAATAATGAAGGGGGGGGGGGGGGGGAAAGACAAGGAGAGCTGCAAGAAGTTTGTAGCCCGGGGCAGGATTATGTGAAAGTAAAGTTTGTGTGGGCTGAGGGAGTGAGCCTATTGGGAAGCAGAGTTTGTGTTTAGAAAAGACACATACTAAAGGCGTGGCTTTCAATGAAACACCAAAAGCTGTAAACGGTTCTAAATAAAATCTGCGAGGATCACGGTTCCCTGTTTTTTAAGAGTTTAGGAGTTTGTAGTGAATGAACCAGACTTGTCTGGGTAAGGGAGACATGTGCTTCTGTGTGGTTGTGCATATATGTATGAGAGCATCAATTTGCAAGAAAACATTACCATGTAGATGAGATGAGACACGCTTCGGTGAGCCAAGGGCTTAAAGTGGACTGATACGTGAAGCATAACAAGACAGATCCTCTGCACATGTTGACCCAGCTGCTGACTTGTATATGTCTGGAATGCGTGGAAGTCGCCCAATCCTTCTTCGTGATGTTCATGCATAATGGCAATGGGAGTTGGAGCTTTAATGTTACTGTTAAAAGTGGCTTGAGTGTTGCCTGAGCCATACTTCACCCCGCACACACGGGTCATGATGACAGAGAGAGAAAAACAGATGTCCTGAAATAACCCTCAAGGTTTTTTTGGGTGAGTTCCCCGCAAGCCTGTAACTGTTTAACCCTGTCTTCCCGTAGTCATAATTCTTACGAACCCACCCGAGAAGAGCTTTCTGAAGTATGTGAACAACAACAAGCAAAATAGTGGACGGCCGCGGGGGTGACTGCAGGGTGCTACAGGTTGGAAGTGGGTGTAAGAGGGGAGAGGAAGCAATGAATCATGATTTAGTGCAAAGGGCAAGCTGTGTCATAAGGTTCAAACAAAAACAAACTTACAAATAGCTACTCATTTCATTTCATTTCTACTACCTTTTTTTTGGTTTGAAATCCAGACTTATTTCATTAATGTATACTGTATGTTCAAACTTCGATATAGAATGAAGGAAAGCAAATGTCCTCAGAATGTCCTTGTGTCTTTAGATTTCCTTGGAGATGAAATTGGGTGGGAGAGTGGTCACAGTGGAAAAAAAGCAGGCTGGATGATTTCATCATGGGAGTGGTGTGCTGGGCTGTGTTACATGCTGTATATCGCAGTCAGGAGCAAGGAAGTGGCACAGTGCAGACTCTGTCTCAGGCCGTGAAGTCAGCACTGTTCAGCACAGGACACGACCAACATTGCGATCTTTGTAATAGGCCTCTGCTTCAAACCAAGAAATAGCATCTACATTTCAGGGGGGGAAAGCGTGTTACTCCTACTGCTGCAGAAAAAATGAAAAATCAGCTTATATCTGTATTTCATTGCAGCATTCAGACTTTGCGACCCATAATTAAAGTCTTGTTGTCTTTGTTTGTACAGTTAAACCAACAAAACCAAAACATTTCTCAACTTTTTCTCTTACTGGGATTTTCAGTGCACCACAACCCAGAACTGGATAAAGTGGTATACTGTAGAAGACCTTTGAAGTTTTGCAAACATGTTGAAAGTGACGTTTTCATGCTTTGTCTATCATCTGTCCTTGTACTTGTCTAGTTTCCATTTTTAATAAAAAAAAATTGTCATTTGTGTTGTGTAACATCAGAATTCAACTGTAGATTTTTATTAATCCTATTGAGGCTTTGAGGTTTGGCAATAAATAGTGACTGATGTGCAGAATACTGTTGACATCCATGAATTAATAAAATAGCACATAATAGTTAAAAGTTCCTTCTTCTGCAAATCAGATGATAACATGTTCCTAATAAGGGCCAAATGGTGGGGTTGTGGTTCGCACTCTCACCTCACAGCAAGAATACCTCATGTCAGAGTCTCGTTGGTGGGATTTTGCATAATTAACCCACATTTGTGTGTTTCTACGGTATAAATACAGGTTTACGTGATTATCTGTCTTTGTTTTTGTAATGGTGGTCTTGTGAACCGTCAAGGGTCTCGACCCTGAACTGTAGTGGCTTGGTGTAGAAAATCGATGGATTTATAGGCGTTTATAATGACCGATGACATGTTTCATTAATATTGATAAAGTGACTCACAGTGAGAAGGTGTGGGTTGAAATACTGGACTGGGACCTTTCTGTGTGGAGTTTGCATGTTTTCCCCGTGTGCAGTTCAGTTAAACTCGCAGGACAGAAGACAAAAACTACCACACTAAAATGTTCTCTTGAGCTGAATGTGTGCCAGGAATACACAGTGAATTGATCCACTGTTAACATCAATCAACAAAACCTCCTGCACCAATTTCTTCTTGTGTTTCTGGGGAGTGTAACAGTTGTACTGTGCCTCCTGTAAAGGGGAAACGATGTGGCCGCGCAGTGCAAGCTTGTCAAACTCAGCAGGTCCTGGGGAGTTTGTGCAGCGACTGGTTTATTTGGAGAACGTTACCATGTGTTGCCTCTCTAATTCTGGAGAACATGGCGATCATTCCTGTCAAGCTATCTGGGATGCCACTCCGATAGGCTTCCAGAGATAAACACTTTTTTATGAAGCACAAATGTGGCGCTGATGACAGAGTTACAACAAAGTCAACACAAAACACTGCACATCTTTATAGGCACACAATGGAAACAGTGACAGTTCCATGCATACTCAGTTTGTCTTTCCTTCAGTTCATTTGAATGTCTGGGAGAGTGTAGGGAGGTTTTTGTTTTTCTTTGGTTGGTAATTGCCATTGGCTTCAGCTCCTGTTGTGTTTGCGATCTGCCAGAGTGAATTACAAAAAATTATATGTACCATTTGGGTCTTGATCTTTTTAATACTTCTTCAAAGATCATTGCAAGTGGGATCCTGCTTTGATTATTTATCACACACAACTTTTGCCAGTGTAATCAAATGTTATTTTGGTTCGATCACCTCATTCACATGAGAGGGACAACAGGGCTGCAAAACATCCAGCAATAGAGCCGGTTGCTGCATGGATTGCTGTACTTCTCCGGTCACCAGAACGGGTCATTAATGACAGCCGAGTGAGCCAGGTGCCATTCAACATGAATGTCAGTTTACTGTAGACGATAGTAATAATCTGTAAAGATAAAAAAAAAAGTATAGCGCGACAGATTAAAGGCTCGCTGTGACTATTAATTGAAAATCAAATGACAAACACCCAATTACATACTAGTTTGAACGTCACATCTGACCTCATGACCAAACAAATTGAAGTCCAGTATGTAACCCTGTAAACACGTTTTCCCGTCTGTAAACACGATTTGGCAGGAAAAGTGTCTTCTTAAATATATTCTCTTTATTAGATTAGACAGAGGTGTTCAGCCTGGGAGCAAACCTGAGTGGGGAGGTAGATTTCTAATTTAAAAAAAAGAAAAAGAAAAAAAAAAAAGCCCTGTCCCAACACATTTTACTGAAGCAGGGCCGTCTGCACATCAAATGAAAGCACACACATTTCTGCAGGCATCCAACGATGGCATGGTTATAATTCAGCTTAATGTCCATCGCTATCCACGGTCTGCAATCAGCGGCTCTGGAGCCTTTGTAGCGCTACTGGCTCTGTGAAGATTTCACACATTTATATGCAAATAAACAGCTGAAGCGGCTAAAACAGTCAAAATTGCTAATATGGCTAAAATCCCCAGAAATAGTAAAAAAAAAACTGATAAAATGATTAAACCTGCTAAAATAGCGACTAAGCTAAAATAATCTAACTTGTCACCATTCATATAAGCTTGAACGTCAGATACAGTTTGACATTTAGAGTTGCTAAAACTATCCGATAGGCTCTTTCGGTCAGAAAGGTTGTAAACTCCTGGTTTGTACCGAGCTCACACAATTATTACCAGGCCACACAATAAAACCTGACAAGACTTTTAATTGCCGGTGAAAAACAACAAGTCATCCACAGAGTTTAACTGTCACTTGTGTAAGCCATTTGTTGACAATTGTTTTATAACATGAGACAATGCCTCAGTGGCAGCATTTATCAGTCCAATATGACGTAGCCACACATATCAGCGTTGGCCTTCTGATATTTCAGAACACTCTATCAGGAGAATTGTTTATAACTCACACAAACCTTTGCAAAGTGAGGAATGAATGAGCCAGACACACTGGTGTCTCATATTCGTCTGAACATCTTCTTTCTCTCCCCAGCGAGCCTCTGGTATCACTACTAATCTAATTCTGAAGAGGTCGGGTGTGTCAAATGGCAAGAAGCTAAATCTACTGGTTTGAAACTCACAAGTCAGTAGCATCATGTATAAAACGTGTTTAAGAGAGGCAACATCTCTTTCAACTTTCAATTGCAAAGTGTTTGAAGATCTTAGCATCTCCAGTTCAGAAATGTCAACTAACAGATTGTGGTGTTATCTTTGGATGCCACATACTCAAGTTAGTAGTAAGTGCTTAGGATCGTCAGGCCTTCAAACAAAGTGATTCTTTAGAAACTCCCGAAGCAGACGCACGTCATCCTAATCCCGATGTCGGCGGTTACAGGTCTAGGGAACAAACATGGTGTTTTGGTGATTTCTCCCATGAATTAATAAGTACCAATCATCTGTATGGACTCTGTACAACTGATTTAAACTGGGTTACAAAGAACTTCCTGCGGTGGATTTGTTTATCCATTTGCTTTCCAGACACTGACTTCACCGTTTAGTTCATTTTGTATTTTAGGAAATTGCTGCACGATGCACCCCTTCCCGCCCACCTTTACCCCCCGAGGTCGTCAGACTGAGCTGCCATCTCCTCTCATCATTAGTGCACATCAAGGCTAATATGTTTTGCTCTGGGGCTCAGCAGGTTGGCATTCCTCAGCTCTCTTCAGATTCAGCTCCACGGGAAACTTCGCCATTACAGTTAAAGTTGGCCCATCGCTGTAATAGAATGACATTGGTTGTTGCCACAGGCTAGGGAGGAGAGGGAAGTTAAATGGAACAATGTAACTTTAGTAAACTGCAAGGAACAGTGTAGTTTGCTTTTTGAAAATGGGCCTTGTTTTCTTGAATGAAGACGATATACCAAAATGGTAAGAATAGATTCATACAGTTTGATAGAAAATGTAGCTTCTATGTTTATAATAGATGACTACGAGCACCTTTAGTAGCCTTATACTTTATTCTAACACTCGCAAGCTTCTTCTATCATTATAAAATGTTACTGTTATGTTTTGTAATGGCAGTATTTCAAATCATTCATCTACAGTGTTTGGCATCTATGCACAAAGTTCTATCGAAATAAAGATACAAAAAAAAAAGAAAAGAAAAAGAAATGATCACAAAAACAAAAATACTTTCAGTATTTTTCTGCTCAATGTCCAAATATAAACCGTAGCGAATGCTACCAGATTATATCCTTGGACAATCCTTAGTTACAATGAAGGAATCCTTTCAGTTTTGGTGCAGTGTTAGTAACTTCTGTCCTGCCTTCAGTTTGCACCCATGAGGTAATCATGTCTAATAGTGATCACATGTTTCCAGGTTCACTTGGACGTGTCCTGTTTTCATAGTAATGCAGCATGACGTTAGCCTAGTGACACACACAAACACACAATGACAAAAGAGGGGCTTCGTTTTTGTGCTTCTTCAACTCCTCCTCATGAGAAATGAGTTCAGGACAGGAAGATATTTAAATAATGTCAGCAGAACTGGAAGAGCTGGATGCTTCATTAGCTCCTTCTGTGTCTCGCACAAGTAAACTTCTTGCACTTTTGTGTAGTATGATGTACATTAATGTATTGTTGACACTGTGACTGCAAAACTAGGTGCTTGTGTACAAAACTGAATGAGCCCTTGTGAAGAAATCCTGCACGGACAACCTTTCTCCAGTAGATAAAAAACCCAAAACCTGCTCCAGTGCAAACAGATGCATTGAAACAGGTTCCCAGGTGTTTACACTTTCACCTTTATATCGTGTGAGCAGCTCTCAAGCAATCCAGTATAGTCGTCCTAGATGTGCCGTGAAGACAGAAGACAGTAGAAAGAAGAGCAGTGGGTATACAGTATATGCACGTTGCATTAGCTTTGTTTTTTTTCCCGCACACTTACCCAAGCAACACGCCCTCCAACCAGGAGTAACGAGGTGAATATTCTTGCCAACGAAGGCCACATAGAGTGAGCTAATCCGGATGACTTTTGTGCCTCTCTCAGTGTAAAGTCTTAAATGTGTATTAAACAGGAAGTTTTAAAAAGAGGCCTTTTGTAAACCCTAAGAAGCTAATGGACAGTAATACTGTTTTCCATTTATAATCGGCTTTAAAATGGCAGGGTTTTATTTTTTTTTATTTTTCATTTTTCTTTTTGTTCTTTTTGTTTTAATTGAACATTGAGAGGGCCCCACAGTGGTTCAGTGCACTCACTTCATACTGAGTACTGAGTACTTTGGGGCCTTCACACATTCGGCTCCAGCAACCTGAATTCATATCAACTCTAGAAGATTGATAGATGGTGTCGATGAGGGGTTTCTGCAGCACCTGCTTTGTGGGTGTTAAATTCTAGATCCTCATTTTCTTCTTTGCAAAGATTCCTTGAAGAAAACTTAAGACTTTGAAATTATTTGACAACTGGTCAGGAAGGATGGATTTAGATGTGAATACAACAACAATATCAATGTCAAAACATGTCAGTTATATTTTGAATGTTGTGTTTAACTGTTGCTAAAGTGTAGAATTAGTAGCACCCAGACGTATCACAGTGTATTTGTTTTTCCAGGAGTCGGTAAATAAAGTTGTCAGTCTTAAGCCTTGAAGTTATAATTAGCTCAGGCGCTCCTGTGTCACTAACTTATCACAGAGAAAAGTTAAAGAATGGATGTCAGGGTTATTATTTCTGGCTTAAAATCACTGCTTTCAATCAAATCAAACTTTTGCTGTCAGAAAGGAAGTGAAACTTTGAGCTAAATTATGCATTATTTATTTATTTATTTTCATTTTTCATTGTCACACGTCAGCCTTAAACGTTTGATTCTACACAGGAAAAGTCTTGAGAAAGTAAAAGTCGTAAATGCCCACAATGATACTCTTCCAGAGACACTCCCTTCCGCAAGTGTGTTCTAACTGCAGCGCGCTCTTTCATCTTTTTGCTGGAGCCGTGACTGGATTTGGAGGCGGCCACACATGACATGTCAGCGCACGTTGCTGTAAAAGCCTCCGCTGTACTGCGCTCGCAGCACGACTCCTGCGCACCTTCATAACAAGCCAGTTAGTCTTTAATCTTTTCAATTAGGCATTTAATGTGTGGTTATTAACAAGAGACCCCCACCGTCACTGCTTATTGTTAAACTGAGTTTTATGTTTACTGTCCAAAAAAAAAAAAAAAAAAAAGAACAAAGAAAACTTGGTGGCTGAACTATTCTTGGTGTGAGGGCAGTGACCTTTAGAGCTCAGATTGAGGGGAAAATGAGTTGCTTGAGTTGCTAGTGACAAACTTTTATCCGCGGCTGACTCATCATTGAGATAAAGCGTGTCAAACATACAGCCTGTGGGACAATACCAGCCCACAAGCGAGACCCAAAAGGATGACGTCGCAAAGTCTAAAAATAAGATAGCTACTATAATTTTTCAATAAAATTTTGTTTGTTGTGTCCAACTGTGATGCTTCTAATGCAACTCTACCAAGAAACAGAGCAGATGATATCAGTGTTGTAGCAGTGAAAACTAACTTATTCAAGCAAAAATATCATAAGTATTAAAACTATACCATAGAGGTGTGTTCATAAAAACCTGCATGCTTTTGCCCACATTAGTCTGAGTGGAAAAAGATTAGCAAGCAGGATTTCAGATGTTTTTTTTTTTATGTTTTTCATCATTAATTTAGGTGAGTAATGCATCATAGGTGAGCATTTTTAGCAATTAAACAAACAAAAAACAAAACATTGGGACTTGTTAGCAGTTATTGGCGTTCATTTTGTGTGACTGGCCCATTTGAGGTCAAAGTGTGTGTGTGTGTGTGTGTGTGTGTGTGTGTGTGTGTGTGTGTGTGTGTGTGTGTGTGTGTGTGTGTGTGTGTGTGTGTGTGTGTGTGTGTGTGTGTGTGACCTGTCATTGACTTGCACAAGTGTACACTGCAAATGTATTTACATAAAGCCAACACTAGGGGGCAGTGTTAGAATTGCTTTCCACTCCTCAAAATCCTTTTACACTTAGTTGGACAGAAATTTGGCTTTCATTGCTTCCACTCATCACCTCATTTTCCCCTGTAAAATCCAAGCTTTAGTTTTTTTATACAAATAATGTGCCATTATCACATATTAGCAAACATTGTTTAATTTTTGAGGCATTTGCAGCACCTGTGCATTTTTCCTAATTGTGTTGCATAGCTCTGGCTCTTGCATTGATCTGGAAGAATAATGTCATTATACATTGAAATAATGTTTTGATTATATGATATTCAAAACATTATGTCCATTAATACGCCTTCAACCCAACCAGTGACCTCTAAGGCATGTTTGAAAAGTCACGGGTTATGATTAGGTGTTTATTAATTAAGGTGAGATTACATCCGCAAGTCATTTCGAAGTCCTGTGAAGTCTGTGTGTGGATTGTGAATGTTTCCTCCCACTTCCAACGGCCCCCTTCAGTGTGCACTATTAGTGAGATCAGTCCTCTGAATGAGTTTTCACCCTGGGTGGATGGGTGTCCTGGATAGTAATCGACAGCTCCCTGAGCTGTGAGGCTGATAGTGCCGCGAACCAGACTGCACACGGTGCATAGCTATGCTCACCCACCGTGATAGCAGCAGCAGTGGGACACAGAACACAGGTGAGTGAGGACCACCGCTGACATTCAGCCTGTGCACAAAGCTGGTGTCCTCTGCACAGCTGACACCACTTTCTTTCTGGTTTCATGCCTATTTTGCAAGTCCTTTGTTTGTTTGTTTTCTTGGAAAATGAATGTGGGATCCATAATGCCACTGTTAAAGTTTACATGCTCCAATAACCCAAGGTTAGGCAATCTCTAGGTAATGAGGTGTGAGAGCGTGCCTCTCAGTGTTAATGTGTGTGCAGTAAAGTTTGTGCTGCTGCTTCACATGCAGTAATTGCCCCGGACGCTGTGCTCATCTGTGTTTCGCTTCTTTTTCTTCAGAAGCACAATTTTAATGAGAGTGAAATCTAATCATATGCCTGTTTATCACCTGGACGTTGCTTTGTCATTCGCCGTGGCTTTTAACTGAAGCTGTTCACTTCACTTTTCCCTCCGTGATTTGTGTTTACTGCTCAGAAGAGATGATAAGAAGATGAGATGTTTCAATTAACAGTAAAAGCTGGAAACGAAGCTGCAGTTAATATTAATTTCTCGATGGGGATATATTTATTTTTTTTATCTCATAAAGCCATACTTTTAACAATCCTTTTAATCTTTAATTTGATTATGAAATGCCTTTTTAAATCTTGCAATCAAGCAATGCTATTTTATTTTTAATGCTAATTCATGGCAGTTTTATCATGCATCCATCAGTGCTTGTTAATTTCTATTAACGGCTTGCATAGAAAAACAACCACATGTTGTCAGTGATACTATCTGCCCGGTCTGAAAGAGTAATTTAGAACTTCACCAGCAAAACGTGCTCGCTTGGCTCAAGCTAAAATGAGTTTACTGTTTCTTTCTTTCATTCAATAGGACATGGGAACCACAAAGAAGACAGCCCGTTTCTCAACAGCTCTGATTCTGCGAGCAAGAAGAATGACTTCTATGACAGGAACCTGGCCTTGTTCGAGGTTTGATCTTACGACTTTCCAACAGCTCCCGCTGAATGACCGGCTCTCGTGAGTCTTGTGAAATGAACCTCCGGCCCCGTTTCTTATTTCTTTTCTCCCAGGAAGAGCTGGACATCCGGCCAAAGGTTTCCTCTCTGCTCAGCCGCCTGGTCAACTACACCAACATCACCCAGGGAGCCAAGGAGCACGAAGAGGAGGAGAGCGCCGAGGCCTCGCGTAGGAAGACCCCCAAGGTCAGCAGTCAGAAAAAAAAAAAAAACGATCTAAAATCTCGGGCACACACTGGCTCACTGTTATAGTCAAGTATACAATGCACGGCTGGCTCGCTCCGGGCCTCAATAACCAAGTTATTAAAGCTTGTTGACTGAGTGTCTGTGTCTTTGTACACTCTGTGGTTAGACTGTGCCCCTGTAAGAGTCTGATACGAGCCAAGGGCTGATAACACGGCTGACCTTTAAAAAGTACATCAATCTATAGTAATGATCAATGCACTTGTTTCCTGAAATGTCATGCTCAATACTCCCCTCTCTATTTGCTCTCTCTCTCTCTCTCTCTCTTTCTCTCTCTCAGTCTCCCAACATGGGCACTCTGATGGGCGTCTACTTGCCGTGTCTCCAGAACATCTTCGGCGTCATCCTCTTCCTCCGACTGACGTGGATCGTGGGCATGGCCGGCATCATGCAGTCCCTGCTGATTGTCCTCATGTGCTGCTCATGCGTTAGTTTGCCCACATACACACATCGCTGCACCTCGTTACGCGAGTGGGGTTGCCTCAACCCCCTTGTGAGGGGCATGTGGCGGCTTTTTATCACGAATCAATTCACATGTTACATAAGCAGCAGCCAGTATGTGTAGACTGTGACCTCTCTGGATGGAGTGACAGTGGAGTGAGTCCTAAAATATAAAGATAACTTGCGTTTCTTCTCTCTTCCCACCGCAGTAAGGGTATGATAGTGTTTTAATGTAACGCCAGTACTTTGGGCAGTAACGCAGCAGTAACTGAATCTTATCTTAAATGAATAACAGTTTCTGTGAGCGTATCGCTGTTGTTTGAGCTGCTGTCTCTCCTGTTGTAAAAATGTAGCTTTAGCCCTTGCTGGAGCTGTCGATCCACCAGAGCTGTGATTTATTCTCAGTCTGAAATGATCTGCATGTTTGTAATGAAACATGTCGTTGCTATAGGATCGTCAATCTGTGGCTTTTAAGAATAGGTGTGATGCAGAGTTCTACACAACTGCATTCCTGCATGAGAACACTTATAGTTTAAATGGCTGTTGTTGTTTTTTTGTAATAATAACTGATTAATTAGAACGGACTACAATAACATGTGTGCACCAGCATTTCACTTCCAGCTTATTGATGTAGCTTCAGCTAAACCTAATGAATGAATCCATCATTAACCTGACTCCGGCTCAACTAATGTGTCACAGTAGACTACTTCAATAGACCATCAGGAAATCACAATTGAGAGAGAAACTTAAAAGCAATACATGAGTTACTTCTCCAACTAACTGGTCTGTAAAGCAAACTACTTTGTAAAGCAAAATGAATAACTCTGATCAAGTGCTAATTAACAGTGACTGGCGTGACACTGCTCCTGAGGGTCATTGTGTTATTTGAATGGCTTTCTGTTGATTTGATTTTATGTTTTTCTCACTAATCTACCTTGATATCCACCTTGCATTTATACAGAAAACAGCGTCAGAAATATCACTATTTTAGCAATTATCTGCACATTATTGAAGTGAATTTATTTGAACGTACAAACAAGTGATAAGACATAGCATTCACATGAACACTAAAGAAATGGTTCACACGTTCAGAGGCGGCTTACAAGGGAACATAAGTTACAGATTCTTAATGGATTGGTTCAAACGCATACTAAATATACAAAATCGTATTGTTGAAAGAGATACTCATCGTTTAAGCACAAGCGGTTTGTTGTACTCGTTGTGTGTGAATCATTAATGCTGATTTTCCATATTTTTTGGGATTCTTTCACAGACGATGCTTACGGCAATATCAATGAGTGCCATTGCTACTAACGGTGTTGTCCCAGGTAATATTTATATATACCAAGATGTTACTTGGTTCTTCTCTATGTTAAAATGTATGATCCTACATTTATACTTCACTGATTTATTATCAGTTCTGTGAATGTTTTGGTAACTCTGTGCAACCCCCCCCCCCCCCCCCCCCCCCCCCCCCCCCCCAATGACCCAGAATGTATCAACGACCCAAATTGTTCTACTCAAATTCAAAATATAATGCAGTAAAAACCTGCAAGGTAATAACTGGTCGATAATTCAACAAAAGTGCTGAGAACAAAATGTAATAAAAAACAAACTGTAATGAAACCCAAAATGTAATAACTGGTCTATAATGTAACAAGATACTGAGCCCAAAACTTAAAAAAAAATGTACCATTACATTACGGGTCAGGCCAAATATCTTTCTCTTAATAGTGTAATGATTTTTTTTTAACGTTATAAGTTGAGTCAATGATTAATGGTTTGGACTTGAACTTGAACTGCTTCACTTTCAATAACACTGAAAGAGTGAGTTCTAAAAGTTTGGACTATTTGCTTATACATATATCTTGATACAGTTTATGGTATTTATGTATTAATGCTGTTGCCCAAGTAATTCTTAGTCTTCTGTTCTCTTTCTCTATCTGTAATCTACTTCTCCAATCATCAGTACAAAATAATGTATAGGCATCAAACATATTAAGATCACATTTAAATTTTGGTAAATCTTTTTATAGCATTTATCAGTTATTACATTTTGGATTTCATAAAAAAAGTGCTTTATTACATTTCGGACTCGGCACTTTTGTTACATTATCAACCAGTTATTGCATTTCGGATTTTACTACATTATATTTTATAACAATTCAGGTCGTTGTTACATTTTGGTTGGTTGTTACGTATCGAGCTCTAAAGTTGTCGAGGCAGTTTGCGTCGGCGTCATTACAGTATGACTCCAACTCAAATATGTTGTTTGATTTAGATTTTTTGTTTTAAATTGACGCTGAAACAGCTAGGGAAACGTTTGCTCTAATATTTTTGCACTCGCAGCCAACAGAGATTTAATGTTGCGTCCTGTTTGCGCAACACAAATTAGAAGCCTCCTACAAGCTTTAAATGTATAACCGTTACCGTTTTCTTTTGTAGCCGGAGGTGCATACTTTATGATTTCACGCTCTCTTGGCCCGGAGTTTGGAGGAGCTGTTGGGCTCTGCTTCTACTTGGGCACCACCTTCGCCTCTGCCATGTACATACTGGGGGCGATCGAAATCTTCTTGGTCTGTTCAAACATTATTCTGTGCTTAAATTGGTCACATTTGCTTGCTACATTTCATAAGCTAAATGCAGTTGCAGTAGTTTTTACATAACTCTCATATCATTCCCTCTCCAGAAATACCTACTCCCTCAGGCAGCCATCTTTCACGCCACGGACTCCCACGGCAGTGACAGTGCCATGCTCAACAACATGCGTGTATACGGCTCAATTTGCCTCAGCCTGATGGCTGTGGTGGTCTTTGTGGGAGTCAAATATGTCAACAAGTTGGCCTCGCTTTTTCTGGCCTGTGTCATCATCTCGATTGTGTCCATCTATGCTGGAGCCATCAAGTCCATCTCTCATCCACCGGAATTCTCGTACGTGTTGCTGCAATAGACAGCTTGTGATAGCTGTTAAGGGAAACCTTCGTGTAAAATTAGAATTCGATGGGGCGAGAGAGCATTCCTTTTTGAGTATTATAGATGCGTTACATATTTTTGTATTGCGCTCCTTGTTTTCATATTCTATTTGTCGGTTTCCATCTGCTACCAATTACTTGCTCACAAAGTGATTTTGTGCCACAGATCATTCCACAGCCATCAAGGACATTGCGAGCAAATAACTCTGAATTGATGGCTGTAATAATACAAAAGAGCTCCGTGGTGATGATTATGAAGATGTTAGAAGCAGATATGATGGCGATGTACGTCGTAACATTGTCATATTTTCCATTGTTTTATTGCTGTAGAATCTGCATGTTGGGCAACAGGACTTTGGTGAGAGATCGCTTTGATGTGTGTGCAAAGACTGTGATGAACGGCAACATCACCGAGCCCAGTCAGCTGTGGGAGAGATTCTGTGTGCCAGGAAACATGAGTAGCGCCCAGTGCGACGACTACTTCACCCAGAACAACGTGACAGAGATTCAGGGCATCCCTGGACTGAGCAGCGGGATTATAAGAGGTAAGACGGGCACATCATATCGTTATTACTATTTTCTTTGCATGTCCATACGTCCAAACATCCAGCATCCATCCATCTTCCACACATGAGGTTGCTGTGGCTCCATGGAGAGCAAAGAAGTACAGTCACCCCTGTCCCCCAAACAAGTCAAGCGATATAATCTCTCTAGTCCTCAAGACAAGGAGAAACTTTAGGGTCTCCTCCAAGTTCTCTATTTACCGCCAATCTGAGATGACAAGGAGTCACTCAGATGGTTAAGCTCTTTAATCAGTCATAAACTCATGTCTAAGCTGCTTGTATCTGTGAATCCAACTCTTTCAATCATGACCAAACGTTCGTGACCATAGGTGAAGGTGGGGGTGTCGATCTACCAATAATCAGAAGTCTTTGAAGCTTTAGCTGATTACAACAGTTCAATGCAGCGACCACATCGCTGTGTTGAACTGTGTCGACTTTCTTTTGCATCTTGTTCATCTCACAAAAGTGAGACTGTCTCCAGCGGTCTTCGTACATTTGTTTTGGGATTTTGACCATGTGACAGTTGAGTTCATAATAATCACTACTCCTTCGTTTTTCCTAAACTTCAACTAGTTTCTGTAAAATTCCGAGTTATATTTGGTCTCACCCCCGGCTAGCTCAGTTGGTAGAGCATGCGACTCTACCAAGGTACTGGGTTCATGTCCCATGCTGGGCGCCACCTTCCCGTGGGCTCACCACCTGCAGGAAGGATCTTAATTGGTGCAATGTGATCTGGGTGACAGTGCTCAGACCGCGACCCGGTAACGGATAAGCGGGAGAAAATGGATGGATGGATATTTGGCCGCAATATTACTCAGAAATATGACTCCTGATACAAACCAGGCCAACATGTAAGGGACATTCCTCAGCGTAGTTACCCTGGTGCAGATAAAGCAAAACACTCCCTTGACATGAATACTACCGACAAATAGTGAATACGTCTGTGATTAAAATATTTATTAAATTCATCAAAGATACATTAATTGCAATGTAGGAAAATATGTCACCTGTAGATGCATGAGTCTCTTGTCAAATTCGCATACTTTACTATTATTTTTTGGTCACTGAGAAAAGAGCAAATTTTCCATTTATCACACAAACTGAATTATTGCAAACATTTCATTTCATTTTGAAAATCAAAAATACAATATATTGCAATATTCTATTTTATTTTATAATACACTATTATATCTTAAGATCAGATCTTTTTCCTGCTGTATTTTCAAGAGTTGTGTGATTCGTTTCTGCTGCAGATAACATGTGGAGCGACTACATGCTGAAAGGGGAGATCTTAGACAAGGCAGGGCTGCAGTCAGTGGACACTCACGGTGCCTTGGAAAACCTGTACATGTACGTTTCAGCAGACATCGCTACATCGTTCACACTTCTGGTGGGGATCTTCTTTCCATCTGCTACAGGTACAACAGAGTTACAATGCAAGACAATTCCATTCGACTTTATTATCAAGCATTTTTCTTATTTTTTTTACTTCCTGTAAAACATAGTTGATGCTGTATGGTAAATGCCTAAAAAAAAAAAAAGGCCACTTTTTTATCATCTTGTAGCTTGAGAGTATGAGGTGGTTAAATGGAGGTGTAAATGAAACAAGAAGGAATCATTAAACCTTTCCCTGAACTAACCAGCAGGTGGCATTATTGTACAGCCTCAAATCGTCTGTTTCCTCTTTCGTTCTGTCTGTTGCAGGAATAATGGCAGGCTCCAACAGATCTGGAGATCTCAGGGATGCTCAGAAGTCAATCCCCATAGGAACCATCTTAGCTATAACCACTACTACACTTGTTTGTATCCTCACTTTGCGTGCGCAACCTTCTGTCGTCCTAGAGAACTGGAAGCAGATTTGAAATACACGTTTCTGTGCAATTGAACTCCTTGACAAGTTGCATTCAGATATAAGTTCAGTTGTCCTGTTTGGATCCTGCATAGAGGGAGTCGTCCTGCGGGACAAGTAAGTTCAAATGAGTCCATGGGAATACCTTTTTTTTTTTTTTTTTTAAACAAATGATTCTTGATCACAGCCGTCAGTCACATTCAACACTTCTGTACTTGCAGGTTTGGTGATGCAGTTAGAAAAAACTTGGTGGTAGGGACTCTGTCTTGGCCATCTCCGTGGGTTATTGTCATCGGTTCCTTCTTCTCCACTGTTGGGGCGGGTCTGCAATCCCTCACCGGAGCTCCAAGACTTCTGCAGGCGATTGCCAAGGACAACATCATCCCCTTCCTTAGGGTGGGAGAGAACACTATGAAACACTCTTCTCCTGAAACCTTTGGCATTGTGTGAACATCACTATTTCATGGTGTTCATATGTAGTATTCTCTTTTGACAAATAATCAACAGTCGTGTTATCCCAATGATGACGTTGACCTGCAAACTATAGGTGGAAAGAGTAAAACTACTTAAGTGAAAATAGCACGGGTTTGCATTTTTTTATCGTATTGTCAAGCAGGCATTCAGTTAAATTTATCAAATGTACATATAAAGCAGGGATTTCCTCTCTTCCTCCATGATTAACTGCAAAAATACAGCTAAAGTTTTGAATTTTACTTCAAATTGTGGGAGTAATCTGTAGCCGCTTGTACTTTAAAAAGATGCAAATGAGACTTCAAGGTGTAGATTTCTCTCAAGTATAAGTACATCAGTAAAATTTAGAGGAGCATTCAAAATTAAGAAGGAAAAATGGATCAAAATGCAAGTATCCCAAAGACTACTACTTAAATACAATATAATGGATCATTTTCATCATTTCCACCTCAACTACAAACCATTCAGCCCCAGTGTATTGTTTCCTGTGGTGTTGCTTCTCATCATGTGAGTGTGGTGTCTAGATCTGTCCTCGCTTCTTGTGAACTGAAACACAAGCTGCCAAAACAATGAGGAACCATCAGTGCGTATGGAAACGCTAAGCATAAGACAAAATAACAACGATTTGCATTTGATTTGCAAACTTATCTGATAAGATGGACAAAACAAACAAGGAATGCTGTGTGAATAATTTGGAGCTTCTCTCCCAGGTGTTCGGTCATGGAAAGACCAACGGAGAGCCGACATGGGCGCTGCTGCTCACTGGTCTCATCGCTGAGCTGGGAATCCTCATCGCCTCGCTGGACATGGTGGCTCCCATCCTTTCCATGTACGCCTTACATACACACACTCACACGACTCATGCTCTCGTGTCAAAGTGCACTCACACAATCAAGCTCAATCTTTTTTCACCAGTAGCCTCACAGTTATATATACTGTATATATACTGTATATATGTATCTGCTATACCGTCTCATTTGTGTGGTGCTTTTTTTATCCTTTGTAGGTTCTTCTTGATGTGCTATCTCTTTGTGAACTTGGCCTGCGCAGTACAGACTCTCTTACGCACACCAAACTGGAGGCCGAGGTTCAGATATTATCACTGGTGAGTGAAGGCAAATACCACATAGTTTCACATATTTGTTTACACGTTCTGGCACACTTTACATAGTTTATAGCTTTTGCAGCAACACTGTTTTTCAATTCAGGCTGATTTAACTATATCATATGAGGGAGGTTTGTTTAGCCCTTGTTTTGGCGCAGACCCCTTTTACTCCTATGCAAACACATAATTCCAGTCTTTATGTGTCACGCCCACAGGGCCCTGTCGTTCCTTGGCATGAGTATGTGTCTGGCTCTCATGTTCATCTCCTCATGGTATTACGCGATCGTGGCCATGGGCATTGCCGGGATGATCTACAAGTACATCGAGTACCAGGGGTGCGTCTGAAATCTAATCAGCCATTCGCTCGTCTTGCAATATTAAAATCTTATCTTTGTTTGTTGTGAGTGACCTGTGAGTATAAACATGAGATCGTCTCTTTTTTCGAAAAACAGGGCTGAGAAGGAGTGGGGAGACGGTATAAGAGGACTTTCCCTGAGTGGTGCACGCTATGCGCTGCTCAGACTAGAAGTAGGACCGCCACACACCAAAAACTGGAGGTATGACTCCACCAACACCCTTTAGGTTTTACTGTTTAATACTGACTATCTGCTTTAATTTCTATGTTTTAATACAAAGGTTCACAGAGTCGGACATGACAAGAATGTTGGCAAAATACATAATGAACTGTCAAACGCGCGACACCCAATTGTGACTACAAACTTTAGACACTGCCACAACTGAACAATATATCTTTTATCTACTCTTAAAAAGTGTTAACATTTAATGAATATTTTAAATAATATATCTTCTGGTACTGCTTCATCATTAAGTTGAGTGTCCCGGGCTGCGGAAGCCAATCCCAGTTCGTTCTTTAAGAATGGTACATTATAGAAAATGATGAAGAAAAAAATGTACTACTGTGAGATGAGATGCCAAAAAAATCTCAAAGTCTAATACTGTATATATCTTTTATGATCTAATTAAAGGAAAAATAAACCTTTACTATCTTTATTGAGATTCATGGAATAGCTAAAAGAAATCTGCAAATTCCTCCACTATTACCTCCAATATATCCTGATGTTAAAAGAGCCACTTTGAGCTCGTCTTTGACTAAAATGTGAATTACTTTATATTTAAATAGATGCAATATGTTTTGTTAATTTAAACATTCAAGAGAAAATTTAATGAAGGGAAAAAAAAATCCTGAATTTAAACGATCAACTGGAAGATTCAGTGTGTCAGTGTGTTTGTTAACATTTACTTCTGTTATATGTGATTCTGTTATTATTCGTTCATTACGTCTTAACGGACGATAGAAATCCGCAAATGATTAAACTGCAGACTCTGTAAGATTGTGGCTCATATTCAGTTGAAGGTCTGCAGGAGAGAATAATTGATGAGTACAAAGTCCCACCTCTAATTTATCATCTTTCCATGTGTCCTGCTGACAGAGACCAGTCTTCTTTTATTAGACGATTACCTGCAGTCAGTCAGTCATCTCTCTCTCTCCCCCACTCTCTCTCTCTCTCTCTCTCTCGCTCCTGTTCTACAGTCACATCTCCCTCTATCTGACCTGAGAGGAAGAAGCAACCTTTTCGTTAATATCTCTAATACAGCCTGTTGTTGTCTTTATTTCAGACCTCAGCTGTTGGTGTTGTTGAAGCTGGACGAGGACCTCCACGTGAAATATCCCAGGATGCTCACTTTTGCATCGCAGCTGAAGGCAGGAAAGGGTTTGACCATCGTGGGCTCCGTCGTGCAGGGTAACTTCCTGGACAGCTATGGAGAACTGCAGGCAGCTGAACAGGTAATTGCTGGAAAGGGACCGACAATATATTGTACTGTCCTCTATTGTACTGGGCCGCTGACTGTGCCAAGGGTTATTGTTAGCCCAGGCAGTTTTAAAAAACACAATGAAGCGTTGGTTTCTTTCACAGTCAATGTCAAAAGTCTGAATTGTGCATAACATATTATTTTTTTTTTTTGAAGCAATGGCAATACAGTGTGTAATTTCACTTATTTAAATGTTGTGTGGGTGGTTACACACAGTATTTCATTGTGACAAGTTATTTCAGGCAAAGCAATAGGAGCTGGTAAATTAATTGAAATGTGATGTGTTTGGTGAAAACTCAAAGATGTCTGCTCATTGTTAATGTGAAATAATGTTTAAGTAACGTTCAGTTCACACTGGACTGTATATACTATATTATATATATATATATATATATATATATATACTATATCAAAAGACATCGTGTAATAAGGTGTGGTGCTCTGCATCGAGCTGCTGAAGGTGTATAAGTGCAATTTCAGCGTTTCCATTGTGGTCCAAGTGGTTCCAACGGTTTATAATCTAAACCGAACGATTCGCACATCCACTGCTCACTGTGTTAACAATACATTTCCACTTCCAATCCAATTCCAGGCGATCAAGAATATGATGGAGATCGAGCGCGTTAAAGGTTTCTGCCAGGTTGTGGTGGCTTCCAAGGTGCGCGAGGGCATTGTCCATCTGATCCAGTCCTGCGGTCTGGGTGGGATGAAACACAACACCGTGGTGATGGGCTGGCCGTACGGCTGGAGACAGAGTGAAGACCCCCGTGCCTGGAAGACCTTCATCAGTAAGAGCCTCAATGAAATTCCAGTCATACAACATTAGGGTCAAAGCTTCAAGGGTGTATATGTCGGTACATCTTCATTTTTGGCTGATATTGGCTTTAGAAATTCTATATAAACGGGGTTTGATTTGCTGTAATTGCAACATATATATTCTTTTACATAGCGATTAGCGCTACTTCACCAGTAGACTAGACTAAGTCCATTTACTAAATTAAGTAAGGCAGAACTGACACATCTCATGAATTGAGAGGGAAATCTAAACAATTAACTCTAAACTCACACTCACAGCATGTCTTACTAATTAATACAATTTACTATGGATTTTCCGTGCTTTCAAAATTAAATATATTGTAGTAAATGGCAGATCCATGGGCAAAGAATGACGTTTGTTGACAGGAAAATAAATGCTGTCTCTGCAGCCAGTGCAACATTATTCATGGCCTTGTATTTACATTTCTTTTTGCATTTTGCAGTAAAATTGTTAAGCTTATTGTTTAATCCTTATTTTAACTTTTCATGTATTGCTTTTTTTTTTTAACTATGTCCTTCCCCCCTGTCTTTGATAACAGTCTGGACCTTGTACATAGGTATCAGAGTAAAATCAACTTTTTATCTGCTGCAGTCTGACAAACCTAATATTAAACCTAATATTTTAATCATGGTAAAATGCCTGACTGAATAATCTGAGCCAATTATGATCTAGTGAGTTGCTGCTTTTCAAAAAAGTACTTCATTTAAGTGTGTTGATTCAGTTTTGTTTATAAGTATTGGTTTAAAAAAAACAAACATTTGGATTGATGATGTATTACTTTCACTCCAATGATACTTGAATCTCTCATTAGGTTTTTAAAACTGCTGGAAACATATCAGACATCTAAAAATCTCACTTTTGTTTGTTACTGCGCTCATCATTCATTTTCCAGATATTCATTAGTAAAAATCAACATTCACAGCAAACAAACAGTGTTCAGAAGATGTACTACAGTACAGAAGAGTATAAGGGCCATTGAAGAGAAAAAAAAAATTTGCAGGCTAAAAAACCCAAAAAACAACTTCATGCACTTCAGAAAAAGTCGAAAATCAAAGTCGAGATTTTTCTTTTTTTCACGGAGAGACGTCTATCCATCCTTCATCATTTGCCCGTAGATGTGAAATCACATTAAATCACGTAATTCTGACTCTATAGTGTTGCTTACTGCTTACGGACATGTGATGATTTTACCCAGGATTTCCTTGATTAATAATAACACATTTTATAAGCACCCCAAGAGCCGTGCCTTTGTCCTTATTTCTGGACGAACTTCCTCAACAGAACAACGCTGCAGGCTGCACAGTCTCCTATAGTCCTGATACTGATGATAACTGTACTGTGTTTATGAGCTAAATTCTGTCATGAAGTGTCTTTTCACCACTTCATTAAACCGCCTGCGATGCATTTTGTAGAAGCGGTCATGTGGATGGACGGACTTGGTTTTTCTGAAGTGCATGAAGGTTTTTAGTTTTTTTTAGCCTCCGAATTAATTTTTTTTCTTCAATGGGCCCTAATACTCTTCCGTAACTACAATGTGCTTAATGTACAGTGTGTAAATTCCTCAGCCTGCATGTTGTGTTTCCCGCCCAGACACAGTCCGCTGCACCACCGCCGCCCACCTGGCCTTGATGGTGCCCAAAAATGTCTCCTTCTATCCAAGCAACCACGAGCGCTTCACAGACGGCAACATTGACGTGTGGTGGATCGTCCACGACGGCGGGATGCTCATGCTGCTGCCTTTCCTGCTCAAACAGCATAAAGTGAGATGACAGAGCTCAGTATACATATATGCAGATTCCGCTTACAATGATCCCGTTTCAATGTTTTCACTGCGTCGACATCGCATGTGTTTGCCGCGTTTTTCATACACAACACATAGAATAGTCCACGTTGTGCTTCAGTTTTAGTCAGGAAGTTTCCTTTTTTAAGGAGGTTCGTATCTATTATCTTCAGTTTACATTATGCATGTTGACAAAAGCAAAAGTTTTGAGCCTCAAGGCTATATCTGCGTTTTAGGTGTGGAGAAAATGTAAGATGCGGATCTTCACTGTGGCCCAGATGGATGACAACAGCATTCAGATGAAGAAAGATCTCGCCACGTTCCTTTATCAGCTGAGAATTGAAGCCGAGGTGGAAGTGGTGGAGATGGTAAGATTTCTCCTCACACAACAACAGCTAACTTGAGACAGAAATGTAAACTGACAGGGAAGTTTTCATTTCTTTCTTTCTTTATTTTTGATAGAATCAACTAAACTCTAAATGATTTTTGCCTCAGAAGTTAACGCTGCAGCTCGAACCCGATTCAGTTGAAACCATGTGACTTTTATTTGTTCAGGAAAACAATACTTCACTGTCACATTGCCGATCTGTCACAGGCCTGTTAAAGTCAGTAACGTTGTGTTTCTCCGATGGGACTCCAGCACGACAGTGACATCTCGGCGTACACCTACGAGCGAACGTTAATGATGGAGCAGAGGTCCCAGATGTTGAGGCAAATGAGGCTGTCCAGTGCAGAAAGGCAAAGAGAGGTGGGGCTTTTGTTTTTCTTTCCATTTGCTTGTTTTGCATGAACCTGAAAATAAGCAATTTGCAGCTGTAAATGAATAATTAGGCCTCCGTACCAGCAACAGCTGTGGACTGCAGGCATTTATTTTTCAGGGAGTCGTTTGTGGAATTCATTCTCATTAATACAATATCTCAGGGATGCCTTGTGGGAACTTGATTACATTTGGCACAGTCTTTCACTCCCACTCCGTGATTCCATTATGATGGTTCACCTTCACGTATGTGAGGACTCATCTTCAAACTGTGCATGCATTTTCCTGTGAACTCCAACATGAACAGGTCAGATTTGGTTTATTTTATTTTATTTTATTTTATTTTATTTTATTTATAAATTTTGGAACATGTACAAAAAACAGAGAAAGAAACAAAGAGAAGCAAACAGACTGAAAAAAGACCAAATGTTTCCTTAAGACAAAGCATTATAGGTTACTAACATTCACAAAACTTGTAATTCTTCATACGAAAAAAGTGTTTTTTTTAGCAGGACACTGCTGCTATGGGACAACAGAATTGTGAAATCTACATCAGATGTAAATTCTGAATTCTTTTCACTTTGCTCATTGGTGGAATCAAACAACAACAATGCAGTAATATTAGTTTTAGCATCAATAAATTAACTATGTCTGTGTGGCCTGCAGGCCCAGCTGGTAAAGGACAGACACTCATTGGTGCGCATGGGGAGTCTGTACTCGGATGAGGAGGAGGACGTAGTGGACGTTCCTCCGGAGAAAGTTCACATGACATGGACGAGAGAAAGGTGCGAGGCTGAGAGGAGGAACAGGAGCAACGCCCCGGAGAACTTCAGAGAGCTCATGAGCCTCAAACCGTGAGTCCAGTCGAGATGTTTTCAGCTCCGCGTGCGTCCAACTGACTTTTGTCGGCGTTGAGCTGAATTTAAACTTGTGTCTTTCTTGGTTTTTGTCCAGTGATCAATCCAACGTGCGTCGGATGCACACGGCCGTGAAGCTGAACGAGGTGATCGTCAACAGGTCCCATGACGCTCGACTGGTGCTGCTCAACATGCCGGGGCCGCCTCGAAACGCAGACGGAGACGAGAACTGTATCCTTTACCTTTAAGGGCGCCGGGAGGTGGAATCTGTTTCTCTGTGAGCAAGACGTGCTCTTCTTTAACCTCCTGTGCCTCAGATATGGAGTTTCTGGAGGTGTTGACTGAAGGCCTGGAAAGAGTGCTGCTGGTGAGAGGCGGAGGGCGAGAGGTCATCACGATCTACTCTTGACCAATGAGAGACTGCTTCTCCATACATTCCACCTCTGGATAAAACACAGGTTTTTTTGGGTAGATGCATCATTTTTTTACACTTTTGTATGAACGTTTATGTACAAAAGAGGTTCATTCTATTCTTGTAGAATATTTGGATGTCACGGTGTACATATCTACCTGTCCGCTCTGTCTTTACAAATGAAAGCTCCCTGACAATTTAATGCTTGTTTGTCAAACAACATTTTTTTTTCTTCTTATTTATAGGTCGCAAACACTTCATAAATCTTTATTTGACAACTTGGCAGACAGAGCTATTCTGAGTAACGTACGTTTTGATAGTGTATTGTTAATATAACCCCAGAGTTTTATCCCTCAAACAGCTCTTTTTATCTTTGGATTATCTTGGAGGCACACGCTTATTTATTTATTTATTTTCCCCACCGACGTTAGAAAATGTGTTCCTGCGGGTGATGTTGGCTGGACTGTATGAGTGGGCGCAGAATTCGGTTTGTAAATATGGAGATGGAAGAGATCATGAAGAAAGTGATAATTTATAATTGTGTTGATGTTTTGGGAAGATATTTGTGTTTTGTTTTGGGGTTTTTTTTGATAAGAGGACAAAAAAACAACTGCAGAATGGTCTTTAAACTGTAACGTTTGTACTTTTTATTTTTAACCAGCCTAAAAAGTTTACCAACTTGAAAGAGAAAGAATTTATTTAATTAAAACACGTGTTTCTCTTCAAACTTAACTTTCATACTAAAGATGTTGGAGTGAATGTTTGTGGGTTTTGTTGTGGTTTGTAGGTGGCTTCTGGATAATACAGAACAATCGCAACTGGGATTGGTTTTGAAAGAGACTTGTTTTGGGTTTTTTTAAATATATTTTTTAGAGAGATCAATGAAACGCCAGATTGTGACTATTTAAAAAAAAAAAAAAATTAAATTTTTTCTTAAATGCCAGTGAATTCATATTTTAGAAATACCTTTGTGTATGGTACATCTACCAGACTGATATGAACACTATAAAATATGATTTTTTTTTTTTACTGGAATTAAATATGAAATAACGTATGTAAATTGGGCTACTTGAAGTGGTAGATGGGATAAGTATGGTGTAAGTATCCTCTCTTCTGCAGATTTTTTTGAAGTTAGGAGCGATAAAATCTAAAAAAAACGTCTGAAAAAGATTCTAGAGTGAAAGTCTCATGCTAAGTCGCACATCTTTATTGTTGTCTGACTTCCTAATGAATTCGTTTTGCTAAGCAGCCATTAAACTGGTATACAGTTTGTGTTTTGACGACACATTTTTTTTTTGTCTTGAAGGAACAGGTGGTTCTCATTCGATTCAAGTGCTGAATTCAGTTCAGACACGTTCATTTTTCACGTCCAACTTTTCACAGCTTTTTGCGATCGGGCCTACACGACACTGTCTGCAGCAGTTGTCTTGACTGAAGGACTCATATAAGCCAACTGTGTCTTCTGTGTAAGGCTTACACATAATACTTTAAACATTAAAACACAAAATCAGAAGGCAGCAAGCGGAAGGCTTTGAGTGCTTCATCCCTCTTAACCTGCTGTCATCAGTCACCCAAATCAATGTTTTATCTTCAGGATTCCTTGGCAGAGTGATACTCTCTGAAATTAAAAAGTTTGTTAGCAGTATTTTGCTCAAGTTTTATCACAGCTCTTTCGGTTGTGTAAAAAATTAACATAACCACCTCCAGGGATCTTACCCGTGTAGAATCCTATCAGTTATGTTGGCACTGAATACTGAGTCTCTGTTTTCACGGCGCATTTACACTGAGTTGCTTTGAGTACCTGCTGTTCTGCTTTAATCACTTGGTTTTAGTTGTTTTCTTGTGTAGACACTGCAATAATAAATTTGTCTGTTCAGCAAATTAATTCAGAAGACAATGTCCATGAAGTTTTGTAAACCTCGATGTAGTCATGTCAGGCTATAAGATGAATAAAGAAGCAAACAATTGCTTTTCAACCTGTGGGCCCCTGGACTATTTTGTCGAAGCACAACATGCAACTAAACACTGTCCACTGCCGGGGGTGTCGTGGTTTGTTTTCCTGTCCCGCGGCAAAAACACCCACCACAACTTTAAAGTGTCCAAAGGGGTTTGAGGACATTCGCCCTGTGATGGAGTCCAAGGTGTACTTTTTGCCTTTTACTTGTATTGATCAGCTCAAGCTCCAAACAAACCTACGCTGGTTGAAGCAGGTATAGAAAACCACCAGTGGCGACGCCAGAGGGTTTTTTTTTTGCTGGTGCTATGGGGGAGCTCAAGCTTTCAGTGACGGAGCTGTCGAATTGAGGGATCTTCACTTAATTTCTTACAGTAACACCGGAAATATGTTACATGCAGTTATACTGTCATACACATAAAGTAAAAGCTCCGCTATTAATAAACCAGTATTATGCGACACAATACGTAAGATATTTAGTCAAAGTTATAAAAGATGAAGGGTTTACAAGGCTACCACTTAAAAAAACACCACTGAATGTAAACTTTAACACAACATGTCACTGATGGAGCCTCAACAGCAGCAGGAAGCAGCAAAACGAAAAAATAAAACCAAAACTTTTCATTTCGGCCTCACACACTAACACCCTGACTCCTGCTGCCAGTCACCAAAACCTCCCCTGAAAGAAAAATATTTGGGTCAATGGATCAAATGACATATTAAAAAACACGTCATAGAGTAAACCAGGCGTCAGAATTCGGATCTCAACCACCAAATAAGCAATGATCCTGCACTCACTATTAGATGTCATAATAAAACGATACGTCGGTTGTGGTGGTTGAGAGCGAAGGCATGAACGATTTTGTCAATTTTTTTCTTGCAAAAAGCGATCCACGTTATATTACTATAAGTTAAGCAATCGCGTTACACAGTCTAACATGTAAAACGTGACAGTTTCCAAATGCTCGTAATAAAGCAAATTGTGAAAAGGAAACAGACAGGATGCAACAATCACTGACCACAGCCAGCTAATGTAAAAAAAACCATGGCTTTCCATAACTCTAAAGTGGACCTTTCACGACCTCACTTTAAGGTGTTCAATAGATTATAAAATCAAGCAAAGATAAAAATGAATATTTTATTCATCAGCCTCATTTCTCTGTTTTTTTTTTTTTATTAGCAATATGTCAAAAGAACAGCACAGCATACGCAGCAAGAAAAAAAGTAAAGTCCGAAACAAATGTACATATTAAGAATCAGCACTAAACTTTCTACGAAAATAGAGCGAAACCGTAAATGTTTCTTTTTAATTATTTTTAAACAGTAAGGACGTGATTAATCCCTGCTAATCTTTATTGACACATGGAGTCCTGTGATGACCCCCAAACAGCTGCAGCAAACTCATTAAACTCGCCTTCATTATATCAAACAAGATTAGAAAGAAGAAAAAAAAAGGATGGTGCAGCTGAATTGAAATTCAAAATATTCATTAAATCCAAAAGAGGCTGGGAAGCAGCAGCGCTGCGGCCGGGATTAGCAGACCTGGTGATCTGTGATCTGCTCGGGAGAAGGAGTTCTGCTCGGGGGGCAGCTCTTTGGGGTCGGGGCGTCTGAGCTCCAGCCTGCAGGCGTTCTGCACCTCCTCTAATGGGATCTGGACCTCGCTGGGCCTGGTTAGACCCAGACGATCACGCACCTGGGAGGAGAGAGAGGAATTACATCAACTCCGAATTGTGTGTGTGCTGGCAAAGCTTCAATTTTAAGCAATTCCATATTAATATTACACACGTGTACAATTAGTCATCTATTGATTTATATTGTGTTTAGGAGCACACTTGTAGGGAAAGGTTTGTTTATTTATTTATATACATATAGATAAATCTTTGTCATTTTAGATGCATACACTATGTTTTGTCTTTCTGCATAGATCACTCTCCTCACTAATAATATCAGGGGGACCTAGCTATGGACTAGACTAGCCTAGATTATAGCTAAATAGTTGCCCTGGGTGGTGGTGGTGGTGGTGTGTTGAACTCTGGGTGGTGGTGGTGGGTTGGACTCTGGGTGGTGGTGGTGGTCTGTTGGACCCTGGGTGGTGGTGGTGTGTTAGACCCCACCATAATAAGTTAGTTATGTTTGTTGGGTGTCAAAATCCCAGGTTGCATGTGTGAAATTGTGGAAATAAAATAAAATAAAATAAAATAAAATAAAATAAACCAACCAACCAACCAACCAACCAACCAACCAACCAGTCAGTCAGTCAGTCAGTCAATCAGTCAGTAGTACAGGCATATTTTCTGGACATTTATTTTCCCCTAATAAAGTTCAAACAGGGAAACGTCCATATATTTTAGATTTATTTCAGATTATTATGGCTATCTAGGTATAAGAGAGGTTTGTCAGCTCACCCTCTCCACCTCCTCAAACACTCGCAGGAAGTTCCGTCGGAGCACGTCGGCCAGCTCGCTCTCTGTCCAGTTTCTCTGCAGGAGTTCCTGGATTAGGACGGGGTACTTTGACACATCCTGTAACCCCACAGGAAAGCTGTTAACAAAGAAGAAGAAAAAAAAAAAAACACAACATTTTTTTAAATCATAGTTTTTGCTTCTAAATGACTCAAATGAGTCACTTTGGATTTGCCTAATGCATCACCTGAATATGTCTTATATTTGATAGCCATAACACTGAGCCTTCAGCGTCATCTGTTGTTTGATAACAAGAGTTAAGTTAAAAGTTCAATTAAATGACTACCATTGTGCAGAGAATGTAGTGCAGCAGGTTTTTCTCTTCGCATCTGTTAGCAGTATAAAGTTATTGATTTTAAACATTTCTCTGTCTGTTGACAACTGGACAGCCAAATCGTTGATATTATTATAAAGCAACCAAAAGCAGAAAAATTGATCTGCTTTAACAACAGTCTTTGAAAGACGCTCTCTCGAGAGGGCTTGAGACAACGTGCGGCCGACTGCCTCGAGTTTGCTCTCTTTTCTGAAAACTCTCGACTCTGCAGAAGACAGAAAATCGTAGATTTTCAGTTTACAAGCAGCACGTGTATTTTCCTTTGCCTTTGTGCTTCCAGTCATCTGCACGGAGTGTCGGCACGTGAAATCCTCTCACCCCGTTGCACCTTCAAAGTCTCCTCCGATTCCTATGGACTCAGCTCCAATCACCTGCTTAATGTGATCAAAATGGTCTGTGAAAAGACAGATGGAATAATAAATCACCGGAGATAAAAAAAAAGAAAAAAAGAAAAAAGAAAAAGAAAAGAAAAGAAAAGACATACAAGCTCCAGATTTAATACACGTCTATCAAAGATGGATGCCTCACCGGCCACCCGGGAGACGTTTGCCTCGTCCCTGCAGGAAATGAATTTGCTGTGGAGATTCACCATGATCAACCCCTTGTTGCTTTTCTGCAACACACACACACACACACACACACACACACACACACACACACACACACACACACACACACACACACACACACACACACACACACACACACACACACACACACACACACACACACACACACACACACACACACACACACACACAGTGTCACTGTGAAATCAAGTGTGAAGTTGGACAGAATGCAGACTAAAATTCGATTATTTTAATTGCCAGCGACAATATCTGTTATTAGACCATTCAGTCAGCATTGGCTGCTCCCATCAGTTTGAATGTTTTCATTACATTTGCGATTGTTTATCTCACAAACCTCACGCCGCACATTTAAAGGACTGCCAACTACAACGCTTAAACATACAGATACATCTGGTTGGGCAGAGATCCGTGCTGTTATCCACCAAGTGTGTGTTTGTATTGGTGGTGGGCCGATTGATCCAAATATCGTTGATATCAATACCTACTCTGGTATCGATATGAAATGATACCAGCACACTCAGATCGATACTTACTTTCACTGTCTCTCCTGTATACATGCTGCTCCAGCCTGAACACTTTGCCTGAAATAACATTTTGTTCTAGTTTGTTCTGCAGTAATAGTTTTGCACACGTTCTTTATTTAAGAAAAGAAATCCTGACATTACAATGTTTGTTTGATATAAAATCTATACATCACAAGGTATGGGAGAAAATTGTTTCGTCACTGTTTGTAACAAAACCATATTTAGGCTATAAAGATAATTAAGTATTTTCGGTTTACCTATAAACTTTTCCGAAATTCTGTTAAAGTACTTAAATGTTGTGAAAATTCATCCAGATTTAGAAACTTGATGATGCATTAACCTTGAATATTAAACAGTATTTGTATCGGATTGGCATCTGCGATACTGGCCCTGTATTTTTACCAAATCTTGCAGTATCGCCCACCACCAGTTTGTATCATCCCATGCTGGATCTCTGTGCGTGCTGTGCATGGTGAGACGACAAAGAAAAATATAGTGGGAGGCGAAGGAGGCGACGGAGATTATGTAAAGTGCATAACAATGAAAAAGCCATCAATGGGAAGTTCACAAGAATATACCCGGAGAATTTGAAATCTATTATCACGTCCATGTTGAAACAGCAATTTGTTAATGGGGGGGGGATAGCATAAATGTTTGATGCAGTATGCAAACAGATCAACAATATGAACATATAGCATCTTCTTTTTCTGGAGGTATCAATAAAAATTTGACCGAAAATTAATGAATCATTAACCTGATTGAGGAGATAATTATTCAATCAAGCAACTGAGCAGGCAATTAATCACTCGGCGGATTGTTTTCCTCACCAGCTTGTGCAGCAGCCAGTCAGGTACGTTGCGGCTGTGGTTGCAGATAGCGTAGGAAGATGAATGGCTGAAAATAACGGGAGCCTTGGAGTGCCTCAGCACGGCCAGAGCGCTGTCCCAAGAAGTGTGGGAGAGGTCCACAATCATTCCCAGCCGGTTCATTTCCTCCACCACGGCCTCAAAAACACATCGAAAGACCATTTCAGAAGCAATTTACAGTATCTCAATAAGGACGTCACTTCAGCCAGCACGTACGCAAACACTGGAGCAGGCGAGAACGTGCTGCAGGGAGGGAGCCAGCTAGAGCAGGAGAGCGTGATAAAGACGTTTGTGTCTTGACCATCGTAGTTTGAATCATCCTATTTGGAAGTGGTTCCACATATGGGGGGTGGGGGGGGACATTTCCCAGCATGATTGATGACATGGACTATCAACATTTTTGTGATTGAAACTAAGTAAAACTGAATTTAATGAAAGTTTGATAAAGATAAACAACAATCCTCAACAAAAGTTTTATTGCGAAACCAGAAGCCAAACATTTAGATTACATTATATCAGGTATATATTCATTAAAAATAGAAACATGGTGAATAGGAGAAAAGTAAACACATTAATAGGATGTATAGGGAAAGGCTGCTGGTAAATGAACAAATTAGGCATAAAAACTAATAACAGCTGCGGACTGCATACAAGGACTTACTGCATGTTTCAGATTGAGTATCTAAAGAGCTCAAGAGGGGTGTGATTTATTGCAGATTTTATGAATCCCAGCAGCTGTGAACAATAATATTTTAATGAAGAGGCGACGCCATCAAGTGAAGAAGTGACATTCAGGCTGAATGACAGAAAACATTCGGTTGGAGAGTTGCGGGGGATGGGTGGGGGTGGGGGGGCAATGTAGTTTAAACTCTGTACGGTGGGTTCATCCTCCCACACTTTGAAAACCCCTACTGTGAGTCACAAATACTATTCAAAAGATGCTAGTTTGAGTAATTTGTGTTTCTCTGAGAAAGATTATAAGATTAACTGCACTAACCAACTTTTGGTGATAAAGTCCACGTTATTTAGCCCATCTGCATCTACAAAAACTAATAGCTATAGCTTATACTGATAATAATTGAGACTACACAATTCATTAACTAAAATAATCTGATTATCTTTTAAGATTAAAAAATATATATATTAGAATAAGTAAGAGAATGAAAGAATACAGAAGGTCTACAAAAACTCTTTGTGGTAAAACAAACAGGTAAAATCATAAAAGCTGATCTTACTGTGGGTTAAACTCACCTTTCCAAAGTCTGTCAGGCTGTCATTCTGTCTTTGAAACACACTGTAAAGGTTTGAGGACGATTCAGCCCTGCAATGAGAATAAAACACTTCTCACGTCTCCCGTAACGTCGCATACCGGACTCTTCATGCAGCTACAACGTGATGCTTTGAGAGACAATTAATTTACTTACTCCTTCTGTGTAAACAGACTCGTATTAGATGCATTTCTTTCTATCAAATAACTCACAAAAACACGGCTCCATATTTTCTTTATCCGAAAGCTGGTTTCAAAAACCCGGGTCATAAAAACACGACAGCACCTAGTGTTCGACAAGAATCGATATGATGGTGAATAAATTTTTTTTACCAAGGTGTGTTGCAGGTGTGTGTGAGCGCCATGGAGCGGACGCCGAGCTGGTAGAACATGCGCAGAGCCGGAAGGCTACTGTCAATCGAGTGACCTCCCTCAAGGCTGACGAGACATCCGATCTTATGCCTCATCTCAGCGTCCTTCAGCTCTGTGACGTCGGGCACACAACAACAACAACAACAACAACAACAACAACATATACAAGTGTCAGACAAAAGGTCACATCCGGTGCGTATACCACTCGCAAAGCTTCTCTGCGATCGTGTGAGATGGTCTGATTTGCAGCATGGAGTAGCTCCACCGAACCCCGTGCGGACGTGACCAGCTCGAAGTCCGGATACTCGGTGCACATGCGTCTGACCACATCGATCTGCTCCAGGGTCAGCCTCACGGCGTCCTTCTGCTGGGCCCCGCACATCACATAGGCCGCAAACATCTGGCAAAAGGACGGCGGCGACACGCGAGAGCGCGGGAGACACGTTTTAGGAACTGAAGTGAAATGTCATTGTCTTTGTCAAACACACAGTAAATGCTGTGATTGGTTCATGGGTTTTTATTTGATCATAATATTGTGGCCGTTTTCATGGCCTACTTGTATAACTTTACGGCATCATTCTGATCAGTGTGTTACTGGTTTCAACTGACTTTACTTGCCTTGTATTTTATTTCCTTTCAACGATATAAAACATTATTAGAATAGTTCCGCTTTAATTTATTATTTCAAAGCAATTGAAATGTGTAAAACAGCCTTGTGTCAGGAGTGAGCGCCGTTTAATCTGCAGTACCTGTGTCTGAACATGTCCTGCTCGGAGGCGGGAGATGTCGGTGGCCACTTTACTGACATTATGAAGGTCAATTTGGCTCAGGCGATTGTTGTGAAGGATCCTCAGCTGAAGAGCCAGGTCATTATGACTGACAGGCGGAGCGAGGGGGCAGGAGAGAGAGGGCGACGGGGCGGACGGGAGACAAGAGAGAGGCAATCTGATTTCAATACTCCATCTCTATCAGGGCGGCATCTGTGTAGGCACAACAAGAAGCATCATTCACCCATCGATGAGAGGATATCTGGACATCAAGTCGTGGGCTCTGTCCCTCGCCGAGTATCCAGTTATCAAGTGGCACAGAGAGGAAACCAGGAGCGACTGCATCCAGAATCTGCATGAAGCACTCATCATGACAGTTTTCTTAGAGGACGTGTTCTGAAGAGAGAAAACAAACCAGGTGATCTGATAACAGACCCATTACAACTGTATGGCCAGACACACACACCACCACATAACTGTACAACTAATACAGTAGCAGAACAACAAATCTAATAAAAAGGATGGCGTTCATAAATTAAAAAGTTATCAAATATACTGTATTTTACATTATATGATAATATAATATGGCTAATTTCATCTAAATAGAGGAATACAGATATTTTCAAAGCAAACCTGTATTTTTACCATGTACACAAAAATGATAAATCATGACAGCTACAATTGTATAGCACAGCAAATTCTACATTATTATTATTATTATCGTAATTATGATTATTATTATGATTATTATTATTTTAAATAGCAGGGAAGTTACAACAACAGACTTACCATCCTGGTGGTGTTAAAGCTACTATTTGACCCTCTTGTTGAGCTTACTGTATTGAAACTGTAGGAAGTTTCCAGCACCTCGACACAAACAGAAGAGAGCCGCACCGTGGTGATGCATTCACAGATATCGGAAAATCTAATGAGGTAACACACACTTTTCGTGTAAACTATCTCACAGCGTTTAAAGTTTAGTTGCATTTATTTTCCACACCTTTATTCGGGAGCATAGCTGAACAATATGCTAATGTGACGTAATAAGTTTACATTCGACATCACCTCCAACACTGTTTATGAACGTATTTAACAAATTTACCAGGGGCATTTGAAAGCCCCATTGTGACCTTTGGGTTGGAAGCTGCCCTCTGCTGGTCACATGTTGAGCTAAAGAGTTTAGCTCATAAAATGTACTATTATAAACATTAAAAAATAAAAATGAAAACACAAATAATGAATTGAGCACAGCATAATGATTTAATCAATCAACTGAAGGCGTGGTTCGATAACGTAAAGTTACTGACCGCTTCAATTGTGGGCGTGGTCAAATATCGTTGCAGCTGCTGCCCTTTCAATAGATTAAAAACAATTGAATTTTAATATAACAATGATTAAAATGGGACAAATGGTTTTGTCAGTACATTTGTAAAGTTTGGGGAAAAGAAAAAAAATTAACTTCACACCATCATCGACAAGCCTGTCTCCAGGTAAATATCCTGATTTGTAAAACAGCATTTGGTCGAGTGTTAATTACATGAAACATAAAGAAGGAAGCGTGTCAGATTAAACAGGCTGGAAACATTTAATTTTGTGCATGCACTTTTCTTCTTTTATCACAACCTCACGACAGGAAATCCACACAAGTAACTCCAGAATGTAAAGCTGGAACCTTTACGTTTTTTTTGTTGTTGTTGTTTTTTTTTTAGCCTCAACAAAAGTGTCTGAAGACGGAGCAAGAATACAATCTCAAGGTAAGACGGCCTGTAACAGAATAACAATCACATAATGATGACATTAAAGCTGCTACTTTGCTGTTTACGGGGTGAGCAGCTTACAAGAGTACAGTAAATGTACTGTGGTAATACTGGAAAGTCTCTTTATGGCCCTTTTTAAATGGATCTACTGCACCTACTGAATGCATTATTTGTGGCAGTGATACTTTGCTTTGTCTTGATTTGCCGTGGAGGGATAAAATGTTATTATATTCCCTATTAAACGTGTGCTTTCTTTGGACATTGTGATATAGTGTTTCCTCATGATCAGACGCAGTAGTGTTCGGATATAGTTTATATGACACGCTTCATTCAATACTTATTATGACCTATTGATTCATACTTTGTCAATGTGATTGGAGGTGTGCTGCTTCAGAAACTGATCCGAATACAGCCTCATTTTCATGCATTTTCCCAAGGTAGCTTTTTCTACTTTTTGTTTCCAGGCCACATTTCTTTAGGATGTGTTTCGACTCAGATTGTAATTTTCAGTCTCCTCTTGTATTTTCTTCATGTGGCGCTGCTTCAGAGATAAAAGATAGAGGGCAACATTGAAGATCATTTTCCAGGTTCTCATACCTGGCTAGATATCTCTTCTGAGAGACCTGACTTCACTAAAATGCTCTTTTTCTATACTGACTTATGTTTTTGAACTGTTGATTGTTAATTTTTTTTAAAAAATTTTAATATATTAATTAGTTTCATTATCCAGCTTTTGGGCCTTTTTCTGAACTTTTTTTTTTCTAGATGTTTTAAATGGTGAAAGGATTTCATACACTTTGTTTCAAAGTGTTTTGCATTTTCACACACACACAAACACACATTTGGTCCACTTTACTACATGGGCTGCTGGTAGAGCAGTCATCTCCCAGTCAAAAGGTTGCAGGTTCAATTCCCATCTCCACCTGTCCTTGAGCAAGGCACTGAACCCTAAAACGCTCCCAGTGGGTGGACTGAGTGCCTTGCATGGTAGTGCCTCCATAGGTGTGTGGTTGTGATTAGCAGTGTAAAGTTCTTTGGGGGCTGCCCGGGTGGTGGAAAAGTGAAAATACAAGTGAAATCCATTTGAGTATTACCACTTGAAGCCTCTGCCTTTCGGTGGGGAGTTTTCATGTTCCCCCTGTGCATGTGCTTACTTTTTCTCTGTACGTGGAGGTTTCCTCTTTCTGTGCAAACACATGCATTCCAGGTGACTGGTGACTTTTAAATGAGCCCACTGTGTTTATCTACACATGTCGGATGGATGGATGGATGGATGGATGGATGGTACACCACACACAGTGTCCTAACCCCTCGGGACTGTGTGCACACACAACGCCTTCTCATTTGATATGAGGCGGGTTTCTTGTTGTTATCCAACCGTTCAGATTAAATCCATTTCAGGATTCCCTCCACCGGAGCAATAGAAAACCAGATAGCTCAGCTTTTTGTTGACAATAAGTGTCTCCTAAAAGTCTTCTCTGATTCCGTAAACGACCAAACCGCTCGAATTAGCCCAAAAACCGGGGTCCATATCATGCATGGCAACCTCCGCATTTAGATGCTCCGAAACTTAAGATGTGCCTTGAACTAATGAGTCTGGGATGAATTGTGCAAATGTGAATGAGTCTGGTGTTGATGGGGAGCATCAGGGCGCCACAACTGAATTTCAATTAATTTCAGTGGGAAGATGTGAAGCCTGATTCTGTGGTCCACCCACTGAGATTTGGCCTTGTAGTCTGTAATGAGGAGAGCGATTCGCCTCTGATTGGAGCACCCTACTGTTTCAATGGAGTAATCACAACTGTGTTGATATTACTCCACCGATCCCCCCACTGCGCGGAGTGGACCCCCGGCTGACACTGTTTGAATTCAGATTAACCAAATCATTTAGTCATATTGTCGACCTTGGTGCAGAATGTGACTGGCAACACAAGAAATGAAAATCCCTCGCATTAAACCTTCAGTCTTCACAGTTTGATTAGGAGGCTTAGGCCAAATGCCTATTATTAGTGTTTGTTTTAATTAATGTTGGGGGGAAATGATTAGCCCACTATCAGGTGAGCCTTTATATAAATAAATTGTTTAATTTTAGGAGATGTTTTTCTCCCTAAACGCTTCGTAGGAAACTACTTAAAATGACGACAAGATGTGCCAGTCAACGGGGGAAATGTCACCAGTGTCATATAGATTTTCATTTTCATTTTAATTTCTTATTGTGTTCATGACTTGTGTAAGTCTGCACATCACACTGGGAAGGTCAAGCCACATGTCTCAAATCCTTTGCTGTTTGAAGTGATTCTTATTTGTGCAGCACCCTTCATTGCATAAACTTGAGTTATCTATATGCACAGATTAGTACGTTGTAATTTATTTATTTTGTTAGTTAGTTAGTAAGTCTACTTTTTTATTCTTTCTCTATGTACTTGTATGTACTTGTTTTATATGAACCTGTGTCTGCAATAAAGATTAGATATACATATATATATATATATCTATATATATATAGATATATATATAGTTCTAAGGAAGATTATCATTTCCAGAATGACATCACTGTGTAAGAGTAGTAGTGAAAGATGGCAAATAACCATTAGAATTCAAAATAGAAAAAACATTATACTGTGCATTAAAGTATATTATTCTTAATTCAATAAATAAAAGCATGGGTAACACTGTATTTCAAATGGCTGAACCAGAATAGCATAAAGAAAATGCATCGGAATCCTGTTTAGGAGGTTTGTGTGGAACTTGTTTATACCTTTTGTCGCGAACAACACAAAGGGGTCTTTACCTTGTGTTCACCAAAGTGAGAGGATAGCCTGATGAGAGGTGTTCATCTCTTTGTTCTTTCAAGTGTGAGATGCTTAAGAAACCCATCATGTGCTTTCTTCAGCGGTTGTATAGATTACACCAGCTGATGATGATCACGCCCAGAAGCCTCGGCTGCTCGTCGCTGCCGTCAGCTGCGAGTGGAAGAGTGTTAGAATGCCCACATGTATCGCCGGGTGTATTATTTATCGTGGTGTCAGGCCTGAACACACATCCAGATCGTCATTGTGGTGTTTATTTTGTGTCCCGCCTCCACCTTTTACTGCGCGCCGCTGAAAGGGTCCAAAGCCAGTCCTTGTGTGTTTGCTTTTGTGTCCCTTTTACTTCACAAATATTGATCACTAAGCCCTGCTTGGCCCGTTCCTCATCGGTACCTTTTCAAAAAAGAAGACACGGTGCCATGTTGCTCCGTGTGCTTTATAGGAGACCTCCTTTGTGCTGCCACTGCTTAAATCGAATTAAGTCCTCTCATTATTGCCACAGCGAGGAAATGATGATGATTAAATGGTGGGATGTTTTCTGTGAGAAAAGAGAAGGATTTCAGCGTGCCAGCCTGGAGATTGCCATTAAATGATCCAAAAAATAGCATGGCCCACGGCTCCCATTTGCCAGTTGTAAATGCTCTGTTATAGTCTTAGAACATGATTATAGATAATAAGTTCATCAGATAATGGTGGTCTATTCTGTTACCATTTAAGCTTTGTTTTGCAAAACCCTTTAGTCCGCAGGGCCATAAATGTCTGTCGAATAATATCAGTGATGGCACTCTAGAGCAAGGGGACGTTTGTCTGCGGCTGCATTTAAACTCATTGGACCACTAGAGGGCAGCAGCAGTCAGTTGGTTTTGCACATCATCCGTTCATGTGAAGAAAATAAATGAAAGATTAATATGTATAATAACCAAAGCTGAAAAATGCATCTGTGATTTTGGGCACAAAAAAAGATCTAAATATTTAAAATATTGTGTTTTTGCTTCAGATTACTTCTACATCAAAAATCGGTGTATAATTTCCATGTTACCGCTTAGACTTGTGATGTTTTATTTTTGTTAAATTGTCTATTATTCAGTGTAAATACACTAAGCCTTCATTTTCAGCCTCAGCTTTTGAAAGCCTGCTGAAGACATTTTGGTCTCCAAACTTCTAGTTTCTTTTTTGCCCTGGATTTCTGGCAGCCGGTTAGTCGGCGTTCATTATCTGCTCTTACAGCTTTAACTTCAGCACAGCAATTACATCCTCAGCTGCGCTGATTAATCCAACATGGAGGCATTTCACAAAATGGTTTTGAAAATACATTTCCAGACACTTACCAGGGAGTAGCTGTGGCACAGCTTGTTTATGCAGATAGACCATAGCCAGTCAAATGGCAATAAGACGTTTTCAATGGCTGCTTAAGTGTTCTCTTAACCTCTAGTGTACACTGCACAAGAAACAATAGAGTGTTTGAAAAAAAAAAAAAAAGATTAATTCAATCTATTTTACCCCTGATGTATAGTGGAAGTGCCTTATGTCATGCTTGGGTAACGTACGCTTCTCTGTTGTTCAACATATTCCCTCTTTGGCCGTTCCTTAATATGTCTCCACTGCTCTCTGCTTAACTGCTTAACCTTCTATTGTCTGCCAGCAATCACACAATCAATCACTGTCCCATTACTTGACAAGGCAGACAAAGAGAGTGTATGAGTGAGAAAAACCTTTTGGCCTGTCTCGACAAGCAAGAGGAATGTCGACTTCAGAGGGCTAACACAGGCAGAAAACATAGGCCCAGTAAATATTCAATTTAAAGGATTCCCAGATAAGGCGAGTTGAAAAATTGAGGCAGCACCCATTCTTCTAGATAAGAGAAGACGGAGCCATCTGGAGGCTGGGAGATAGCGAACTCCCACGCCATCCCGGAGACCTCACTCTCATCTGCTGCAGCGGCGAAGAAGGGGAAAAATAGAGTGCCAACACTTTCATTATGTTAACTTCAAAATGAATTCATTCACATTCACTGCATGCAGTCATTGGCTTTGGTAAACAGAAGGTTACTGTTCTGTCCGCCATAGCAGAAAACTGTGATCAGCTCTTATTAATGCATAACGTTGTCCTTTTTCATTTGTAATAGTTAGAAAAAGTATTAAATAAACACCCGTCTTGTCTTGCTGCATTGTCATTTTGAATTAATCTTTAAAGGGAGGAAAACCTTGGTACGCACCGATTGAAGCTGAAATCACAAGTCTGTCAAAAACTTGCACTTTTATAATCAATCTTTGAACCAAATAGTATTTATATAATTTCACTAGAACAGAAAAGAAGCTTTATATGCAATCTTTTGTTTAGTCGGCTTTATGGAAACAACAGAATTTTGAAACTTGTCAGATGAAATATACCAGAGTCATAAGTACAGTGATGACTTGTCACTAAAACTAAATAGAGTATGGCACATCTTGACCTGAACCTCCGCTTAATCCACCTTGAGTGCATCTTTGCAAACACACATTACTGGCAAACAGACTCGCAGACGGAGAATAACCTTGTCCACACTCCTATAAGGCACTTTGTTGACTCCTCCACTGTGCTATTTCTTGCCAGCCACATTGGATTTAGCTCTGGGATAATGTGTTTGTCACTATGTTTTATCTGTTCTCTCACTCAGGTACGCAATGCCGTTATCCCTAATTACCCCCTCTGCATCTCACACTTGGCCCAGAATTCTTAATGCTTGATAACAGATGCAGGTCGATGGGAAATTTACTTATATCGGCATTATCTCTTTGACCCGCATCGCAGACTTACTGTTCCATAGGCTCTCGGGCGAAAGCTGTTAACTCTGTGATAACAACGACCCGAAGTGATAACCTTCCAGCGGTCTTGAGGACACACAGTTTGCTACATATGTGCTGTATTGCAGTGGCAGCGTTTCCTATTCAACCTTGGATGCTCTGCTGTGCTCTGATTCATTTAATGGGATCGAGAGTGAGGTTAATCACTATGTCCGCCATAGACTATTAAAAGTACTGCCTGACCACTGTATGAAATATATTTTTCCTTTTGTGAAAGATGAATTTAGAAGGGAAAATGCCGCCGGAGCCTGTGCAGATTATTATCTATTTTAAAATTGTCTCCGTAATTAGAAGTCACTTTGAATAATTTACTTCAAGAGGTCGGCATTTTCATTTGTAGATTTTCATTAAGATCAAGGGGAAAACGCTTTAGACAAGGTCCAACTTCATATCTTTTATTGTCTGCAGAACATTGAGTAAATGGGAAAAAGTTACTGAGAATTCAAATTGAATAACTCACCGTATAGTTTTTGTTTATTTTGTTTGCGACTACATTTTAGAAGAATCTTCAATCCATAAAAATCAATGTGTATGCCTCAAAACTTTTTTCTCTTTTAAAATTTTCTACCAATGTGCATTCTGCTTGGAGTTGGAATTTGCTCCAATTGCCATAGATGTCTGCAGCATCCAGTTAAGCCTCAGCAATTACTCAGAGCTACCTCTTTTGCAACTAAAATGGGATCTAAATGGTGTGAAAATGAAGCGAGGCAATGCATATAAAGTGTCAACTGGAAAAAGTCCGCAGCCATTTCATTTGTTATGTCTGTCAACCACAAGTGCACAGTTACACTTTGAAAAGTCGGCACCTTTTAGACCACATTTTCCGGCACATTATTTAACTTGAGGAAAAGGCGAATACAGAGGAAGCCGTGGACCACAATAGAGAGGGTGGCTGCATCGGGCCTATAGGACGAATCCTGAGGGTACGTATCTCGTCGCCTTGGTTTCATATTTTACAGCCGTACTGTAGTGTGCAGCTCTGTCAAGCCCAGTTTTAATCCCCTTTTCTACTGTGTTGTGTGATGTTATAGTGTTATCTTAATGATAATCTGTGCCTGTATTTCTGCCCCAGGCGTTTCTGTCAGACTGGGTCGGTTCAGGAGCTGCGCCTTATCAACAGCTTTGCCATTGAATCAGCTTTTTCTACAGACAAATTTCACTGCGGTTATTCTTATCAAAAGATCAGCGCACTGTGATTTTCTGTTCAATCAGAGCTCTGCAAATTCAGTGATGTGTGAGTAAGAAAGATGAAATAATGAGAAAGTTTCAGTTGTAAGGGGGAAAAAGAACATTTATTCAATTTTGTTTTCTTGAGGATTATTAATGAGATGAAACCGGTTGTTTTGCATTTGTCATATCATCAATGGCTTCAAGCTGCATTTCTTTTGAGTTATTGGATTTTCCTTGTGTAGGTTGAAAGGCTATATTTTAAAGCATGGAGAAAGAGAGAGATGATTGTAACACAATGCTGATAAACAATCCTCTCCACAGGTTGTAGATAGTTTACTGAAAGCAGGACTCTGGAGCTTGTGCTATTCATGGCTTTTTATTGGTGTGAAATAGGATGTAAATCGGTTTCCAGAGCTCATAGCACGGTAGCACGCATCAGAGTTCTGTGGACGTGAGAGACCACCTCGGAAGTACCGAGAAATACGTCCCGTGAACGCCGTATGTACAGAGGCAAGCTCTCAGGTCCTCGTCAAACTGACCTCTGGAGGCTGGAATTGGTAGTCAGTTCTTGTGAGAAAGCACTGTTCTGTCTGAGTGAATGTTCTGATTGTCTCAGCATTGTGCTTGAGTGGAGTGCAGCGCCAAATGAACTCCTCTGATTCAATCCTCTCCACTGTGACTCCGGCTCCGCCAGTCAGTGAGGAGGAAGGACTGAGACTCCTTCTCCCAAACACACCCTCTTACAGTGAGGAAAACTGCTGTATGGCAAAGGTCCAAAAGGTCTCTTACATGTCGCCTGTGAGGCGGGTTCGGCACCCTCTCTCTCCTCCCACAATGCACTGAGAGTCTGTGGTGGCTGATAGCCGGGTTCCTGGGGGTCCAGAGGGTCTTTGGAAAGGAGGATGCTGATGGAGGGAACAGTCCTGTGCACGGTCATCTCCGAAGCCCCCCCTTCGGCACTCTCCCACACCTCTTTCACCACCTTGTACCGCAGTTTGGTCAGCTGGTGCAAACATCCCACTTTACGTTTCATGATCTCGGCGCAGGTGATAGTCTTCGTGACGGCACGGCCTGACCCGGTGAAGACCACCTGCCTGAGCCCGCCACTGCTGACTCCACCTCCCCCACTCGCATCCTTCTCTCCCTGCATCCGTGCCATGGCAAATCCCATTAAGTTGCGGATTTTGCTTCCCTCTTTCACTCGCATCTCCAGCACCCCAGAGGCCAGTCCTGGAAAGGGGCAGGGGCTGTCCTCCTCGGTTCGGCACACTTTTTTGAAGCCCTCCTGCCCGAGCTTGAGTGCAGGAGGAGGAACTGGTAGTGCTGCCGGTATTGCTGGTTTCAACGGGCTGCATACACTGACCACTGCCGGCGGAACAGCGTTGCTGTACACTTGACCCTGGTAGACGGGGCACGTTCCCGGCAACACCCCGTTCACCATTTGCATTGGTTTGGCGACCTCCAGTCCTGGGTGGGGCCTGACAGCATCCCTGGTCAGATACTGGTTCTGGCCAGCGACCACTCCACACCCTGTAAACATTTCTGCAGTCCTCGGTGCTCCACTGTAATGTTAGTCCAGGCACACACGTTTCCCACATGGAACACAGTTTAACATCATTTTCATACGCATGTGCCGCGTTTCTCTCCCTCCAGTCAACAGCTGTAAAGTTTCAAGACTTCATATAAGAAATATTACCCGCTCCCCAAGAGCACTATCAACCAAGTCTTTAATGTTCGCTCTCAGAAAGAGCTGGAGGAATAAGATAAACGCCTGCTGGTGAATTAAAAGCGCTGTCGGGACCTTTAAAGACGTTCTGTAAAGAGCATCTCCATTTCATCCCATGAATGACTAGTTAAAAAGTATTCTGGTGACACATTAAAAAAAAAAAAATACAGAGCTAAATTATCCACCTTTCTTCTGGTGTATGCATTTCATATGGTACTTTCATCCTTAAGCAAAATATATGAAGTGCTTTGTTGATTCCTCCCTTGTAAAACTTTTTTTAAAGATAAACTAAAAACTTAAAATAAAGACTCCACCTTGTTCTTAGAGATCCAGTCCAGCGTTGTTGATTTTGATCTGCCGATCAACTCAAAAACTGCCTTCTTAGTTTGACCAGCTGTCAAGTTCCACCTCCTGTTTTGGACCTCTGGATGTTTTACTCCAGCAGCATAGTTGTGTGTGCGTCTCCTCTCTTCATGCCCATGCAGGCGTCCAGTGCACCTAAGGCCAGGTTTGCTTGGAGGTCTGCACCAGGGGGGTTGTCCCTGGAGCTCTGCCTTGTCCTCAGTGATGCTGTGGGAAGTCTGTTCTGTTCCCCACAAAGAGACATAAGGGACAGGAGCTGCCTCACTAATGCTCACAGGAGGAGTGTCTGTGTGGTTGAGGGGGAGCATGAGGGAAAGGGGAGACAGCCCTCTTAAAGGCGCAGGTCTTTTCATCTTTCAGACGAACACCCTCCCCTCCACAACTGAAGCCTGGCATCTGAGCAAAAAAAGAGAAAGGTTGGGCTACAGTGTCCCTTTAAAACCTAGAATGCAGATCCCCGGCAACTTTGTCAATCTCTGTAGAGGACGTTCCGCTGTTCAATGTACATGACTTATTAAACCCGAGTTCTGAAATAGAGACTCAGTCAACCTTTAAAAATGCATTTTCAGCTACGAAACAATGAATTAAATTAGCACGGTTATAATTGAAAACATCCTTCAAAGAGCTACTGAAAGTCAGCAGCATTAAATTGCACTGTACTTAGCCTTTATCCTATTAGATCTTCGTGGCCATTACCATTTACATAATGCAGCATTAATAGCTTCATTGTTGAGGCAATCAAGTGGCACGGTAAGAACGCCTGGCACCTAAACGCATGGATTGTTATATTGTCACAAGCCTGGAGAGCCCTTGTGATCAAGGACACGAGGACCACAAAAAGCATGGATGCATGACTACCATGTTCAAGGTGCTGTATTAAGCCTGACCGTCTTCATTAGTCTGTCGTATCTGTGCAGGTGAGGAGATGGGTCTGACAGGTGGGGTAATAAGCTTCTTAATGGGCTCTCTGTCACCAGTGGAGGGCGCTGGCTGGCTCCCTTCAGCGCTGAGTCAGGCCCAGACAGCTGTAGCATCGCCCTGTTCAGCCCAGTCTCCCAGTCGACAGGTGGATTTGTTTTTGTGTGTGACTGACAGATGGAAGAATAGGTAAAGACAGCCCACTGAGGCTGAACCTATGAGGCCAAGAGAGAGAGGGAGCGAAAGAGAGGGAGAGGGAGATGGAGGCAGACAGTCCTAACTACACTCTGCTCAGTATATCCCACGCTGCACGGTAGTACACAGGCAGTATGAACTCACTGTGGCTCGCTCCTCTTCTTACTGTGAGGCTAATTCACACTGGCATGTGTATTATACTGGATCCCTATGGTAATCAGGGAAAAAATAAGAAAACCCCCATCACCCCTAAATCCAACTATCACAGATAAAATGTCTTTTTGACTGATTGTAAATCCATACTGAAAGATCAATTGACTGATCCACTCTCTTCTCTTTTTGTTGTTGTTTTTTTTTTGGGGGGGGGGGGGTTGTTTAATTCATATGTATAAGGTGAGAGAGCTATTAATCTCTGGAGGTTTTCCAGACACCGCGGGAGACATAGTAACAAATGTCTTTCTTTTTCTTGCCTTTTTTGTAAGCTGAACAGAAGATGGGAGAGAGGGAAGACAGAGGGAGGAGGGAGGTTCTGTAGCGTTCACCACCAAAGTGATCATTCTGTTGTTTGGGAGAAATTACCCTCATCAGTCATACAGAGATGCACAGCTGCCTAAGGGGATCTGGTAATGTTACTGCATAATAAACTGTGTCTGTGTGTGTGTCTGTGTGCATGCGTGTGCATGTTCCACGAGGCTGAGAGAAAGTGAGAAGGAAATGCAAGAGGGCACAGGGTAAAAGAAGTCTGATTTAACCACCGAGAGGTTAAAATTGATGATAAAAGCAGCCCTGTAATCATCCCTCCTTACTACATGATGTTGGCACATCATTTATTGCTTCTCAGTTTAGCTCTGGGAACCGGTTTGCTGGTGGGAATGTGATTGATTAAGCAGTTCAGCATCTGAGTAAAAATGTGGGCTTTTGAGCACAAAGTCTGCAGACACGTATTCACAACATTTTTTGTCTCCATCAAAGACAAAACTATTCTCTGGATGGCTAAATAAAACTATCAGGGCTCTGCCGGAGTGCCGAGTATTGACCTTTTGGAGAGGAGCCCTTTTCTTTTAAGTGGCTTCATTTAATGACGGGTGGAGGCGGCGCTCACGCTTGGTCACTCACTCCTTCACATCTCCTCCACAGAAATGGCCTCTGCCCCTTTAGCTCTCTAAGCACTTACTCCTCACTTTATCTGACCTTGGCTGGGATCTGTGACAGTCTTGGACTTCTCTTCGGCACACTCATTTCTGTTCTCCCCGTTCAGCGGCTCCCTTCTGCTTTTCGTTTTGCCCTCTGGAATTCGAGTGAAGAAAAGCTATTTATCCCCCAAGACTGTGACAAATAGTGGAGCTTGTGTTCTTGTACACATCCCTCTTTGGTGTCGTACGTCAGGTGTCTGAGATGGTTTTATGAATTCTAGGACCTCTCCTTTTGTCGTTTGTTGCAGCATTGCAGAGTCTAGTTGTCGAGCAGCTTGTTGTACTGTTGTCATGGCTGCACATAAGCGCGGTGCCTCACTGTGACAGCCGGTCTCTCACTTTACGTTAACCGCAAGTGTTTTCACGGTCATCAACCAGTGGTGGCCTGGAGGCTGTCATTTCACTCTGTGTGGAGCTCGCCCGCGGCTCGGTTCTGCCCCACAAACTCACAGCCGGCCCTGTTTGGGAGGTGGGGGGGTAGCACATACACATGCATATGTACGCACTTAAGAGACATGCACACACAGGCACACGGAGAGAGAGAAAAAAAAAAACAAAAAAAAAAACTATATGCTCAGCATAAGGCAGGCTGTTGAAGCAATTACAGAAACATGGCAGAACACGATGAAGCGGGCCCCACTATCAGAAGGGAAATAGAGTGAGCAGAGGAAAAATGATGACGCCATTAATAACAGGGAGGCTCAGAGGCTCGTGAGGAGGTGGGGTGGATGACCCCTCTCTGTGATTTCCCTGTGACAGCACTTTGAGGTGCAAATGGTTGTGTTTGTATTAGGTTTTTAGATGTTAAAATGGACACGTTTTTTCGTCCGAAGCAAAACACACACACACACACACACACACACTTATGTACACAGGACCGCAGTGATATATTATACCAAATGAAGCATGAAGAAATGCTTCTATTATTTCAGGAAATGACAGGTCAGTCTTCCTGCTCTGTGTCTCTGACCCAAGCCGTTTGTATACTCTTTTCCTCCAGCTGCTGCTTTCCTCTCAGTACTGCAATGCAGCTGTGTCCCTCGCCGAGGCAGGAAACTTCCATTGAAGACACTTGTGAAGGAGGAACACGAGAGACGAGAAGGGAGGGCCTGACAGACATGAATCAAAAGTTGAAGGAGACAGAGGGATGCTGGTGGAAATGCATCAAACTACTTAAAATGATGTAAGAAAGTTTGAAAACCTCAAGCATTAAGAAGGGAAATAGGAAACAGATGGCAGACCAAAGCAGACATGGTAACTCTTGATTTATGAGGCCTGTCAGTGAAAATGGTGTCTTTAGCTTCATCAGCTGAACAGAATCACAAAGCCACGACACCACCTAACAAATGTTTTGATGTTTTTGACATACCACAATGATATGAAAGGCGACACTCTTTGTTTCAGCATTTAATTGAATAGGGCGGAGTTGAACCCTGTTGCTCTGTGCTTTTAGCCATATTATTGCACATGGTTTGATTAACAGCACAGCCTCTAATTTAAATTGGCAGCAGCAGTTGAAAATAGCATTTGTGTTTTGTGCTTCTGTTTTGTCTGGCCGCAGGGTAAAAGTTAATGGACTTCATAGAAAAAATGTTGATCAATTATATCACAAATTAATTGGCCGTGTTAAAACAAATGCAAAAAGAAAATGAATGCCTCAAAGGAAGTATTCACTTATGGAGATATCAAATGGGTGTCCCAATAATGCTTACTGTACATTTGTAGACACACCATTAGGTTTGCCACAGTGGAAATGGCATTTGAATGGTAAACATGAGCTCCCAAGGCAATACCTTTAACGATGTCTGCTCTTTACTGCTTATTGCCGTAAAGCAGGGACGTCAAACGTTGGACACACGTGCCAAAATTAACCCACAAATGAGTTCAATCCAGCCTGCTGAATGATCTTGTCATGTGTAAAAACACTGATTTTTCTGAAACGGTGACGAGGCCATAATGTAACGCTAGCTGTGATTACATGGACAACAAGGAATCCGATTAAATGTTCATGTGATTGAAATAGCCTCATGTAAACACTTATGTCGGATTAGACTGGCCCTTCTGATTGAAATCATGATTGGATCGAATGAGGTGGTGTAACTGTTCGTGATCCAGATCACAGTCCATGGAAACGACACTTTAGATTCCTTTTCATGTCAGTTACGTTACATTACCATGTGACGCTTCATGCGCTGTGTTTAAAAAAAAACCCAACAAATGGCAGAACACAATTGTTCAAATAAAGTGACAACAATCAATGTCATTGCGACTCAGAAATCTGAGCACATTATGTATTGTTCATTTCAATTGGATAGTCTTGAAAATTTAATCAAGACTGACAAAAAAGTGGCCGTGTAATTTCAGTTAATGAAACCAGGATACGGAGCAGCAGAGAGCAGCAACATTTGCCACTGAGAGATCCGCGATGCAGCAGTGAAAACTATCTACCTTATTGTTGGAGAAATTGCATTTTCATCAAAGCCGCACTATCAAAGCGAGTTTGCAAAAACATGCATGCTGGAGGCTGCAGAAATCCTCTGTGCTGGGAAGCAACTGACTTTAGTCTAAAGAGAAACTCATTTCTTGGGGTTTCAAAAAATTCAGGTTGTAATTAATAGATTATGTAAAATTGCAAGTTTTATTTATTTATTTTATACTTTAGAGCTGCTTGTTTCTTTAAAGGGATCATATTATCCAGCTTCTCAGCACTTTCATATGATCTCATTGGTCCAAAACTGTTTATTGTCCCAAATCCAGCTTTTCCTTGATTTTCATCCATTTGAATATTGGATCATAGGAGCTGCATTCAGAATCTGCAGTGTCTGTGTGAGCTGGACTGGCTCCATCAACACATGCCCATCTTGGGAAGAAGAGGAAGTACTTCCTCTCGTGGTGCCATGTGCCAGAGCAGAGCTGACTAATTGTGGGAGGAGTACCTTGATTGGGATTGGCTAAACCCCTGATGAAACTATATAGGGTTTGATTTCTGATTGGTTCCTTAGAGCAATACACTTTTTAAACATTTTAACAAGCCTGAGAGAGAGAGAGATGAGAGACTCACTTCTGGGGCGTCATGCCAGATATGGGGATGCATATTACTGATAGAAAACCATTAGAAAGTGAATTTTACATAATATGACTCTTTTAAATTGATGGTTACACGACCCCCTCAAGTGCTTCCTTGAAAAAAATCGCACCTGTGTGAGTTTGTTTTGATTGTTTTATATCTTTGATAGAAGACTTAAGCGATTTATTGGAGTCAGGTGTATTAGATTCATTTTTGTTAATGTATTTTGTAATGCTGGTAGATTTGACGTTCGAGGAGCCTTGCCTAAAGATTAAACGTCTAAAGAGCGACTTAGACTAATAAACGGCTTGTGCTGCATGACCAGTAAATACAACACAGCCTCTCTGTGTTCCCTATTTAACCATATGCGTTACATCTACAATCACTGCACATCATCTACTTTTTGTATTGCAAAAATTCATTAGGTTGTCAGATTACATAACATATGAAAACTCTCAAAAGAAGGTGACAGGCTTTCACGACATTGTATTAAAGAAATTATTCAAACCGGTCTTGCATATGCAAAAACCCTTCCAGCTGTGCACACTGAAAAAGACAGACCCATATGTGCTTGTGGCATGGGTAGACTGGACTGTTCCAGCCATGTGACTTTCTTCTTTATTCAAAGAATTCATGGTTCATTAGTCCTGGTTGAGCAGATAGAGGGCGGTGGGGGCTCAGTTGGTCAAAATGTTGCTGATGTACAACTTGCTCTTTTGCTGTTAGAAGTGAAACTAAACAAGACATAGAACAACAATCAAAATTGTCGCAGAGTAAACGAATGCCTGAAGCTGTTGATTTTCACAATGAAGAGACAACAGCATTTAAGAAAAACAAAACTGCAGCTGATAGACAAAGGATTTTATTCTGTGAAGATGAACTTCAAAACACAGATTATTGACACTGTCATAAGCCTACAAAGAACAGGGAAAAATACTACAAGACATTGAAAGGAAAATTCCAGAGGATACTCTCAGGTGGATATACTTTTAGGATAGCTTGTATTTCCCTGTGACCTCTATGCACTTTGTCGACTGCAGTACTATCCTCCTGGCATCGTCGAATGAAGTGAAGGACAGAATTGAGGAGTTTGGACTGACACCCTGCACCCATAAAAATCTGCCTGCGGTCGTTATTGGTGTGTGAATGGGTGAATGTGACTAACCAGCTAAAGCACTTCGCTCTGCTCAAGCAGTTGAAAAGCGCTATATAAAATAAATTAATTTCCCCTTTATCAAGAAACAGAAAGCAGATTTGGTACACAGAGTTCCATCTGAAACAATGATGATATGATCCTAATGCACCAAGTTAAGAACTTCTAAGCAGCAGCACAAATAGCACAAACAAACAATTACCAGAGTTATGGAAAACCACAATCGGAGAGAAAGACATTGAGAAAGATCATTGAGGGTCGTATCTTTATGTTGGTTTGTACAACTACTTCTCAAACTGGTTCTCTTGACTAGTAATCCAACAGATGCTTACTGCAGCGTGATAAGATCAGAAAAATATCATTAGTGTATTGGCCTTGTTTTAAAGATTGAATGTCATTATTACATCACTTGTATGAAAACTCGTTTTTTTTTTAAAATCCACAAAAAGGAGACCCTTTTTGTTTCATATGAATGATTTAAAGGTACAACTGACTTGCAACAACAGTATCGGGGTCATATATCATGTTTGATCTGCTATTTAGGGATCCCATCCCAGGGCAACCTCTACTTCCTCATTTTACAGCTTGGAGTGCATACACAAATACTTTATACACATTGTTGTAGTGTCCTTCGTTTATGTTGTTCTCTGGTGATGTAATAGTTATCACTCTCCCCTCACTTTGAAAAAAGAAGTCCAGGCTGAAAAGGCTTTCTGTGTGGAGTTTGCATGTTCTCTACATGAGTAGGTTTCCTCCAGTATCATCGCACATGTCAAAAATGCATTTGTGTTTAGTTGGTGACTACAAATATCTATAGGTTTTTATGTGAGTGTGTGTGTGAGTGTCAGTCTCTTATTTGCCCTGTGATGGACTGGTGTCCTGTCAGCTGGGTTTGGCCCCATTGCCCTGTTACCCTTAGTTAGACAAAGCAATATAGGAGATGGATGGAAGTAGTTTTACTGCAAGACACTGCTATTATTTTGGAGGTTAAATTTTTTTGTTGTTGTTGAAATGTGGTTGATAAGTGCTTTATTCATCATCCTCAATATGGAGTTGTCCTTTTGTTCAAGCTCGTGTTCACATCTTCCTATTGAACAGCTAGGCTGATTACCTAAACTCAGGTTAACTAGTTTGTTGACCAATTTATATCTTCCTCCTTTGTGTCCCTTTAAACAACACTGCTCTGGATCAGTGGTTTCTGTACAACAAAATGAGACAAAGTAGGCAGTGGCTTCTTGTTCTCCCTAGTCTCCCATAAACACCTTCCTGTCACTGAGTTTCCAGATGGCCACGCTCCTTTGTATCCCACAGTCCGTAGCGCTAAACTTCCTGGCACACACATTTGCATCAGGTCACTGCTCCCTCTGAAACGACAGAGGGTAGGAAGAACACGTAAACTACCCTGCATGCCTCCCTGGAACCCTGGAAATATGCAAATTGTTGTCCTTTTTATATTTGGAGGTGAGAGTTGTTTAGCTACAAGAATGCACACTGAACTAATAGTACTGTAGAAAACCATTCTGGTGTCCGATTGTATATGGACCCCACCTAATATTTGCAATGAAATGTTCATACATTTCAACCACATAAATAAATATGAATATAGACAACAAAATACAATAGGTAGCAGAGTTTCCTCTAGGATTTTTTTCAGCAGCGGAGGCATTCTCTCCGGGGGGTGGGGGGGTTTTCTGTAGTTTGTCTTTTACCTTAGTACTTGAACCATCAATTTGGGCAGCAACGAGTGCTGGCCATACAATCATAACACAACAGCAAGTGAATATAAATAAAAAATAAATAAATGCAGCAAATTTACCCCCACCCCCCAAACACCCAGAAGAATAAAAAAACAAAAACAAATAGACCTTAAATGGTGCATTTTAATGCATTGTGGACTACTATATACTACATTGTGACATGTGATAAATTGTAGGATCAGTTGATAATAATATGTTATGGAAGAAACATACTCATTTAAAAGCACATAACTGAACAAATAAATTTGCATTATGTGTGTATATATTTATATATATATATGTTAGTAGAGTAAAACTAATGAGTCATCATTACATGTTTGCTGTAGGATTTAAATGGGTCATATCTTCCAGCTTTTCAACACCTTCACATGGTTCTCGTAGGTCCAAAGACGACCTCTAATCCAGTTTTTAAATTTTAATATTGGATCATATGAGCTGCAATCAGAATCTGCCGTGTCTGTATGAGCTGGACTGGCTCCGCCCACACATGCCCATCTTAGGAAGCAACACATTTTTAAAAACTGAAACAAGCCAGGGAGAGAGAGGACGGACTTTCTTCACTTCTGATGCATTATTCCAGGAATGGGAATGCATATTACGATTAGAAAGCCATTACAAATTGAATTTTGCATAATATGACCCCTTTAAAGGTTGCAGGATTTGATATTTAGAAGTATTGAATCTCTGTATTGTTGGAAATTATGTAAATTTAGAGGGACATTATAAGTTAGAAAAGTCCAGTATTTATTGTTTGACTGCCTTAAAAGACAAGCAGGTTCATTCAATCCCACTTGACGGTGTGTTACCTCGAACGTAGGCATAGTCGGCTTTCCCGACGGTACAGGCTGCAGCTCTGGCACCTGCAGACGCAAAAGGAAAGAAACCTGCGTGAACCAGTCATTACTGATGATGACGATAGTCTTATCAGCTCCTCACTTTTACATGCTGCGGCAGATCATTTCAAATTGCACCGACGACTCGGCTCGTTTGTGCTGAAAACAGGATTCAAACCAAGGTCCCCCCTGACTGTCAACATAAAGGCTTATCCACTGTTCCACCAGCCTCCATCACTTACTGATATTTAACAATACAAACATTGATGAATAAATGATTAAGACGCTTGCAAATAAGAAAACGTTGGTGTTTCATTTGAATCTTTCTTAAAAAGGTTTGGTAATATTAGGAAACAAAGTTGAAATCATACTCTAAAAGAACTCCAGATTTCAGTTCAAACTATATATCGCCGAGGTCGTTTTCTACACGCATGGCTGAGTGGAGATCCTGAAAGAAAAGCATATGTACCATGGTGGAGACACACAGAGCAGAACTCCATTCAAACAGCTGCACGTTTTAAAGGATCTTTCAGAGTAAAATAAGAATAAAACATCTGCTTTTCTGCTCTTAAGGAAGAATGTCTTGAGTCTTTCAAGCATGAAAGATCATTCACAAAGAAATCAATGTTCTTTAGTTTAAAAGTCGGCCTGAACTTTTTCTTCCTGTTTGACTTCAGCACTTGTTGTCTTTTCCCCAAACAAATCAAGATGAATCAACTTACACTTCATGGTTTTGATAAGACATATCTGGGGGGAAATTACACATATTACTGGTGTTATAGCGGTACTCAATAATGCATAAGCAACCTCTTACAGAAATTCAGTGAGAGATTTGTCCAATTTAGAGATGTTGGTCCGTTTAAGATTTGATCATATGAATAACAATGAGTGTAGATTTCACACATTTGAGCTGCAGCAAAACCTTTTCTGACAGTATGAGAACATGTCAGCATATTAAAGTACTCCATGTTTACTCTAAAGCTCACTTGACGTCTTGTAAAACATTACATGCTTTAATTTATCACATCAAAAGTCATTAAAAGATATTCTAGCCTCAAATGGGGCAATTACAGGTTTCCAGTTGCGCAATCACACAAGCTTCAACAACAGGTGACATTGTGAGAGAACAGCTACTAATAGTTCTACACTTCTCAACGTAAGCCACATTTTTCTACGGTCTCCATTCGTCAATAAATACGGTTCCATACTCACTCTTTACTGCAGAATAACAATATTTGAACCATATAATGTGAATAAAGACGGGGTAGGGTTTAGGTGTCGCGCGCAGCGCCGCTCGGCTGTGCTCGGGTTCCGACGCCTGGACTCGGGTCCGTTCGGGAGGACTTACGCAGCACGCCCGAGCTGCTGGAGCAGGATCACCATCCTTGTCCGACCCGCCAGAGCTTCACTTCAACCCCACAGACGACGCGCTTCCGGCTCAGCCTCTTAAAGTAAAGCTCAACCGGAAGTGACCTTCCAGATAGACACAGTAAAAGCATGAAGGCGGATGAAGCATTTTTATTTTTCCAAATTTTTATTTTGTTTTATTTTAATAAATAAGTTACAGTGACGATGTTTTAAATTCACCAAAACATCTAAAAACACTTGCCTTAAAACACATCAAACTATTCAGACTCACGGAGGGAGGGCAAACAGGAAGAAGAAGTGCACTGTGACGCGGACAAAAACGAGTCAGTCAAAATAGTCTTAACAAAGACTCACAAGGAGACCGGACAGTGCCTCCCTCAAGGGTCTGTCCAGGAGAGGGGCGGTCCGGAGATGGGGCACCTCCAGAGGTTGGGCACCAGGCAGCTTTGATGCCGCAGGACCCCCTAAGGGAGGGGATGAGGACAGACGAGGCAGTCGTTGCCGTTGTCTTCAATGTCTCCATCGTTGGATACTGAATGTTTTCTTTGTTCCAGGAAAAAAAAAAAATACAGCAGCAGGTCCTTTTTTTTAGGCATCTCCTTCTCCTCCTTCGTTTTGGGCTTCTCCCTCTTGTTCTCCTTTCTGTAGATATCGAGTTTTACCTCTATGCTGCCAGGGAGTCCATATTCAATACTACACCGGCCATTTCTCAGTAGGTTGGGTGAATTACCTCCTTAACAGACGTGGTTGAGGTTTCCTTGCCATTACAAAACACAGCAGTCAACTTTAAGGTCTCTCTTCAGAGGTCCACACAGGTTTTATTCTGTATTTAATTGCATCGGAGAGCAATCACTCTCTGCCCTACAAATCCGCGGTAAAGCTGCGCTTTACAATAGACCCATGATTGCAGAAGTTTAATTGCCTGCCAATGCTCTGCTCCCACTGCCTGCTTGCATTGAAGAGCCCAATAATTAGAAACAGGGAGAAATTAGGTGGCAATTTTGTCTTGGCAATTATCATAATGCAAAAGAAGTGCCATTAGTATTGTTAGCCCCACAGTACATAATCCTTTGACACTGTCAAGTCCCTCTCTTAGCTGCTGGGTACAACAACTCTTGATTTCCCCGTAGCCTTTGCACTCCCTCTGTTACTACTTTAGTCATCAGCTATCCGGCCAAGCCAGCACACTCGGAGTAAAACTAGCAGATTGAACACATCCATGCCCGGAGTGTGCGGCGGATTAGACGCTACAGCATTAGCACTCTGTTTCTTTTAAAGGTATATAAATTGGGTGTTAATCCTCTTCCACCATGTCAACCATGAAATTGTGTTTGATATGACAAGAATTAATGCAGTTGACAGATACTGTATTTGTTCCACACTAACGTTTCAGTTTCTAACATTTTCTCGATTATAATATGTTTTATAAGAACTGCAGACCTCGTAGTTTAAGCTTGTATGTACGAAATAGTACTTATTAGAGAGAGACAGTTTCACCTGACGCGTGTAGTTCAGGTGAATAAGAAGATCTCACCAGAAGTACTTACCAAAGAATATTGGACATGAAGAGATATTGATAATTTAAAACTAATTACATAAAAGTACAGAATGTTTTTGTTTTGTTTTGTTTCCAATCCCACCACATACAGTGTACTGAGTTTAAGATATTGACCTTCCCTATAACAAAGCAATCCCTTTTCTTCTGTACCTTTAAATGACGGCAATACAATTACACCTGCAAGTATTTGATCGCTGGTGTTTTTTAATGTAAAATTATTATATTTTTTTTAATTCTGTGGCATTCTTCAGGTCTTGTGAACACTGCTTTATTGTGCTAAAGTATACAGGCACGAACATCAAATGATTGACGATTGAATATCTGAGCCACATTGGCTCAGGTAATTCTGATTTCATTCTGTTATCAAGACAACTATGCTCTGTTAAATGACACACAGTAACTTATGGTTCAAGGTGGCTTTTACACAGCTGGTTTCTTTTTATAAGATTAGCTGGCACCACTTTTTAAAAAAAACAAAACACCTTTTATCTTAATCTGATAAGAGAATTAAATACAGGCAGGGCGTTTGTGGAAAAGCAGTACTATTCAGGGATAGTACTCTGTACTCAAGGCTGGTTGCACTTATGTGCTACTCTGTAGGTTTTGTTCTTTTTTCATGCAAATGCACCAAAACAATAGCGGATGTTGATCATACTGTGTTGACGACCCACAAGGGAGGTGACCTTGCTAACTACACATACATGCACTCAATATCCATTCGGCATTACTGTCTTCACACAGAAGAGTTTATTAGAATAGACAGTTCAATCATATCATTTTGTTGGTATTCATCTGTTGGCTTGATGCGTCTATGGTATGTCAGTTATTGTTGTTGTAATATGTAAGTTGTTGTTTTTTTAGACCTCATTTTATTGGCTGGTATCTAATTCAGAGTGAATCCACCTAATCCACCTACTTTATTTGTACTTTTAGGTGAGTTACATTATATATTTATATACGTTTTGTTTAATGTATTTATTTATATACAAAAGTAGGACATTCACAAGAGTGTCTTATAATTGAAAAAGCTGTACATTTATGAATATACTGCTGCATGTCGAAGAATTTAAAAACATATGTAAATATTTTCCACATAATTAAAGACGGTGTAAAACTTTCATTACCTTCACCAACAAAGTTTGGCAAAAAGGTTATGTATTCGTCTGCGTGTATTTTTTACATTTATTTATTGGTATGTATGTATGCTACCAACTTTTCACAAAAACTTCACACCAAATCCCAAAAAACTGCCAAACAATTTCCCATACAAAGAGAGAGGCACCTCATGGAGATCAAAGATCAGCATCTGTTGCCATGGAAACGCTCCCTGCTCAGTGTTTCACCGTGATGTTGCTACCTGACCTACCCAGTTAGCATTTATGTGCGCGAACATCTGTATTTGCTAGCAATACTAACTCGGTTCCCCAAACGAATATGGCGTTGGCGAAGGTCTGCACTCTACCGAGTGTAGTTCTAGTTTATTCTAGATTCATTAGCCCTAAAGTAATATATTTAATGCCTTTTTTTGTTCTTTATCAATAATCTTTAGGAAATATGACAATAAAAATCAAAGGATTTATTAAATCATAAAGCAGTTCAGATTTTTTTGTACCAGAGGCTGGAGTGAACACAATTAAAATTCAAAGAGTACAAATGACTGACAATGTCATTGTTATTTTAATTATATACATATGTATTTTTAGATGCACATACAATGGTGTATCAGGATAATAAAAATGTGACAACAAACCTCCAACTACCTACACCTATATTTTGTCCACACCAAATTCTAAGGCCACATTGGGAAACGCAGTGGCACACAACACTAATAAGGGAATGTGCACAACCTGTTTGACGACTGTGCAAACTGTTGTATGAGGCAGTTTAGTGGCAGGGTGTTATCTCTGTGCGGAAAACAAGAGGTGCTAATACCCGCCTGAATAATGAAGAGAAAATGACTTTGGGAATCAGGAAGTCCTTCACCATTAATGTTGAACAACTCTCAGTGGCTCCCAAGCAATCAAGCAATGGGATTTACAAAAGATTTTAATTTGAATGCATTATCCGAACTCCTTACAGACCAAAAGGCAGGCAATTGCTCCGACAAAAAGATATGCACTGATAAGTTTGAAGGTCAACAAGCTGCTGCAGTGGAGATATCAGCAGCTGGTCTGTACCACTGCCACTCAGTCACAGTAAAATACAATACACACCCAGCGTGCACATCAGAGGGTGACCAGGTGGCATAAACACTATCAAACACTAAAACTGAGTGTACAATTAGCCTTTTTCACTCCTCATCAAAGTTTACGATCAGTGAAACGCTTCTGTTTCATCACACATTTGAAACTGGTATTGAGCACAGCTTACAATTTCCAAATGCCATAAAGGAGGGGAGCTAATGAGGCCCTATGTAGAGAATAAAAGGGGGATTAATGAACAACACGGTTTAAAGAGACGAGGCAGTCCTCACCCAAACCCTTTACAGTGTATGCATATACTAGGTGAGAATATTCTGAGGCTTTCACACGTTGCCACAGTATTGAATGGTCTGCGCCGCGCTTGGAGGAGCATTCTGCTGATGGAATCAAAACCCCTTTCACAGATTCAAATGAGGTGCACTCAGCTGTGATTGGTATTGGAAAAGCATTTGTCGGAACAGAGGCTCACAGAAGGCTTCTTAAATACAAGGCAATCACAGTGTCTAACGTAGAGACGAGGCGAGAGGTGTGCCCGGACTGCAGAGTGGAAAACAGGACAAAGGATTATGATGGTAATAAGCAGTAAACCAAAACAAAGTCATCCCCTGATCCCTCATTCTCTCTCTCCTTCCGTCACCATGTTTCTCAATCTCTCTTGCCCCTAAATCCTCTAACACGCTCTCTCGCTCCTTCCCTCCCTCTCGCTGCATCGTACTCACCACATATTGACAGGGCCCATTTTTTTCCACTGTGCCTGAGCCACAATTTAAAACTCATTTCTCATTATTTGCGGTGAATCCTTACATATACAATTTCTAATCTGTCGAGGCCATGATGGCTGCTGGCAGAAGCCGAGGCTCTTTATGCAGATGCCCGGCTGTACACCTATACGCAATGTCAACTCTTTCACACCCGGCTGGCCTTATTTTATTACAGGCGTCAGCAAATCTGCATGCCGTCAACTGTGAACCTTTGTGCTAATGTCTTTTTCCCCCCCAGTTTAGCTGAGCTTGTGTTGTACAGACTTCTTTTTTTTTTTTTTTTTTTTTTTTTTTTTTCACATCTCACTGATAATGTGCAAGTACAGATCTGAAACTATTTGTAGCTCACGGGCTTCAAGATATACTGTCATGTGACGGGCCTGGGATGTAGAATCTGTATACACTCTGAGGACACAAAGGATAAAGTAGAGGTGGATGGGCTCGGGTGCCTGGGACAGCAGAGGGTTTACAAACCTCTAATTTGGCCTCTTTAATGAAAGGTTGTCAGGGCTGCACTACATCCAAAAGTGGCTCCCCTCCTAGTTTTTCCCCCACATCTTTGACAGACACTGGAAGGTAGTGTGTGTTTAAGATTTAGGGAGAGAGCGAGAGAGTGAGGGGAAGGAGATAGAAGCAGCCATTATTATGCCTGCAACAACAGCGGCCGGCAACAGAGAAAAGAGAAGAAAAGAGGGGCGAAGATTGTGTCTGGAATTGTCCAAGTGTGGCAGTAGTGGTCCTCAGTCACTTTATCAGTGCCACAGCAGCACGTTTTCCTCCCATCTATCTGCCCAGCGACTACTCTTTCGCCCTCTCAGAGCAGGAAAACACTCGCGCGCTCACCATGGATGGCTCAACACAATCACAGACGCAACCCCCCCGGCCCCCATCCTGCTGGCGCTATCTCTTCACTCAACATCGCTCTTTGTCTAAATGCTTTTTTTCCTTTCCATCGCTCAATCCCATCATATTTGTAGAAGTGCAGAGTACTGAAAAATTGCTACACTTCACCTCCTCTGCACATTCTATTTCTATCTGTTCACTTAACATCAGGGTTGGGTGTAAATGCCACATCATGTCTGGTTACTTGCAAGACATTTTTGAGAGGAGTTTGGAGTTTAGCTACAAAAAAGGAGACTTTGGGATTTTGTCCGGAGCCAGATGCTTCAGATAAATGTAAAAACCGAATATTTTGTCCCTTGAAATTATAGTGCAACTTCTTTTTACTTGCGTCTCGGATGTATGATGATTCAGTTACTCTCTCCACATAAACATTGTTATTCCGACTGGTGTGCGTGATGCACAACAGATACTGTCCAGTTCCAGAGAGTGCAGTTTTCTTCCATATCTATAGCCAGATGGTGGTCAAATGTATGTCCAACCTAATATAGTTGTCTCATATCTGTTGTGAGGTAATGTAGCTTGAAGAAATTGTGTTCATCCCATGAAAATGTTTGTGGGTACATAGTGGCCCCAAGGACATCAATATTTTAATGATGTTGAATGTACAAAATGTTATATGAAGCTTGTTACACATATTTGTTAATGTGTGTCTCCACTAGATTAATGACAGCTGCTGTCCACAAAGTACAGAGCCAAGGTTCAAACGGACTGTACTGGTTGTCTTTATTCATTGTTTTGTTTGGAGTGGAACTTTGAATTCATGCCGTGTAGTGTTGTGTCCTTTCACAGGTTCAGTTGTGCTGGCATATTGGCAAAAGATGTGAACAAAACCAGATTGTGTTCTGTGACTTGTGCTCTGTTAAATGTTGAAAGAGTGTATTTTTGATTATTATTCTGGCATATTTACCAGATGAGCACCGACATGTCACACACAAACTCCTGTGCTATGTTTGATTCAGTCTCCACTTGTTGTTCTGTGATGAGTTCTGTACTGAACTTCACACACGCCAGAGTTTGTTTGGATACACACTGAGATCTTTTCTCTCATGGACCAACTCTTTGATGGATGCCAGTGTTCGAATGGCGGCGTTCACAATTTCACAAATGGATTGCTCTAACTGAGCAATCACACAATGGCCTGTTTGAATCAATCAACACCGACAAGTGTGAACACACTCGAGGAGTGACTCATATGAGTGTGAGTCCATTCACTGTTAAAGTGAAATGTGCGGTCGTCACAATGACAACTGCAAGAGCAACCTGCTCTGTGCTGGACCTCAGACGGTACCGTTCATGTTACTTTTCTGTGTGTCAAACATCCACTCACCCACCTGCCCACCTTATCCAAGGTTGTGATGTAGAGAGATATTTAAGCTACAGTGACTATATTTTGATTTCCAAAGAACAGGACACGAGATGTGGCTCATTTGAATGATACTTTGATCATTCATCATATGCCTCCTCTGTATAGATACACATTGCACTTTTAAATTCACTGCTCAAAAGATATGGGGCACACTTAGGCCACGTTTATATGTACGTATATGAAAAAGCTGTTATATTTGTCTGCTTTGGGCTGCACATCTACACATCAACTAGGCTACGATTCACCACAAACAATGATTCCTATAAACTCCAGCCACAGTAGAGATCTGATAAACTCCATGTCTCTGGTTGCATCTAAAGGGGGGTAGATGGAGATTTATGTCACAAGTCATGACGTGGTATTTTTTTCCATGATTCTGATGGGCTATTATGGCTTCATGCTTCTCACTACACTGCCCCCTACAGGTTTGGCATGCTTATAGTAGCTCTGAGTCTGGTGTATATGCAGGTCGGTGCCAGTGAAGATTTCTCTTTTTTTGTAAACATAGAGAGGGAAATATTTGTTTTTGTAAGAAAAAGGGTATGTGTAAATGTGGCCTTAAACAACACATTATAACTCCAAGTCAATCACACTTGTGTGAAATCAACCTGTCCAGTTAGGGAGCAACACTGATTGTGAATCAATCTCACCAGCTGTTGTACAAATGGAACAGACAACAGGTGGAAATGAGAGGCAATCAGCAAGACAACCCCTACAAAGGAGTGGTTCTGCAGGTGGTGACCACTGACCATTTCTCTGTACTCATCATTTCTGATTGATGTTTTGGTCACTTTATCATCCTGTCAGTGCTCTCACCCCTAGAGGCAGCATGAGGCGGCGTCTGCAACCGACAGAAGTGCTCAGGTAGTGTAGCTCATCCACGGTGGCGCATCAATGAAAAGTAGGTTTGCTGTGTCTGTCAGCACAGTGTCCAGAGCATGGAGGAGTTACCATGAGACAAGTCAGTACACCAGGAGACATGGAGGGGGCCGTAGGAGGGCAACAAGCGAGCAGTAGGACCACTACCTCCTCCTTCATGCAAGAAGGAACAGGAGGAGCACTGCCAGACCCCTGCAAAATGACCTCCAGCAGGCCACTAATATGCATGTTTCTGCTCAAACTGTCAGAAACAGACTCCATGAGGATGTTATGAGGCCCGACATCCACAAGTGGGGCCTGTTCTTACAGCCCAACACTGTGCAGGGTGACTGGCATTTGCCAGAGAACACCAAGATTGGCAGATTTGCCAATGGCGCCCTGTGCTCTTCACGGATGAGAGCGGGTTCACACCGAGCACATGTGACAGGCGTGACAGAGTCTGGAGACGCGGTGGAGAATGCTCTGCTGCCTGCAACTTCTGCCAGCATGACCGGTTTGGCGGTGGGTCAGTAATGGTGTGGGGAGGCATTTCTTTGGATGGCCCACAGCCCTCCATGTGCTAGCCAGAGGTACCCTGACTGCCATTAGGTACCAGGATGAGATCCTCAGACCCATTGTGAGACCAGATGCTGGTGCAGTGGTTCCTGGGTTCCTTCTGATGTGTGACAATGCCAGGCCTCATGTGGCTGAAGTGTGTCAACAGCTCTTCCATGATGAAGGTATTGATGCTCTGGATTGGCCTGCCCGTTCCCCAGACCTGAATCCAATGGAGAACATCTGGGACATCATGTTTTGTTCCATCCACCAATGCCACGTTGCACCACAGACTGTCCAGGAGTTAACTGATGCTTTGATCCAAGTCTGGGAGGAGAACCCTCAGGAGGATGCCCAGGCATTGTAGGGAGGTCATACAGGCACATGGAGGCCACACACACACTGCTGAGCCTCATTTTTACTTGTCTTGAGAAACTTCCACTTAAGTTGGATCGGCCCGTAATGTGATTTTCCACTTTTATTTTGAGTATGATTCCAAATCCAGACCTCCATGGGCTAATAATTTGATTTATATTGATCATTTGTTATTTTGTTCACAACACATTCCACTATGTAATGAATAAAGATTTTCAACTGGAATATTTCATTCATTGAGATGTGTTATTTTAAGTGTTTATTTATTTGAGCAGTGTATATTCTGCCTCTATAATCAAAGAGAGAAATACAGACTCAAAATGCTTCATTGTGTCTTCTCCTTGGTCTAACAAAGAACTTGGTCAACTTTTTTCATTTGTCATAAAGTTCTCTTTTTGTCTTTTCGAGTCTCTATTAGTGCACCTATTTTCTATGCAATGGTGTTTTTAAGTTTTTTGTTTCTTTGCATGACCTACTCAGTTTTAAATTGGTGTCACGCATGTACAGATTCACACATTATTCCAAGATGCATATGTGGAGAAAACACATGGAAGCATAGGGAGAAGATGCAGTCCCTATACAGATAAGGCTTGGATTTGAACTGTGGGCTGCCAACCATAACACAACTGTGCAGCCCAAACAAATCAATAATTGAAACCATCTACCCACATAACGATTTCCTTTATATGATATATTTGTAGTATTAAATTGATGATCACACAGGTCAGTATGGGTGTTCGCCTGTGACATCGGTGAGTTCTTCTAAATTCATTATGACTATTCCCCCGGTGGCAATATAACAATTTAAAGCACCATTTGTTCTTTGAGAGACAGTCATTTGTTTTTTTAGTAACACAGTGCCCTAAAGCTCATCTCAAGGCTGTGTGAGGGCTATCAAGTCAGGAAGAGTAGAGATGGAGTGCAGCGTACACACAGGTGACACTCTTTTTGATGGATTCTGTTTCAAATGAAACAAATGACCACTTGACCATTTTCTCTTAAAACCCAACATTCATCAACGTGGGACGTATGTCTAGGCCGTTATCTTTGTGTGAATTCATTTAAAGTGAATAATTGAAATGTCTAACCCTATTTGGCGCCATCGTTTGCTTTCTGATAATTTTACATTACAGGCTCGTTTGCTATTTCTTGCCAGGTTATCGCAGCACTGATCATCAAGAAACTTTTAAAAATCAAACGATTATGTCGTGACGTGTTAATATGAGGCATTTTCTTTTTGTTAAAATATTAAAAATGGTTTGCATTGGTAGCACAGTCAGGGGTATTTTTTCAACAAGGTTAGAACAGAAAAAAAAATGTTCCAATGAGGATAGAGAGGAGACGGCAACAATGTTATCTGCAAATTTCAGCACATGTTGCTCCAACAAGCAATAGGTGCTCGGCCAAGCCTAGAAAAGAGATAAACAAAAAATCAGTGAATCACAGATGATGAGATGATGCTTTTTCTTTGTACCTGCTGAACACTGAATGTTCAGAGACTGAAGACTGACTTTGTGGCTGTCATCATAAGAGCAGCGAGGTCAAAACTACAGCAAAAGATAGGTCATCGTCCAGAACAGGCAGGTGGGCTCGCACTGTGGGAGAAGCAGATAGCTGGGCAGAGAGGAGACATTTAAAAAGATGTTTGTGGTCACAGACACCGATCAGAGCATTCAATCAGAAGGTGCTGATAGCCTCAGCCATCTCGAGGTGTTGCGGCGCATACGCCTGGAACACAGGCAAACTGAACAGTGTAGGGTATTTGTTGCTCTTTAATATGTAATGGCCACGCTACAGACGTGATGTGATGAAAATAGAGGTAAGAACTACTGGAGGAACAGAGTGAAGCTGTCAATCATCCATCGCCGGCATTTTTATCTGATTGTCGAGTTTTTCTTGTGAAGACTTGGTTTCCTTTGGATTGAGAACAATCTGTATGACTGTCTTTCAGGTGAGATTCTTACCACCTGCTCTTTGATAGATGTGTCTAGGTCAGTGGCGGCTGGTCAATATAAAATACATAAATAAACTGTAATACTGGGTAAATTTGTTCATGCCAACAAACTAACAATGGGCCCTGAACTGTGGTCGTTTCATTTTCTACAGATAATCTTCAATAAATGAGAGGATTTCTTAATTTTTCTCTCTCTAGTAGTGTGTGCGTGTGTGTGTGTGTGTGTGTGTGTGTGTGTGTGTGTGTGTGTGTGTATGTGTGTGTGTGTGTGTGTGTGTGTGTGTGTATGTGTGTGTGTTTATGTGTGTGTGTGTGTGTGTGTGTGTGTGTGTGTGTGTGTGTGTGTGTGTGTAGCCTGGGGTGATGAGGAAAGCCACCCTGAGGAGGCGGGGTTTAGTAGCGATCTCACCAATGACTGATTATCACCAGAGTGACTGACATGAAATTAAACTAATCAGCGTTATTTGATGTCCGAGACTCGGGGCGCTTTTTAAATCGCCCCTGGCTCAGCGATTGACTTAAAGTCAGTTCTGGTTTGTTCTGGCATGTTTCTACAAGATGTTGAGATGAAGACAACAAGCGGTGAGTCTCTGATTATTAACTCTGTCGCATCTCTTCTAATTTACCAGTTTGAAAGAAGAAATTTGGCTGAAAAGTTGCAGGTCAGGTCCAACTTTCTCCAGTATAGTTTTTTTTTTTTAGGGTTTTTTCAAAGCGTTCTAAAATGCTTTGAAAGATGAATTCATGTGTTGTTTGGAAAATATACCTTTTGTTTTTCCTAAATTCAGATGAACTGTCATTTACTGTAAACCAGCCCCAAAACACATACATTTTCCAAAATGGACTAATGAAGCATCTGCTTGTATTTGTTTACAAGTATGTTAATAAAAGAGACTTAGTAAGTGCTCTCTATTCACTAGCTGTTTAAAAGAACTAGAATGATTCATCATGCCTCGTTCAATCTATAAAAGGCAAGAGTGCTGTAATGTGGTTTATAAACGCACTGTTTTTAAATGAAGTTAACGTTGGCTGAAATCGAATAATAATGAAGAGCCCCACCTAAGAAATGTATCACCAGCCACCACTGGTCTAGATGTTGTCTCCAATTCAAAGCGGGCAGCACACTTGGCGAGGTCATCAGTATAACTTTATAATTGCAAAACGGCTTGGATTTTAGCAATTTGCTTTGCGTCCTCATAGTTTTGTAGACGTATTCCTTTACTGCCGTGTTTCTGGACACTGCCATGCCTTTTGTCAGCCCTTATTTCTACATGAATTCCTCGTGCAACAAAAATTCATCTCAAAACCCAAAGCCTCATATGATCATGTTTCAGTCTTCATGCTTTTGAACTTTGAGGGTCCCGGCCAAATTAGACGCAGCGTGATAAATATCATCTCATCAGATTTAAGGATGTGGCCCCCGAACCCGTCAGGCTTCTTTTCATGCCACTTAGCTGAGTTTAGTCGTACAGTTTTGTACCAAAAACCAAGCAAAAGTTTTGTACTTGGAAACCAACCACAGAGGTTTATGGTCCATTGAGTCCTTTGCACTCTTGAGTTCTCACAGAAATTTTCATTGATGACCAAGTCTGAAGGTCTTGGCCATCTGGCTTTCTGAGCTGGATTGTGATTAGAGCTTTTCGGATGATGGTCACTGCGACATTGATTAGTCGTACTTTGACCAGTTCTGTCTCCTGATTTTTTGCCATAACTGTACTGCCACTGATTTTCAGTGGCTCACTAATGACAGAGGTGTCATATCTCACAATAATTTTTTCCTGGTTTATCCTGGAATATATTCCGATTTATTCCACAATTGAAATGGTCAGACCCAGTAATAGTAGACTAGTATGGCAACTACCTTTTATTTGGTCAACTTATCAGATTTGCTGTCAAACTTCATGTTAAAATATTCCCTCTAAACTATCTTGTCACACATTCTCATGAAATGACCTGCTTCCATTGTGATTTGTGATTTAATTAATCCTTTTTTTTTTTTTGCATTTGTTGATTTGTATAAATAAATAGAGTATTTTCAGGCTATATGCTAAACACACTGTCTGATGGCTGAAACTTTCATTTGAACTCACAGATATCAATGCTACTGATCTTATCATCTAAATGTAGCCATGAGAGATAATATTCCTCTTTCTGAAAATGTGACATTACCTTGAAGCCTAAAACAGGTACATCTCCCAAATCTTTTCAGTCTCAGATGTTCGGCTGATGAGCGAAAAAAAAAAAAAAAAAAAACACTGACATTTACAAAATTAGTCATAGGCTACATATTCCTTTTTACATTCTGTGGAAATTGAGAATAATAGGCCAATTTGGTGTGGATAAAATTGCTTGAAGGCTCATTGTGAACCTCTCTACCCCCCCCCCCCCCCCAAAAAAAAAAAGGATATCCATCAGTAACCTCTCAGAGGCAAAAGTCTCAATTGTGGCAGTTTTTAATGTTAAAAATTAAATTTATTCACATGTAAGTAATGTGTTTTAAGGCACAGTACCATCTCTAAACATCTAGTCAGCCACAGTAACTAGTTTGTCATTGTTGCAGTGAACAGCACAACAAAACAAACTGACCTGAGAATGTGATGAGCTCGAGTGGATAATTGATCAGGTTGAAATTACCAATGGATTTCTGCAGAACTTGTGCCTGGAAATCTATTGTGCTTCAGGTCAGCTATTGGGAATCATAGAAGTATGTAATGCAGTGAAATGGGCGCAGAACACAGTGTTAATAATCTATTTACACTTCAGCCCCTCTCCCATTGATTTCCATTCACAGCCACACAACATGGCCAGTGTCGACTCGCTGAAGGACCTCGGTTCGGTTTTTTGAAACAGTCCAGACATTAATCCAAAAGAACGACAGAACAAAGCTCATCTACTTATTGCAAAATAACAAATCTAAATAAATAAAAACTTCAAGTCACCAACCTTGGTCATAAATCATGTGTTCAGTTTTACTGTCCATGCCGTGCAGTGAGCCTGTATTTGTCTGAGAGTCTGCAGATGTGTTGCATGTTCTTGTTCCTGTTTCACTTTATTAAAGATACCTTCTCTCAGGTTATTCCTTGAATGCTGTGTACAAGATGTCCAGTGAGATAGAGCACAGGTCTGACTAAATCATATAGACACATTCAATATATGAGTTAATACTGCAAAAGCTCTCCTCAAACTCAGATCCTGGAGGGCCGCAGCCCTGCATGTTTTCCAATTCTCCCTGCTTCAACACGGCTGATTGCAATGAGCGGCTCATTATCAGGCTTTGTGCTGAACGTGGTGATGAACCATCAGGACATTCAGGTGTGTTAGAGAAGGGAGACATGGAAAATATGCAGGGCTGCGGCCCTCCAGGATCTGAGTTTGAGACCTCTGCTCTACTGTTTGTAGTGTTTTTAGATATTTTCAATTCCTAGACATATTAGTTTGAGCTTTTTTTTTTATATTTTAGTTGGTTTAGACTTTTTTGGACTCTTTTAGCAAATCTTTTTTGTTCGTTTTTAACTTTTTCCAGTGGTTTTTAACCTGGCATTGGATGTCAACTTGACGGGACAACATGACAAAGTGGCAAAAGAACCTTTGGAAGTGGAGGAATTTTCTTTTAAACAGAGCTTGAGTGGTGTAAATGTGTAATGTGTGAATGAAAATGTGATAGTTGAAAATGATTATTTATGTTGTGACTTTCATATACAGAAATGATAGACATTTCTCGCAGAATTAAGACAGTCCATTACTATGTATGTACACGTACTCATCGTCACCCTTGAGTGCTGTGAAGTGTTTCAATTTGGGGAAAACCTCACCTTAACATGTAAATAGTTCAATTTGCCGGCATTCACATATCCGATCGATTTGAGGGTGTATGTGAAAATACTGTGGTGCATTCAGCCACGTATTGATAGTGGATATACACTTACCAGCCAATTAAGAAGATAATCCTTTTCTGAGGAATTGGCGAATCAGCCAATCACAATATATGTACACTTGATCAAGATAAGCTGCTGAACTGCAAACTGAGAATAAAGAAGAAAAGTGAATCTGAAGGTGTCAGACGGGCTGGTCGAAGTATTTTAGAAACTAATGATCTACATGGATTTTCACGCAGAATCATAGCGGGGAATGTGTCAAAAAAGACACCTAAATAACCACTCATGACCACATAACACTTTCATCCTTGAAGCTGGTGGCATACAGCAGCGCCGAGTGTCACTCCTGTCTGTTGAAAACGGTAAACTCAGCCTACAGTTTCACTTAAATTGGAAAAAGAAGATTGGAAAAAAAGGGTTGCTTGGTCTGATAAGTCTGAATTTCTACTGCCGCATTCAGATGGTGGGATCTGAATCTGGCGACGTAACATGAAAGCAGGGATCCAGAAAAATTCAGGCTGCTGATAGTTGTGTAGTATTGTTGGCTATATATTTCTTGGTACACTTTGTTCACCATTGTGTAAACACCACTACCTGAGTATTGTTGCTTACCACGTACATCCCTTTATCATCCTCTGATGGATTCTTCCAGCAGGATAACAAATCATGTCAGAAAGCAGAAAACGCCAAACAAGTCAAGCTTCATTTGAACATGTTGATGAATTCACTGGACCCAGAAAGCTTATATGATCACCAGATTTCAGTACAAGAGATTTCATTCACGATCTAGTGGAAGAGGAGATTCACATCAAGAATGTCAGAATGCCGACAAATCTACAGCAAAAATGTGACGCTGGCATGTCAACAGAAACCGAAACCCCCGAGGAACCTTTTCAGCACCTTGTTGCGTCTATGCAAACAGCCCTGATAGTAAACAGAGGTCCAACCTGCAACTCAACTTATACCTAATGTTACAGGTTTAGTGTTAGACCTGTTAGGATTAAAAACAAAATAAATACTTTTCTTTAGCACAAATATCTTTTGGCAAGCCACACATATCCTGACAGATTTTATTTTAAATTGTTGCTTAAACAGCTGAGACAGTTATCTACATCTGGCTATAATTGCAAAGTTGTTTGTTTTAATCAAGACTCCTGTATATTTAAATTGAATTGTTGTGAATTGAGACTTTAAATACAAGGTATCACATGCAGTGTCTGCATATTTTGTATTTATACTTAAATATTGACTTTTACTGTAGATACACCCATATGCTGCAACTATTACGATTGAGTTATTTGGTTTTATTTTTGTATTTTGTCTGGTATTAGTATTTGTGGGTGCGTGTATGTTTGTACTTTACCTTTCACCTGTGCGTGCGTGCGTGCGTGCGTGCGCGCGCCAGTCACTGCAGCTCTGTCTGTCTACCTTTTAAAGAGGCTGTGAATGATCTTATTTAGTGTGTGCTGATTGCTGCTTTAACCTGGCGGCCACGCTGGCTGCTGCTGCATTAATAATCGCAGGGAGCCAGGAGAGCTGGCGAGGCCCGCACCTTGTTCACCGCTCGCTCGCTCGCTATCTCCACGGTACCAAGGAGAGAGCCAGCAAACAGCAGGGGAAGTGTGGCGGAAAATTACAGTCTTCACATGCCAGCCAGGAAGGCTGCTGCTACTGCTCGGTGGGGGCCAGCGCTGTGTGAAGAAGACAGAAGAACTGGGAGGACGTTTTAGTGTATTATGCCTGTGTGGAGGCTGAAAGGGTGGCGTGTGTGTGTGTGTGTGTGTGTGTGTGTGTGTGTGTGTGTGTGTGTGTGTGTGTGTGTGTGTGTGTGTGTGTGTGTGTGTGTGTGTGTGTGTGTGTGTGTGTGTGTGTGTGTGTGTGTGTGTGTGTGTGTGTGTGTGTGTGTGTGTGTGTGGGTGTGTGTGTGTGGGTGTGTGGGTGTGTTTCAGCTTTTATCAGAGTTTGAGTGGAAGATCCATAGGTGCCTCATCACAAGTTTGCTTTGAGATTGCAATCGTGGCATGACAGTTAAGTTCAGCTTTCGTCAGAAATTTAGGGCGGCACTAAAATTAGTGAATCAAACGCGAATGATGTTGGCCGTTGCATATGAGGCTGTATGCTTCGGTCCTCACATTGATGTCCCTCCTGCATATTTGGATGAAAATGATTTGATATGCTCCACTTTCCTCCCACGAGCCAAAGACATGCCAGTTAAGTGAAGTGAAACTTTAAATTGGCTGTAGATGGGAAACCAAGTATTTGTTCTTATGAGCTTAACCACTGAATGACCTGTCCAGTTTCGCCCAGTGCATGCTAGGGGAAGTGCTTACAAACCACAAGCCAGATTAAGTGAGGCGGGCTCACTAAATTGATCAAATAATTTTGTGTTTTTTTAGTAATATCTTCATGTGTGGCTCAGAGAGACGGCAACAAAACACACACACAAAAAAAGCAGAGCAAAGCAACAAAGCTGTCCACCAACAGTCCTCCTTTGTGTCAATATTAACTGGATGGGTTGAAAACTGCTGCCCTTTTTAAGCGTGGCCAACAATTCCCTCTTTCAGTCCAGTCCAGACGACATTTTGATTGGTTGTGTGAAGATTAAAGCTTCGCACTCTGCCAGGGAGAGCAGTATAATTGATATTTCAGCTCTGGGCAAACTTGCACTCGTAGGCCAGTGGCTGTTTCAGCAGAAAATTAATGTTAGCACAGCTTGGCGGCAGAACGGTCGGCATGTTTCAGGAAATATACTCTGAGTTGAGTCTCTGTGGTCCACTGGTTTCTGCTGCAACTGTGTGTGTGTGTGTGTGTGTGTGTGTGTGTGTGTGTGTGTGTGTGTGTGTGTGTGTGTGTGTGTGTGTGTGTGTGTGTGTGTGTGTGTGTGTGTGTGTGTGTGTGTGTGTGTGTGTGTGTGTGCGAAATGAACACCCTGCACTTGGAAAAATAGGTGTTGCCTTTGTTTCCGCTAATAAAGGCAAAGAAATGCTTTTACTGCAAATTAAAGATCTGTGCTAATGGTAACAGCCCTCAAAGATTTGGTGCTTTACTCTTTTTTTCTTTGTGTGTGTTTTTGTGCAATTGCGATTGAAAACTGGAGAGATGATTCTTTAATGACACTCACTTTTTGCCCTTGATCTCGCGATGACAAAATGTTGCGATGCATTTTAAGGAGTCAAGGACACTTGAAAAACGACGCAAACGAGAGTCTAACGAGCATTTGAAGAGTTGTGGCGCTTCTCCGCAGTATCAAGTTGCTCAACAACCAGGGGGCATCTCTCGTCTACTTCATTAACACGTGTCACATTCAGCCACTCGGAAGAACATAAAAATCGACCTAGCATGAAACAACGGCGGAGTCATCGTTCCGATTGCACCCTCATGGTGCACTTGTCCTGAATGGGCCATTTAAGTGGACACAGGGGATTAGGCAGATGATGGCAGCCGAGGTCCTCATATTGGTGCAGTGTGACTCGGACCACATTAACACGACATTAGTCTCATTTCCATTCCGACAGCGTGCGCTTCCACACAACACTGGAGCGCACGGCCAGAATCATTGTGACCCTCACGCTCCAGTCTTTCATTTCCTCTCACCATTCAGACCTCCCTTATCTCTCTCCCTCTCCCGCTCTGTCTGTTCTCTCTTTTTTTATGCTTGCCCTTTCTCTGTGTTTCCTTTCTTCCCCCCTGTCCTTGCCCCGGCACACCCCATTCTCTCCCTTCTGTCTCCTCCTTTCTCCGTCTTTCCTTAGTGTTCCACATCATCGGCTGGGTGAAGCCTCTCCCCGTCACGCTTGGCCGCCTTCCCCTTAATTACCATGTATTCTTCTTTAGCTAATAAAAAACGCTGATGAAACCGATTACATGGCAGCGGGGCTTTGTGGGGAGCTGGATTTAGGCACGAATACAGAGTGCCAGAAGAATAGAGGAAGAGAGGGCCACTGGAAAAAAAAAAGAGATGAAAGAGGAGACACAGGAGAGGAGAGGACACTTTAAACAAAAGGGTTGATTGTGATGGGGGGGTGAAGGATGAGAGGAAAGGAGGGGATGGAGTGTCAGGTAGAAAGAATAGCAATGGTGGGTGCGAAGAGGAAGAAAAACAGGAACGGTTTGGGCAGTAACCCGTTTGTTGTCTTTGTTGTTGTTTGGGTCAGAGATGCTTTGGGGCCCTGAGGGAACTTCCTCATCTTATCACAGTGAGCAGACGGCTGGCACATCTTTCTCATTACTACCCTCTCAGTTATAGATTACTCCTGCCTTACTCCTCTCCCCCGCCACAGGCAGTCTCTGTTACAGTCTACAGAGCCACGCTTGCACCAAACGCAGTTTGAACTCCTGAATATAGACTTTGCCTTTTCATTTCCCTTCCATAAGAATTAAGTCTCTCTCTCTCTCTCTCTCTCTCTCTCTCTCTCTCGCTCGCTCTCTCCCGCCATGTAATTGTGGTTTCAACTGAAACCAACAGTGGCTTGGAGGAGAAAATGAATTAGGGCTTCTTGCTTGATTGAAAAGCCTTCTGAGAGGAGCTGAGTAGCTCGTTCATGATACACTTTTTCTCTTTGCTTTATATTGTTTTCTTGCTCAGCTGGATGGAGTCCTGCCACTTGTGAAGTTTCAAGCTGGATGTGTGTGTGCGACTGCGTGCGTGTGTGTGTGTGTGTGTGTGTGTGTGTGTGTGTGCGTGCGTGCGTGCGTGCGTGCGTGCGTGCGTGCGTGCGTGCGTGCGTGCGTGCGCGCGCGCGCGCGCGCGCGTGTGTGTCTTTCATCTCACACACACACAAAGCTGCAGCCACGAAATGCTCGCTGTAGCAGGAGAGATACCAAAACCCTGGTAAATGTGATGTACGATGAATGTGAACTACCTTTCCTGGTTCATTTGTTTCAAGTTTTCTATTCCAGTTATAGATCATACAAGCACAGATCCACTTTCTCCCACTGTGGGAATCTAATGGCAAAATATCGAACGCTGCCGTCTTGAGCGGGTTACGACTGCACGGAAACTGGTTGCAAATGCAGCAGTGTAACAATGGCATCAAGTGGCTGCCTACACATCATCTTGCCTGCTTCTCTGGGAGAGGAGGTCACTCACATCAACACCCAGTTTAAATTGATATTTAATCTTCTCTTGACAACATACCTTTATTTTTGATTGAAGTGAATTCTTTGGCTGCTTTTTTACAACAATACTTCACCTTTCCATATTTTTTACATTATCGTTGTGTTTTAGCAGTACTGATTATTGGCAAGAGCATTCATTTGAAATTTAGAAAATTTACTTAAATATGTAAACGAAAAATAGAATTAAAAGCAACAAGTTTAACATGTGATTTAGGTCTGAATAAAAAGGACCTTGGGGTCTCTATTGACAGAGGCTGGTGTACTATTGGGGTGAAACAATAGAATAGAATGGACTAGAACAAACTACTTTATTCATCAGAAAGAGACGTTCCTGACAGTGTTGCGCTGTATGTTCCAAACCCCCAGAGAGGTCATTTCCTGGGGCTTTTCCTCCAATTGTTGCAACATAAACTGATCTGTCCAGGGCAAACGTAAAAGTGTTCAAACACCATGAGTGAAAGAGGTGTGGTGGCCTGTGGCACCCCTCCGTGTTGAATTCTTAATAAAGAGTTCCAATACAAAATCATGCACCCAGTCATTGCACGTCTTCTCAGTGCTACGATATTAACAGAAGAATAATTTTTATATTATATATTATTAATTAGAAAATTAAAATATCAAATGGGAATGAATGAAATGTTAATTGTCCAGCTATTTTACTAGAGTTAGCCCTCAACATCAAGAATTTGCCTGTTCAAATAGTCATTTTGGTCTAAATAAAATACTTTTTAATTTTGGGAGCTGTGTGACACACAAGCCAAGGTGGCACGTATTTAAGTATTCCTACTTTTTTTACTCTATGGAGATTTTTTTTCAGGTATGTGTACTTCATTCTGTTCATGCTGACTTTTAATTTTGCCGCAATGCTTATTTGCTCTCTTCCTACATTTCTCAAACTGACTCAATGTTTTTCTTTTCAAATTCTACGGCGATGATTCAGATTTGCATTGGGAGGATTACAGCAGCTGATGTCGACCTGCAGAAGGTTGATGAGTTTAAGAGTGACAGCGGTCAGTAATGGCTGAACGCCAAATCTTCCTGCTTCGGTTTCAAAGTTTCCAAGTAAGTTTTAAATGTAATTTAAGGGGCATGTTTGTTGACTTAAAACTTTCATACACGTGTCATCGTCTATACAGTCACGAGTGAATAAAGCGCAATTATCCACATCAAAAAAACATTGCATTGCAAAAACAATACCTACCTATATCTAAACACGCAAGAACGCAAGGAAAGATCCAAAATGGCAAGAAAACAATCTAAATTGAGAAAAATGATTTGTATGTACACGTATGTACACACAGGGTTTATGACCTTTACCAGCCTCCAAGAAACAGTAAAGTTACTTTTTTTTTTTGGAATGTATTTTTTTATTGGAGCTGTCACATGGTCCATCATTTATACAGTTTGCACCTACAGCACTCACTTTAGATGTTTCAAAAATTGGTCAGCACCAAAAATATAGTTAAGAGAAAGCACTCTGATCAGATGATTCGTGATGCCATTTTTATAATTGCAGGTTATATGTACGACTCTGTGTGTTTGTGTGCATAGACAACAGCTTGGATATTCCCAATCAACAAGTTACTGCATCAACTGGGACCTTTGGACCCACCGCGAGTGCAATTTTCCGTGTGAATATCCAGGCCCATTAGCAACAAAATAGTGCTGCAGAGCAGCCGTCGATGCACACAGATGCTTAGGAACAAGCTGTGCCATTACTGGTTTGTTGTCCTATTTCGTGACCCCTTTTCAATAAATACAGAATCCCTGTGAGGCGTCCTCCACATTTACATGTTAATGTTTGCAATTTGTAAACATAAATTGAAAATGTCAGAAGCTCAATAGCTAAATGGAGATAAGTAAACACATTATTGAAGCGCTGTGGCCACTTAAAGTTGGACACCCGTTCCATACAAAAGCTGGAAATTGTTCAGAGGAGGAGAAGGGTGAGGAGGAGGAGGTGAGAGGAGGATGAAGAGGAAGACAAAGAGGAATAAGAAAGCGAAAAAGAGGGCAGTGGCGCTTTAATTCGCACAGCACGTACTTGCCGAGGGGGTGAGACGATTAGGTTTGTGATGAGAGGCAGCAGTGTGACGGAGAGGGCATGGGGGGTGTCAGGATGAGCGAGGATGAGGGAGATGAGAAAGAGAGAAGTATTATCTAGCTGTGCCTTTAGAACCCCACACATGCACGTACACATTTATAAGTAATACCTGATACAGAACGGTGTACTTACATCGACTTGCACGTTGTTACAGCCGCATGCATGTGCTTAAAGTGTACACACCCCAAGTTCACGCAGTCTCTTTCCATCTACCCTCTTTGAAACACGCACACACACACACACACACACACACACACACACACACTCAGAAGAGGAGTCAATGCAGTTGGCACCCGGTTCCCCTCGCTGCACACACATTCATCACTCAGTCGCAGGCCTGACAGAACCCCCCTGCCCCACAGGCCATGGGTATACACACACACACACACACACACACACACACACACACACACACACACACACACACACACACACACACACACACACACACACACACACACACACACACACACACAATGAAGAGATACGAGCGGTACCATCATGCAGGGAAACTGCCCACAGGCAAGACGAGCTTAGAAACACACTTATGCTGCGTGCCCTGCTGGTAGAGTACAGTCACACGTTCACCCCGTCGTAAGTGCAGAATTTATTTATTTTTTTCTTCTAACCATCATGTGGGCGATCAGAAATGTTTGTGACTTCAAGCAATATAGTTCAACATTTTGCAACTGTTTATTTAACTTTTTGCTGAGCGCTACTTTAGAGGACAGAAAGTGAGGCATGCTGGGAACTCTCCAAACCCTGTTGAGATTAGTACCTGGGATGTTTTCACCATGTTTTACAAGTAATCACAATTTAAACAAAGTACATAAGTGGGGTGTAAATTAACTATTTTATCAAGGAAGTTATTTTTAGAGCTGAATTTTTTCTGTATAACGAGCCACTTTAAAGCAGAAGACTGTGATTTAATTTTCTGCTCTGAAATCTTCCAAAATCTGCTCTTCAATGTGAGATTATATGTGCAGCACGACTTGACAGTTGAGCTTCGCTTGCTTCTTAAAAGACATTTGTTTGATGCGTTTTGTCCTGTCTGCAGGGATATGGAGATAGATATTCCCCGTGTGATTAAAAAAATAAATAAAAAAAAATCTCTCAGGAGTTGGGATGCATTAACCAGAGGGTTAGGTAGATAACCTACATCCTCCTCGAAAATTTGCACTCTGCATCTCACACACTCTGCATATAAAGTTGATGCTCACAGTTGATCCACTTAGAAATGTTTAAATGGGTCGTATTATGCAGAATTCACTTTCTAATGGTTTTACAGCAGTAATAATCGTCCCGATACCAGAAGTGAAGGAAAATTGTCCTCTCTCTCCCTGGCTTGTATCAGTTTTTAAAAAGTGTCTTGCTCCAACGAGCCAATCAGAAATCAAAACCTATATAGTGTCGTCGTGGGTTTAGTAAAATCCCAATCAAGGTAGGGCCTCCCTTTGACCCTCCCACAATTAGGCAGCTCTGCTCTGGTGCCTCTGTTCAAAATGTGACTACCGGTACCTGAATCTTGAGAGCAACAATCACGGTCTTCATGATGATCTTTAAGCGTTTCAGTCTTTCTCCTCTATTATGAGTAATAAACAAACTAAGAACTGATTTTTGTTTGAGGTTATGATCTGGCTTGGCTCTGAAATTGCAAAACTCTCATTATTTATAATAATATAATATATTTATTTTAACTAATGAGCTTTTTAAAGTAGGGGTGGTTTATGTTATTCAGCAGGATGGCGTGCTGAACTGTAAGAAACAAAGCTGCCAGATCAACCTGTACTTCAGCACACATGAAAGCAATTTTAATCGCAAAAGCAATAATGTCAATTTATTATAGTCAGTTTCAAAGAAAAGCTGTTCTCCATAATGATCTCCACTATTGTTTTTGTCATCAAGTAGTGTTTTGATTTAACAGTAATGTTTCATGTATTGCTTTATGTTTCATAAATGGAGCTCAGACAGTGAAACATAATCTCAAATGTCATTTTTTTTTTTTTTTTTTAAGAAATACCGATTCTGAACTGAAATAAGACTCCAGATAAAAAGTTTGTAAAAATCTAACTGACATGAATCTGTTCATTAATACCTTTAAAAGTAGTGATAGTCGCGATGTCTCTATAAAAGCAGTAATTAAATGTCCCATTATGATCTGAAACCTTAGTAGATGGTAGTTTCTAATTGTTCAGAAAAGAGAAATCTGTGTTAAAGACCACCTTAGGGGCCCACTACTTTATTTGCTGTTTTTCTGAATGGGTCACATCCAGTATGCTGTAATGCCGTTGTCACTCTGGTCGTGTGATCCATCGAGGCAGAAACTATGTTTAGTAGGTAATTCATAATTGTTTATATATATTCAAAATATCACATCGCTGCAAACATCCTCCTCACTCTAACAGAAACGTATGATCTTTTCAATATGGGCGCACAGTATGGTATAATTTCTGTAATGTGTGTTGAAGCGCAGTAGCAGACCCAAGGTCATGTGTAAATGGAGGCGACCAGGGATTAAGCCACGACAGAAGGCTGAAATGGCTGGGATGTCTTTATTATTCTGCACCAAACACAGCGTTTGTGTACAAAAGTGGCTGCAGACACTCAGCAGTCATCATGGGAGGCAAATGTCATCTCACAACAGAGAAAAGACAAGCTGTTATTACTCTGAGGGATGAAAGATTGTCTTACTGAGAAAAACTGTCAAAAAAAACCCAACAATATCTCAGAGCTCGATGGCTTATGCCATCAGGCGGCATCCAGGAAATAGTGAGAACTTTACAACCTGGAGCTGTGCACTCCTCACACTGATGAACACAGTCTGGGTCATGTCTGGAGTCAATATTCAGACCTTCCAGCTATTCATTAAAGGTATCCAAGGTACATACGGAAAAAGTTAAAGTTAGTTAAAAAGACAACTTCAGAAGTCACACCGCAGCAGAATCTTTGGCACATTGGAGAAGGCCTTTTCATCATTGTCAATTGGGATCAAAACATTAAAAAAAAAAAGAAAAAAAAACCTCTACTGACTTAATTTTAAAAAGAGAATATCTTCTACCTTAAGTTTACTTTTTGTTGTTGTCTATGTTGTGGTTTCAGTTTTTCACAAGATTGTTTTTACTGAAAGCTGCACTGGAATTCATACAATTTTCTTCAAATTTGTACTGATTAAAATATGTAACCAATAAATGGGAACACATTTATTTGTTCCTGAGCCTAAACTTGGTAGTAGCATAAACTCCTTTAGGATGTTGTTGTGAATAATAGAGTAAATTCTTAAAATATGCTTGGATTTAAGGTGCATTGGAACTGATTTGGTATTGTATTGTTGTACATTATGTTGTATAATTCAATTTAGTTTTAGCCTCCTGGTGGTTATTGCACACAAATCAACAAGAGAATTTCAAACGGTCACTCCTTGTTGGAAATGTTGTTCATCCCAGGATGAATAAAAGAGTTTCATTAAAACCTTCTATAATACATTTAAGAAGAAACATTAAAAGACGTGGATGTCTGTAATATCAACCTGAAAGTTTCAGCAGTAATAATCCAGAAAACTAATCTGAAATTGCCTTGAGCTCTCAGCATTATACAATGTCTTCTAATGTGAAACATGGAACATCTATACATGGTACTGTTGGCGTTTTTCCCGTGTATTACAAACTATATGCACAGTACTCAATGCCTCTTTGTCCAGTTGATATTGTTTAACCGCAGAAGTTAAAACAAGAAGTAACAAGCCGGTTTTGAGCTGGTACTTAGTAATATATATATATATATATATATATATATATATATATAATTTGTGTGCAATACCTGAAACATCCACAAAATATTTGTACTTCGTTACTCCCTCCCTGGAATTTACAGAACATTTGCCAATAAAGTGGTGGTTATGACGTATAGTATTATTTGATATTCACAACAAAGTTTTTACCTATTCCAGCACTTCATAATCGAACTGTTCCACAGTCTTAGATAATCACAATAAAAACCAAAGCCAACGGTTTTACCAGGCAGAGTAGAATTATATTACTGCTGGGGGTTTTTTTTCAAATGGAAATGGGTATATTTTTTCAAATTGCTTCTCAGATTCATGAATTTGGCTTGGAAATGGGGCTTTTTTAAATTTGTCATTTGATCATAGCAATAATTTTCTCTGTGCTGCTGCTTTTTTTAAAACAAATTTAAACCGTCTCCTGTGTGATGTGCGAGCAGTATTTACTGTCTTAAGTGATAAAGTTCAAGGTATTTTCCTCTTTTGACCTTTGTAAAAAATATTTTTGGGAGATTTGAGTGCCATAACACAGTGCTATTCTCAGCAAACTCAACAAATTGTGTTCTGATTTGCACACATGTGTCCGTTAAACACGCAAAAGCATTCACGCGTGCAGATCTCAATCCGAGTGGAGCTGTAAGATAACACAGTGTGTTACTTATATAACAGGAATTCAAATAGAAAGAAAATGGTTTTCGATATAAAAGAAGATATTTTCCTGAAACAAAGCTGGTGCTCCATTTCTGTCCACCCATCTTCTATGTGGCTTTATTCCACCTGGTGTTGTGGAGGCTATAGAGCTGATCCCAGCGGACAATGAGAAAAGGAAGAGGAAACCTTGGACAGGTCAACAGTGTGTCACAGGGCACACGGAAGAGAAAGACACACTCACGTTCACAGACAAGGTGATTTAAAGACTCCGATTCAATTCACCCACATGTTCTTGGACTGTCGGAGGAAACCAGAATAACAAGATGAAACCTCATGAACGGGGAGAACAAGTAAACTATACACGGAAAGAGCCTCTGAACTGCGACTCGATCCGGGGGTTTCTCCTTGTGAGGGGAAAACGCTAACCACTACACACCCTGCACTTTAGTAATATTCTGAGTATTTGCTTCAAACCAATCTTATGTTCAGCAAAGGGCATGTTCTTTGCGATTTTTCACATTACAGTGACGACTGAACAATGGTCTCTTTAGAAGATTGGACCTGCAACACTCAATGTTTGTGTGGCTTTATATTCTGTATATATTCATGCATCATTTCATGTGTATATATTAATGTATAGCAATTTTTGGTTGCTTTTTTTTTTCTTCCCAGTGTTGGGTTTTATTTTCTGTATTCAAGCACACCATTAAATTCTTCTTCAAATGTCATTGTGATTTAGTGCAACCAAGCATTCATTTGTCCTTATATTAACCTTTTTTTGTCGCATGTGTCAACCCAGTATATTTTTGTACTCAAGAGTGAAATTCACTGATTTTTGACATTTCGCTGCATGAAATCTCATCAGCTGATCTTTAACCCGGAGACCCGTTGCTCTTTTCACACCATGTAAATCTACACAGGAGGGAAGACACACACATTTTCTTTTGCAGATGGATAGAGCATAAAATATAATATACGGAATTATGGCTGTGACTATTTTCATTATTAAGCAACTGGGTTAGTCTCAAATGTTACACTTTAAAGAAAATAGCAGTAAATACCTGACAAAAGAATAAATTCTTTACAAACTAAGACGTAATTATAAAATATGCCAACATTTTACCTAAAAGTGAAATCAAATGATTAATCGATAGCCGTCTCGTCTAGTTCCAAAACTTTCAGATTATTTGTTGCAGATCAGTGAGAAACCAATAATTCTTAGTAAGCTAGAAATTACACACTTTCTAATCAATGCAGTAGAATGCTAGATTGTATAGTGGAAGCAAACCTCATTTGAAAGTACAGCATTAAATTACATGCCGTATCAATGCGTTTCCATCAGGAAAAATGCATTGAAATTGCGTGTCAGCCTCTTGATGTAGTATAGGCGTAAGGCAAATTTGTCTGCTTTACATGATGCATTAGGCCGTTTGAGGAAAAACTCCATACGTGCATGTTTGGGATGTGTTGCCTAAAGAAGTGCATTTGTGTGTCTCTGAGTGTGCCGGTTTGAATGTGGGCTCTCGCGTGCGGATTGCCATATTAATGGACGTTCCAGTACATTTGGTCTGACGCCAATGGGCCCAATTGCTTAGCATGCCTGCAGGACATTAATTGATGGCCGGGTTACGCTTCCTAATAAGTGTCATAAATAACGGTTTAGCAGGACGAGGGGGAAAATCTCAAATGCATTAAGCACTGCGTTGACATCTTAATGGAGATTCAACTGAGATGTGATCAAGTGGAATCCGTCAAGTAGAAATCCATTAATGTAGGGCCTAACCCTCCACTGTGGGGGTAAAAAAAAAAAAGGGGGGGGGGTGACAGTGATGATGGGGATCGGACAGACCAGCTTTACTGCGGCTCATGTGTCACTCGTAGCGTTAATGGACAGCCTTGTCAACATCCTCATCCCCACTCACACATGGCCCTCCACCAACACAGCTGTTGAAGATCTGTCAAACCTCCGTGTCAGAGTACCACACACATGCACACGCACACGCACACGCACACGCACACACCTCCCATAGTCACTGATGGAGCCAGTAAAGACCACGGGCCGTTCACTGGCAGCATCATTGATTTTATCCCCGAATTATTGTTGAGGACGCACCACGGCTTGCATACCAATGGCGGGCCTTTCAAAGGAGCGCACACAGGCAGGAGGGTCAAATTAGCCCCAGACTCACTGCCACCGTTTTTTACTGCGGGAATGGAAGTTGGAGAAGCAAGTGTTGGCAGCTTTGTTTGGCGATTCGTCATCAAGCACATATGCACACAAACACACACACACACACACACACACACACACACACACACACACACACACACACACACACACACACACACACACACACACACACGCACATACACGCAGCAGAAATTCATTAATTAAATAAATAAATAAATGCACCCACTCACAGTTTGCCAGTTTTACCTCTGTATTGGGTTTGCAGCCAGCAAACTCATCAGTGCAAACGCAGGTTTAGCCAACTGAGGGCTTTTTTTTTTTTTTTCTTCTTTTTCCTGTGTAACCAAGCCTCTAGTGAATGGGATAAAAACCCTCTGAGCTCCCACGATATACTGTAAGTGAGACTCGGCAAACGTATAGGCATTAGTCCCATGCTGTGGCTTCATTACAGAGGAGAGTGTGTCTCTAAGTGCGTATGTGCGAGAGAGCCAGCATATACATTAATGAATGGACGTGCCTTTAAATGTGTGTGAATGAAATTCTTGATGGATGCAAGCGTCTGCATGTGTAAGGCATATAGATATGGAAGGCTCATTATCTTTGTCTGAAAAAAAAATTCAATGCTGGATCTTCAAGCAGTTCTGTAGTACTTTTTTTGTTAAGGGATACATTTATATCATAGATATAAGGGAAGATAAGGGAATCTTTTTGCAAACACCCCCCCCCCCCCCCCCCCACACACACACACACACAAAAAAAATTACATATTTTTTAAATCACAAATATATGACTATAACACACCCAAGATAAACTCATCAACCAGTCACTCTGAGCTGAGCAAAAGTTATGTCAAAACAACAGTAAGCGACATCACTCATGTTCTTGCCTCCTCCATTGTGACACGGGCATCACTCATTCTGTCTCACTGTCCCACAGACATTAAAACATACATGGTTCTGGTAGATTATGTTTAGGGAAGCAGATTGAACAAAACACTTAAAACAGTTACATCGGTTAACGCTGGTTGATGTTGACTCCCGGGGGAATTTCAGATTAAGACCCATCGACACAAAAAGGCATTATCAGAGCCAGAGCCTGGAGGTTTCATACCTCTCCATGCCTCTTCACTACATCTTATTTAACATTTACACTTTGTTTTACATCCAGTTTTATAAAGTGTTGTTTCATAAAGCAAATATTAGTTTTGAACTCCATTCAGTATTTTATTTTATTTATTTTCTAATTGAATTATTGAGAAAAAACAAAAAAGGGCAATTCCATGAAACAAGGCATGCTGGGAAAACAAACTGCCTTTGGTCTGATTCACAAATAACTTCCCGGGCACAACACACGTTATCATGAATCTTTAGTCCTCTTTCGGGCATTCCTCTCATTTTGTATTTTTTGTGTTTATTCATTAAATTGCTGTGAACTCTTGAGTGTATCAAGAGAGAAAGTTTTAAAATTATACACAGGAAAATGGAAATGAGACACTTTGTCCATTAGAATAGATTTTTTTTTTTTTTTTCACATGATTGAAATTACTGTTCACAATGAGAGAAAAGAAATACAGTGAGTACTAGTGCTTTTACCGCAGTGGAAATATTTCATCAACCCTTGGTGTCAATCTCTTTGACGAGAAACAAATGTCCAATTGTGCAGCATAAAAAAAGTGTCATGCTCAGCTCTTCCAGCAGAGTGGCGGATGTGGTCTATCATTAGCCTGCATACCGTCTTGACAGGTGCTTTTGTTAAAGGAATTCCCTCAAGTATATCAGCTGGATTCTCTGAAGTTTCCATTGTAAACGTGCCAGTATTTTAGCGCTCAATGGGGCCGTAGCAGTGACAGCGACTCTGTGTGTATGTACGCCAGCCAGCGCGCGCGATGTTTTTGTGTGTGTACGTGCGCATGCAAGTGTCTGTTGGGGCCCGCGGGGTGACAGTTCTGCTCTCGGCAAGTAGGTAATTAGCATGCATTATTCAAATGAAAGACGGAGAGAATTAGGGTGGGGACCTGTCCACCTGGTTGTCAGCGCCGGAGCCCGCCTCGTTCAGCGCCACTTACTCCACACATTCAGAACATCAGAGCGCGCCTCGTGTCAATGTGTTACCCTCTTCCCAAGCGTGGTGATAATGCACTTTTACCGGCGCCCCCATTGTCTGGCAAGACATCATCGAAGTCAAAGGCGTTTAATCCTCGGCTCGGAACAGAAAACGCCTGTGTTGGACGCGTAGATTTAAGTCATACCGTGTCAGTTTTATTTGGAGAGTGAATTCAGCAAAAACAGTAAAGGCCTGACAAAGTGTTTCACCGAACGGCTAAGGGCTCAACGATAAGGACCTTCATTTGAACAAATTGAACATTGAACACAGCCTGACACCATTTAAAGGAGAGTTTAGAATCTGACATTGAAGTCCCACTGCAGAATACGCCAAACTTTCCTGAAATCAACTGCAGTTAAATGCCTACAAACAAGGCCTCGTGCATTTCCCGATCCATTATAATCACCCAGAAATGAGTCTTTGTGAAGCTTCTATTTTTCCCAATCTGTGCTTGAGTGGTGTGAATTCATCTCTTTGGCAATGTGTGAGTTTGTGCTGTTGTCGGATTACCATACATTGCAAGGTACTCCTGTTATTGTGTCGACTCTCTTTACTTACTCGCTGAGGCTCTGTGTTGTCGGCTTACTAAGAGCTCAGTGGCAGCAGAGATGCAGGAGGCAGAATTTGAAACGGTCCCTGACACGGCAGCAAAAGCATCACGGTGATATTTCAGACCAATTACGGACTTTCATGCACTCGGATCTGGTGCGTATGAGGACTGCTCTTCAGCCTTGAACCTGCAAGCCTCTGCAAAGTCTGATGCCTCGCTATCTCCACCAACATGTCTCTTTTAGTGTGAATGAGGTAAATTACATTCCTACGCAGAGTGTACCGACAGCTGTACAAGTTAAAAACTATATTGTGCCTTTGTGAGGCAAAAATGTGTAAAAACTGGATTATAAAATCACCAATGGAAAGCATCTCATATCAGCACTTAAACCAAACACACACACACACACACACACTCTCTCACACACACAAACACACACACTCGTGTCTTGTGACTTTTGGCATGGTTTCCAACATATTATACTGACCACCAGGTGTTCCTGTCTCAGCACGGCCATTTCCGTTGAATTATCTTCTCCGGACTCATATTCAAGCCGGCGACGACTCATTAGCACCTTATCTTGCACCCATTCTCCAGCCCGGCCACGCCACCCCTTCAGGAGCGGCCTGTGTTTACTTAATTGATCAATTAACTGCTTGAGAAGGCTTCCACTCCTCCACATGTCCCATTTAGCCCGCATTTACATGTGCCAGTTTAATTGTGTCCCTATCGCCTCTTCCAAATTATTTACCTACTCACTCACCCTCACCACAAAGCTCCCATTGTCCCCAGGTGACTGATAGTCTGACTGGAATGGCAATGTGTTGCCAGGTTCATAATTCCACTGTCAAATAGGAAAAATGATGGTAATGGTCAGCTACATATATAACCTACACAAGTCTCTGTAGCTTTTTACTAATACTGAGTGACCACACAACTTCTGCTTATGTTTGAGCGAGAGCCAGTTTCCTCTTCTGTCCGCACAAAAGAATGTAAAGTGAATACTGAACATGCACACACACACACACACACACACACACACACACACACACACACACACACACACAAAGCAACCTTCAAATGAAAGCTGCAGCAAACAAAACATTTGCAGGAACAGGGATTTTGTGTCAGTGGTTGACTTTTTACAATGGCCTTTCCCCCCCATGACTATTCAGCTATGGGGTGTGCTGGCCTGAGGTCCGTTTCCACTGCCTCGGCTGGGCATGAAATCAGACTGGCATAACCCTCCTCTTCCACAGTGGATTTACACGATTTACATACAACAGTCTTTTGATTGTGCCGGACCACCAGCTAATCCTTTGTTCCCAGGGGGGGCTTCTGCTACAGTTGGCCTGCTCCTTGGTCTGGTGCAGACTCCTACTGCCATCAAGTGGTGGAAAGGCATAATGCATCCTGCTGTAGGCTATAAAGTTTGGTTGATTTTGTTCTGGTTCACAGATTTGGATTATATGTGATCAGTAAAACAGCATATAAATGATTAAATGATTATTGTACAGCAGATTATAAAAAAAAAGTTGTAAAAAACAAATATAAAGCAAAGTTCTTGCCAGTTAATGGAGCGACTTTCCAATTTGACATTTGACACTTTGAGATTATAGATAATGTGCAAGCAGCATATTTGTTACACATTTGTTTTCCTGTTGTGTATAAACAAAAGTGCATTCATTTACCTAACATGATGCAGAATAGTATTTTAGCAATAACAAGCCATAAGGTAGTGCAGCTCTTGCCTCACAATGAGAATGTCTGAGGCTTGGGAGCCTTTTTGTGTGAGTTTGCATGTTCTCCCTCAATGTACTGTAGTTTCCTCACACAGTTCAAAAACATGCATCTGTCTTCAATTTGGTGACTTTCAACATCCTACGAGTGAATGATTGTTTCTGTGTGTGACCTGTGGTGGACTGGCGACCTGTCCGGAGTGTGTCCTGCCTTCACACAGCTGGGACTGGCTCCAGCCCCCTGCCGCCCTGAATTAGATAAAAGCAGCGTAGAAACCTGAACGAATGAAATATAATATTAGAAAATTACATTTCATGTCACACCCTCAGTAACCACAAGGTGGCGGTAAATCATTGGAACTGATTTGGATCGTTTCTTATGTTTAAAATCAGACCTATCATACGCATAAAAAAAAATGTTTTTTTTTTTCTTGTTTAACTTAAAGTTGAAATCTGCGTTTATGTTCATTGTAAATCATATTAGTCAGTGAAATTTCAACTGTGTCACCTTGTTAATTGAAAATAAACCTTTCAGTGAGCCATTCCTGCATCTGAACAACTAAATGAATAAATGAAGGCTTCCACTGTTTGCAAGAAGAAGAAAAATAAATCCACCCGTGAGATAATTTAAATCCAAAAAAGTACAAAGACAGGAGATTGTCCGTTTTATTGTTATTGCATTTTAAAGCTCTTCCTACAATTCTGTATTGAATTGAGCACAAACAAATTTCAGATAACGTTTTGTATTCACTCCAGAAAATACTCTGAAACAGCTGCAAAACCCCCCTGAAAATCAAAACCTTCCTTACTTCAGAATGCCAAATGTTGTTATCGGTTGTTAAAAACAGTGACTGTCTGAAAGCTTCTTGGTGTGAACTGGAATCACTGGTGTAGAAGTAAAGAGTTAATGTCTTGTTGGTGTGAATTTATGTTCCCACTTGTGTCCGAGTGTCCTTGAGCAAGCTGCAGACCACAACCTACTTCACCCCGATGACTGAAAGTGATAGAAACGGAAGTAGTTATGTTCTTTGTGAGTGGGAGGATGGTGAGTCATTACAAGTAGCTATATGTACTATATGCAGCGTTCTGCTAGGAGCACCAATTATATAGTTGTGGGCTGAGCATTAGATGGTAGTCGTGCGAAGTTGGACACAAGACTGGTTGTGACTCACAGACTAAACAAACTTGATCAGAAATTAGATATTTTAATGGCAGAAGTGTCGCAACTATGTGGATGAAGATCATGTGTTTGATGTGCTCTAAATGTTTCTATTATTACAGAGATGTCAGGCATGAAAAGTAACTGTCAGTATGTCAGTATGTGGTAAAAACCATATGATCTCTTGAACAGCTGGCTTATAGCTCTTCTTATAGTTATAACACGCACCTGCTCCAAAACCCAGCGAAACACCTGAAACAGGCAGACACAAAAATGGATTTTAAAATATGGTTCCTACAGTTCCGTACAGTTTGTGCCATCACAAAACATAAAGCCTTAAGCATACTTAAGATAAAACCCAGGCACCATGGAAATATGTATTTTTGTTGAGCCCACCTTAGTAAAGCTGAACAAAGACGAGCATTTAATCACATTAAAAAAAAAAAAATGATGACGCATAAACTGCTAAAAATGTGTACTTTGCCATAAAAAGTGCATGCCTGCGTGCGTTCAAGCGTGCACTTGTGTGTGTGTGTGTGTGTGTGCAGTGATGTAGGCTGATGAGAGCCGTGGTCCATGTGCCTCACCATTGCACATGGCACTCCATCATATAGCTCAGGATGTTCAGTAATGACTACAGCCAAGTGAAAACCCAAGGAACTTTAACTGTTTGGTGTGGAGAAGATGCAGCAGGACAGCTGTGTGTGTGTGTTTGTGTGTGTGTGTGTGTATTCTCATACACCCAAGCATCAGTACTCTCTGCTGAACACTGGCGAGCTAATGGTACGGACCTCTGTCAGATTCAGGACCCCATCACAAGCATCCAGCCATCAGGGTTCAACCTATCTGCCCATTAACACCGAGGCCGGAGGATGCAGGCTATCCACACCAGGAGAGACGGAGAGAGAGAGAGACCGAGAGCTGACACAGAGCGGGCCTCTCTCGCCCAGCATGCTCACCAGCCTGCACTTTCCAAGGACATTACGGCTCCATTCCACCAGCTCTCCGGTGGCAGCCTATCATTAGTGCACTTGCGAGAGCCCAGAGAGGTGATAGCAGGGGAATTGTGGGCTTTCATATCCACAAGCTGGTCCACAGGATGCCAAGGAGAGTGTGGTAATTTAGCTCAGAGGTGATGGAAAATAGTGGGTTAGTTTAATGACAAGTTTGTGTGGCCATGTAAAAGCACTCATCAGAGAGTGGGCGATAGAGAGAATGGCTGCAGAGCACCAAAAAAAAGAGGAGAGAACAGAGACTGTATCAGCGTGTTTGTGTGTGTCCTCGTGTTTTATTTGGGCTGTTTTCTTTTTCTAATAATGTGCCAACTCCTATTTGTATGCAGACATTTGAGCACCCCCGGGCAAATGACATCGTTAGATTTTTAAAGTGATAACAGGTAAATACTATCCTTGCAACAGAGACATTAAAAATGAACTTCTCTTCCTTTTAATGCGTGTCATTTTTTTTTTTTCCCGGGAACTTTAAAAGTAGAAGAACTGTAATTGTGGCAAATGCAAGAAAATTGTGCTGCGTTATCACCGGTTTGGTATGACAGGACTCTACAATCTCGAAGCACGGGCTGATAATTGTTATTCAGATTATACTGCTGATAACTCTCGGGCTCTTACTCGGCAACTCAATACTAAGCAACTGACCCTGGACGGGAAAGTGAAGATAATTATGCCTCTGAAGCAGAGGAAAGGCTATAAAAAGATATCACGCAGCTCTTGGCAGTTCACCCCGTCTCAAACGTCATTCAGAAATGACAGTGGAGGAGAGAACTGTGGAAGTCAGTGAAACATAGGAAACGCCAAGAAAACTTTCAGAGACGTATATACTTGGAAAAGGTGAAGCGCTGGCGGAGGTCGTTCATGTCACAGTGCTTGACATGACAGCAGCGCTTGTGGGACGGTCCAGATCCAAACCAGCGATTTTCAAGGGGCATTGCCACGACCGATCCAAAGACGAGCACCTGCGTTGGCGAAAGGGGGTTCTTCTATTCTATTCAAGACTTGCTTAGTTTCAGAACGGCACACAGATCGTACAGGTTTGGGCGTGGCCAGCACGTCGAACTATATTGAGACATACGACGTCAAGGTACATTTCAGTAAACTTTGTGTCTTTGTAGCTCTCGGCAACCTCCATACCTCCGCCTTGTGTATCACTTGTCACGCGTCTCCTCTGGTTGCTTCCAGCGGCTGCTCGCGCCGGTTCAAAGCTCCATCTCACCCTGCCCGTGTGTTTGAGGAGTCCTTGGGCGAAACGTTGAACCCCAGGTTACTCCGTGTGGTGAGCATGCACACCATCCCCATAGGTGTGTGTGTATGTGTGTGTGTGTGTGTGTGTGTGTGTGTGTGTGTGTGTGTGTGTGTGTGTGTGTGTGTGTGTGTGTGTGTGTGTGTGTGTGTGTGTGTGTGTGTGTGTGTGTGTGTGTGTGCGTGCGTGCGTGCGTGCGTGCGTGCGTGCGTGCGTGCGTGCGTGCGTGCGTGCGTGCGTGCGTGCGTGCGTGCGTGCGTGCGTGCGTGTGTGTGAATGTGACGAATCATGTTAAAGCGCTTTGAGATTGCTCTAGCGGTAAAATGTGCTATGTAAGTAAAGCCCATTTACCATTTATGGTTGCAACAGGAGTGAGAGGGTTTAGCCGACACAGGGCTGGCGGGGCAGATTCCCATTCTTCAGAGTGGAGGTACAAACACTGTGTGCGACTTCATCGTGAGATTTACCATGCGTCGCATGCAAGGTATCGTCTCTGTTGTAAATAATTTAAATTATGTTTGTTTCTAACATGGGACAATGTTTGAATGACCTTGCACTTTTCATGTGTGGACAGATATCCACATGCTGTGTGTGCTGGTCAGTGTTAAAGTTTGTATTGATCTTGCAATGAATGAGTAATCAAAAACCAGTAGGCTTTATACGTGGCACCTAACACAAAGATATGACCTCACTCACTCAGTTATCCACCTAGAAATAGATTCCACCAAGGGGTGGTACATCCCCATCTTTTCACATTTTGTTTCAATTAGAAACAAAATGTACAACTCATGCATACTAATTCTCAAAAGGATTAGTTCCTCCTGTAGAGGAAGGCAGTTTCTTTTTCTTTGTGTTTTTACAAACATGACCTGCTGAATGAACAGAAAGACCTGCTCTTATTTGGGTACATGCAAAACACCAACAAAATATGGAACTTGTGCATGCGGCCCTGCATACTAATGTTCATAAAGATGAATATTGTAAAGGCAAGCAACCTTCTTTCTTTATTACTCTTGAATCAACATGACCAGAAAGAAGGGGAGAAAAGAAACACAAAATATATTAGATATACAGTATTTTAATATAACATAAATCATGCCTAACAGTAAAAAAATAAGATTGTAAAGACAAAAAAAACATTTTCTTTTTTTATTCATTTAAATACAGTAATATTTACATCTTAGACCACGAGACAAAAATGAAGTTTGCTTAGTAAAGAAATGCAGTCACAAAAACTCGTCATTCGAATGTATTAATTGCAGCTTCATAATCTTTAAAGTTGAATACATTTACTCTTTTCTCTCTCGTACTTTATGAATAAAATGCCCTGCAATAGCATCTATAAACACCAAGTGACTGATGTCGATGGATATTAATAGAAGTGCAGTCCATAACTGTGTGCCCCACGAGAAAACACTTCAGATCACCAAGCGCTAATCTGTTGCTAATCTTTATTAATCTTTATCAGGATAAAGAATAAAGCCCACAGCAAAGAACGAGAGGGGAAAAAATGGTATGGGTGCCATTCATAAATATTACTATGTTTTGTCCTGATGCATTGTTTATTCATGCATCTAATTCACTTTGAATTTCCTGCTTCAACAAAAAAAAAAAAAAAAAAAGAAGAAGGAAAAAAAAATAAAAAATCAATCCTCCATCTCTGTCTCCCTTGGCAACAGGTTATAATCCATAGTTACGAGGAGCGGTTGCTAGGTGCGTTGCTGAGATACAGATCCTTCTCTCCACTGGCGCTACGTAGGAGGCCACCGGGTCCTTGATGATGGCGGAGAGATGAGGGACGGGTGAAAGGATGACAAGAGACAGGACAATGAGGACGGGAAATAGACGCACACACCTGACGGAGGCGCTGCGAGCGGCGGCACAAAGAGGGCGCAGAAGAAAGGCTGGAAATGAGAGCACAGGATGGAAAGTAAACACAAAAAGCATATTGTCACTGTCTAAGTGAGCACTAAGCGCACTTCCTTTTTACTGCAGCCACATTTTAGCACCTCTGCGTCTGTCTGCTGTGTGCATGTGTATCTTGCAGCATGTAAAAAAATAAAATAAAATGAAGAAAAAGAAGTGACTAGTAAGGTGGAGGAGTCTACTTTATAGAAGGGAATCACAGAGTACAAAGAGGTCTGCACCCCTCTCTTATGTAAATATAGATAATTGTCCCCATTGATATGGTATATGACCAAACTATTTTATTTGTAAAATCTGTAAAATAGAATAAAAAAAAAAGTGAAAGGACTTTTGCCAATAATAATACAAAAGTGAGGCATTTGTGAAACTATAAAACTTTATGGATCAAACCACTGTGATCTATTGGTAGTCCTTATAATATTGCACCAGGTAATTCTTTCTGTGTATTGTCCCTTTCAACAACATGGAATTTCCTCACATTTTTACAGTTTGACTACTTTGCAAAGCCTGCTATCATGCTTTAAAAGAGAAAACTGTGATGATGACTTCAATCACCCAATCCTTTGTGTGGAGGCTTTTTTCTGAGCGATTGTGAAAAAAGTGACCCCCCCCCCCCCTCCCCCAAAAAAACTAAAAAACATAATTAGAGTGAAAGTGTCTTTCTTTGAACATAAATGACATATCCAAGAACAGCATTACCATGTCAGTAATGCTCACAAAGCACATATATGCTTTTCGTGTTTTGAAGTTGTAATAACAAAGGATGAAAAAAAATAAATCTGTATTTTTGGACATGACAGACCTGTTACACCTCCTCTCATATTCCCACAGATGTCTCACACAGAGACGGTAACAGTTCTCTGTTTATTAGTGCTCGTGGCCATATAACCACCTGAGTTACACAAGCTGTCATTTTTTTTTTCCTCCTTTTTTTTTTTTTCTTTTTTTTTTTTTCTGAGGCTGATCCGATTAGTGCGGTGATGATAGAAACCCATGGGAGTGCTTACTCCTCGCGAGTTTCCTTGTTGTTAGATAGAAAGAGTGCTCTCCGGTGCTGAAGCTGCAGGAGCCATCTGCTGCTCCCGGCGCCTGTTTTCCCTCCCCCCTCCCCCAGGGGGCAGTAGCACCGTGCACACAGCCACTTAACACTGCTCTGCCCTGAGATCAAAGGCACAGTGCTTTTGTAAGCCACAGCAGCCTCCATCGCTCTCCTCTCTCGTCTACCTCAGGACAAGTTTTCAGCAGTTATTTCTTTCTTTCTTTCTTTCTTTTTTTTTTTTTTTTTAGGATATTAGCATGATGTCATGGAATGAGACGCCAGCCTCAGAATCAAAGTTCTCCGCTTCCTTTGAATAGGCGGCGCTGCTTTGCCGTGCCCGTCGCTTCTGACAGCGTTATTAGGAAGATAATTCTCACAAGCAAATAAACAGTGTTTAACACCCCTCTGAGTTTTCCTTTCAGGTTGGGTTATTGTGTGTGTATTTCATTAATATTGTGTCATCTGCTGAGGGAGCAAATATCAGGGTTATTTGGAGGTTAGGCTTTTGATCTATTTTGTGCCTGTAACAGAAGCTTTATGGACGATCACAAGCCACACTCTGCATTGGGGTGAACGAGCGGCCAGTGACCGGCTGAATGAGGTTAAAAATGTTAAAAAAAAAGATTTAATAAAAATGTTTTGTCACGTGTCGCTCACAAGCACCTAATTTGAACCGAGTTGGCTGCGTTTCTCATCTGCAGCCCCATATGTCTGTATTTACTTAATTTCCTACAGGACCTAAATGATTCAAGAAAGACTTGCCGGAAGTACTTAAAATGTTTGACAATTTGTTATTATTAATGGGAGCTAATGGATTTGAAATCTCAGTTGTTGGCTGCCTCGTACGATTGCTTTGATGTCTTAATGTGCCCAAACAAAATCCAAACAAAAGGAAATAAATAAATAAAAAAAAAGGGAGAAATTAATTAACTGCTTATTGGTTTGTGATTTGTTCTCTCCTAATGAAAAAAATAATTAAATTAAGGGGAGAAAAAAAATGCATATGCGTTAAAGCACAAGTGCAACCGAAGATTGCTTCATTACTTTTTCTTAAACTGTTTTAGGTTTGATTACCATGTAAGGAGTTATGCAAATAGCCGGATCAAACAATGAATGGACCTCTGGCACAGTGTCTGTCCTTCAGCTCAGAAGCATCTTCATACTGTTGGCTTTGCTTTGAGGAGAGACTCCTGTTTGTTGATTGGAATGACTTCCCTAATTGGATTCAATTCCTAATTGAAACGTAATAAAAATGCATCAGTAGACGTGGCGCCAACAATTACCTCATGCAAATCTCTTGATGAATTGACGTGAGGGGCGTAATTGCAGCTGTTAAAAAAAAAAATGCATTGATTTCTCTTGGAATAACATCAATTCAAATCAGTTCACACTCACGGTTCAACCTGCGTGTGGAAAGCATTTGTCACTGCTCAGTGCTCCTGTTTGGAGGGATACGGGGGGTGGGGGGGGGTGGAAACATCTGCATCCTTTCACGTCAGATTGATTGGACTCGCAAGACGTATCGAATGTACTACACCTATGCGTGAGTAGTAAAGTATTTTCAATACTCGGAGGAAGAAAACAAAAGAGGGAATGTCTTCGTTCTATGAACACACACACGTGCACGTACACACACACACACACACACACACACACACACACACACACACACACACACACACACACACACACACACACACACACACACACACACACACACACACACACACCCCGTCTAAATATTTGATCTGTTCCTATGTTGATGGGGGTGGCGGTCCAGGGAGAAAGGGTTAAAAGCATCTTCTGAGTTATTGCCCACCACCGTAGTCATAGCAACAGGTTAATAAGTAGCTTCTCTGATCTTCTTCTGTTGCTGCACAGGTTGCTAAGATACAAATAGCATCCTGGACCCAGTAGACTGAACTGCAAGTATCTTTTGATAAGAATAAACTTTCACCATTAGAAAGTAATATGCAAAGCAAATAACCTTATATTTAAAGCATGTACAGGCGGAAGGAGTTGGTTTAAAAAAGAACAAGACGGCATTACACCTTCAGCCACAGTGATTGCGTCTGCCGTGGTTTGACCTACCCCAGCCAGAAAGGAACACAAGCAAAAACAAAATTGAACACTTGCTAAATCCAGCTACCTCATACCTCGGAGGCGAGTGGTTGGCCCATGTCTAAAGGTAAACGGGCCAATCAGCTTCAGAACAGAGTGGCTGTTCCTAGACGCTTGTGCGAAACCAAGGGCAAATTAAAGCATTGCCTCCGAGTTGCATCATTCTCCCCCTCGCAGCTCTATTAGTAGGCTAGCCACAATGTCTCTTTACGAGAGCTCCTCTCAGAGCAGAATTAGGCACACTTCCCTGCAGTGATATGTCTTTTTATGAACCACATTGGACTCGTGTGTGCCAGTTCCTACAGGAACAAACTGCTGCTGAATTAGTGGCAGAAATACAAGTCTGAGGAGCTTTTCTCTTCCTTGGAAGGTGACGTAATGGCAAAGCAGGAGGGAGATGTGCATCATTCTATCTGTCTTGATGAATTTTTCAGGCATAGAAATAAATGAAAATGTGACTCAGATATTAGATATCTGAATAGCGATTTAAAAAAAAAAAAAGAAAAAAAAAGAAGACAAATCCTCACCTTTTCTTGTTATCATCGCAACTTTTTTATACCCCCCCCCCCCCCCCCCCCCCCTGCACTTTTGTCTTCGGCTCGTCTCCGTTCCCATTAAGAAGTAGAAGCTGAAAATGGCATTGATTCAAAAAGATGGACCATTCACGCCGACACAATAAACGAACAAACAAACAAACAGCTTGACTGGAGGAAGCTGTGAGGCCGCAGTAGGGAGCACTGGAGTCGTTTTTGATAACAACGCTTGATCCCACTGTTCTCCCTGTCGCTGGGCCTCGTGCTTTCACTTCACTTCAGCTCAGCTGTCAGCCGGCAACGGCTACTCACTCCAGTGCTCGGGTGTGAAATCACACACACACACACACACACACACACACACACACACACACACACACACACACACACACACACACACACACACACACACACACACACACACACACACACACACACACACACACTAATACAATGTCCGAGCTTTCAAGCTTGTACATAATTATTACAAACTCTGATGGAAGACATGATGTAATGATCCCAATATATTGTGTTTGCGTCCCATCTCAGAAAGTATTCAGCGTCCATGTGTGGTAATTTGCACACTTTATCAGCAACAATAATTGTGTATTTGCGTGATTAAGACGATAATCAGAAAATAATGACGCTTGAGTGTGATTTATGAAAAGTGATGACATTTCGCAACCAAAAGGTTGGCAGGTTAAACAAACAATGACTGGTGGAATACCAAGAGGAAGTTAAACAAAGGCCAGAGCTAATACATCAAAGGGTGGCGAGTGAGATGTGTTCGTCACTGAGCTGTGGACACGTCCGAGCCCGGGAGGTCAGAAAAACCTTTTAAAACCAGGAGAGGGGCTTTTGTCTGATGGGTAAAAGTGAGCCTTTGTTTGTTCGTATGATACGCCAGACTTTTGACAGATTTAGTAAGTATTATCCGCACATAAATGATTTTCATTTCAAAGGAGCAACAAGTTTGCGGTCGCATGTTTTGAACAGCGGCAGTGTTATTCTGTGTACGTCTATGGATGAAAGCAACACTCCCTCCAATACTGATTAAAGGCTGTTCGCTCCCACCGGGCTCCACGCTGGTTGGGGTTCATTCAATCTCGGCCTTGATTACTCGATTGGACTCATTGATTGAAGGGGAACTTTAATGACCTATTATCTCAAGTGTTAATCAGGTGTTGACAGACAGCTCTCGGTGGGACTGGGCAGGGCTGAGGGCCGGGACGGCCAGAACTCGCCGGACTCCCGCCGCTCAGACGAGTCAAGGGTTGAACAGCGCAGACTCGCCGCTCGACAACTTCTCCTCCGGAGGGAGCACAGTCTGCACGGCACAGTGACATCATCTTCACTCTGCTCGAGTCGGCCATGACTCAGATATTTCGGTGCCTTTTAAGAAAAAAAAAAAAGAAAGAAAGGAAACGTGTTTATTCTCGCCCACTTTATCTTGCTTTGTTACAGTTTTATCACCTGGTGAATTACCTTGAAATGAGAGAAAAAGGACTCGAGATATAAAAATGAGGACCCGTGTCTGCACTCGACGTCTCCTCATTTCATTTTGTTTTTATCGAATATATTCAATTTGTGAGTTTGTGTAAATTCATAGGGACTCTGCCAACCTTGTGAAACGTTACTCATCAGAAAAGGCCAGAGGTTTCAATAGAAATAAGTTCTCCTCTTTTAAATTGAGTTACCAATTGTAGTTTGTGGTGTAAAAACCATTGGCATGGGCACAGTGCTTTTGGATTTGTGTGTTATTTTGAATTTTATCTATTTTTGTAGACTGACTTCATCAAGGCTGAAATACTCTTTTATAGTGAGGCATGTTAAGGCAGACTTATTGAGTTTCCGTCCTTTTTCCAGTGTCTTTCTTGCTTCCTCTCGCCGCTGCCTGAGCCTCCATATGGATGAACTTTAGAAATACTTCAGATATACAGCGACATAGTTAGCTGAGTTCAGCTCCAGAGCCCTGCCAGTCTGAATAAAGCAGCATAGAAGATGGCTGGATGGAGCCCAAATATGTTCCTAATCTATGTTATTGATGAATCGAGTTCTTACGTGGAAGGTAATGGAAGTACAGCCCTACAGTTATTGTGCTTTACGATTCAAGATTTTGGTTCTGCTATTATCTGTGGCGCTAGATGGAAATGTTTTGAATAGAGGAGGCTGTTTGACATTAAAATATCTCCAACAACCCAATCAAATATTCCAGTGTAGTTTGTTTTAAATCAGAAAGAAATCGCACAGATGTGACTTTGGTGCTTTAAAGAAAATGCTGCTGCTGCTGCTGCTGCTGCTGCTGCTGCTGCTGTTGATGATGACGCTGTCAAAAAGAATATTAGAGATAAACACTGCTGCTCCTTGGGACCCATAAGTTTTTTTCTGATGTCCTTGAAGACTTTTGTAGATCTTGTCGGGATGGCACCTTGCATTTCAATTGCAAAGAAGCCTAAATGTCAGAGGTTTTAATTAGAAAGAGCCACTTGTCTTTTTACACCTACCTGAAGCCTCATATTAAACCTATATTGATTTACTAGAAAGGGTGATTTTACTCGACCCACAATATTCTTTTTTACAAACTCAATTATGATTTAAAAAAAAAATGATGTACCTTTTTTTACTTTTACAATGTCATCTTAATTATTGGTCAATGTTGCAGAGATGATCAAATGTCTGATGATCCAAACATACTTGGAAAAACAAATGACTACTTTGGTTTAAAGGTTGGTTTGTGTTTCACTTTGTGAGGTCGTTCTTGAGAATCAAATTGAATCTCTGTTGAAGTTGTACAGACAGAAATCGTTGTAGCTGCGTATCCCTCACGGTGATCTGCAACTCCATATTCACTTGAAAGGATATATTCCTTGGCTCAGGGTGTCTCTTTGTTGCAGTTGTTAAGGGATGAAATCTTAGGAGATACACATCCTGCTGTCCCGATTTAAAACAATTCCACCTGTGTGCACCACCGCCAGTATCTCCGACTCAAATCTCTTTTGTCTCATCCTCCCCCGCGTCTCTCACTGCATCCCTGTCTTTAATTATCTCCCTTTTCAATCCCAGCATCCTCAACTCTCATCAATGCTTCTTAATTTCCATCAATACCGTTGCAGCCTAAGCTCTCCACACCTGTCCAGTCACCATGGCAACCTCACCTCTGACAACAAAGAGCTCTGTAAGACATAGCATGCTGTATTCCCCTTGATTAGATATTGATTAAGCTTTTGTAATACATAATGGGATCAAAAGGATTGTGCAGCTTTGCTTACCTAGGTCTTCTTCACACTTTCATTTAGTTATAATCTTTTGTTATTTAAGAATCTGCATGTTAAGGGTGATGGGGTTGGAATTGGCCACCCTTTGTCATAGCCAGTGAGAATCTCCTGCGGGGACGTGTTGATGCACAGAAAAAAGCATTTTATTTCAATCGTTGTCAGGAAACAAGTGGTGGAAAAAAGCAACACAGATGCAAATTGAAAATTTTGAAGGCGCATTGACAGACACATATAGGTTACCACGCGGCGTAACTTGCGCCAGGTGTTTGCAGAACGTTTCACATTAAAGAACATGCTAATATGCCCATTGGCGTGTGCAGTGGCTCCTGAATGCTCGAGTGTCCCTTATGGATGTGTTGATAGATTAATGGACAATAAAAGTCAAATGCTAAATGCGCGGTAAGTGACAAGAGATAAGTCAATATGGTAAATATTTGTGTAGGACATAGTTAAGAAGTTGAAAAGCCATTATTCACAATTACCTACAGACAAGCCATTCCTTGGTATAATGAGGCACACGACATGAATTTAAAAGCTTATGAAAGTAATGGTCTGTGGTGCTTAGCTGTCAATTACATATTAGTGTCAGATGCAAAACAATCTGTAAGCCTTGATAAAAATTGGTTATCAAAAACCCATTAAATCTCTATCTTTAATTAAGGGTCCCATGGGACTGACATGACTGAAAAGGGTTTGATCGTATTGGTAATGATGCACAGAAATCCTTCTTTTCCCTTTAAAATGTAGCTGTCGAACTCTTTTTCAGATACAGCCCAACAGAAAAGAGACTCTGAAATGTCTTACCTGTGCAAAACACGCTTTGAAAATTAAAAAAAATAAAAAATCCCAAAGCACAATGCCTCCCCTAGATCTAACGTGTAACTGTCGATGTGAATGATATGACTATAAAATCCTAAGGACACTAAAATGATTGAGCTCAATCTTTTTAAAAGATTTTCCTCGTCTCGTGTGCTGTTTTGTAAGCCGCTGCAGTGTCTGAGCTTCTTAAGACCTCCCCATCTCAATCAGCATCAACAATAAAGTAAACATAGGCGTCGCACTCCAGCCAGACTGGGGGAAGGTTGTGCAATTGTCAAATTTACACTGAAGATTTAGGAGGATACAAGGCTGAGAGAAGTGCAAAAAACGATTTTTCTTTTTCGAACACGGAGAGAGAAGACGGAGTCAGAATTGAGGATAAACCCGGGAACTGCAAAGAACCATGTTTGGAACAATCTGACCTTTTTTTTTTTTTTTTTTACAACTCAAACAAGGATAAAGACAACAAAATGTAATAACTTTCCCTTATCCAATCCATACTTCATGATTATCCCTCACTCCAAAACATTGGGAAAAAAATGGAACTGTCAAAAGAGTCTTGTTGTTCCATTTTCTTTCCCTTGGCCCCCCTCCTGGAGACAAACAAACAAACCCCTGTTAGCACATTTCATCAGCTTTAGGGGTTACAGAACAGATTGAGTATCGACAACGGTGGCTGTCGAGGCTTATGGCTCAAAGGCAACAGTAGAGAAAAATCTCAGGGGTAGGAGATGCAATCGAAAGGACCAAAATAATTCAGCAGGACTCACTCGAGGAACAATCCAGTTTGTCATGTGGAATCATGGAGTGTCTGCCGCACAATGAGAGAAGGTCCCCAGAGACTTGTGCACGGGGAGTCAACATGTGAATAGCTGAGAGTTAGTGCCCCAACCGGCCACTCTTTTCCCTTTTTATCACCTGCAAATTTAGCAGCCGTAAATCTGTTTCCACACCAATGCTACTACACAGACGTACCAAAGAGGCCCATAAACAAGAAATGATGTTCGGTGTCTTGGGAAGGTTTGGTCATTGATGTTCCCTCGGGTGTCGTGCTCTGTTCTGGGAACAATTACTGTCACATAGTTTTGATGCTTTTTTTTTCTTTTCTTTTTTTTCCCCCCTGGCTGTGATAGACAGTCGTGGCTGCCGGAAATCGTTGAACCATGTTGATCTGCAATGAAATAAGTGGAATAATGTCACCCCCCCCCTTCCACAGGGGGGGGGGGGGGGGAGGTTTGGGTTACTTGTGCCGTACTTGTATTGTTTGGTATTTCTTCTTCCACTGTAATAGATTTTGAAGTATGCGGTGACTGCTGCCAGACTCTGAGGGTTAATGAGGGAGTAGGAGGAGGACGAGGTTTCAGGCCATAAAGAGGACACTGGCCGTGGGCTTCAATGTGACCCGGCCGTCTTTGCTATAAAGTCCCTGTCAATAACACACGGCATCAGGAAAACGTGTGATTAATCGATCGACCTCCTGCTGCTTATTCACAGACGATAACCGGCTTTGCACCTGGTTTTGTTTCTACTGTAACACCCCCACATGGCCCAGCACTGGATATCCATTTCCTCTTAATCAATTCACAATTTATTTCCCTCCCTCTTCCAATCTCCCTTCCATTTATTATGCATTATTCGCCCTTTTTAAACGATTTTCTACTAACCGTCTCATCTAATTTGGTATTCGGATATGGTTAGCGCTGTTAGCTCAATTAATACAAAGTCATGTCTTAAATGCATTCCCCTCCACAGTCCAAGTGACAAGAGGACAGCCAACACTTCACATCCTTGCAAATGGGGGCCGTGCATGGATGCCATGATGGATCCGAACCTTTAGAAATTATTTAATCAGGCTTTGTGAATAGATAAAAAGGACAAAGCAGGCTCAATCTTCTACAGGACTGTGCTTTATTTTAGTCTAAGCAGAATATAATGAACTAGAGAACTACAGAGTTCAGGAGCACTATGGGAGATATCATCCCGAATCAGGGAAACGGACCCGAGCCAACGCTAATTCAAATTACATCTCTGTTTCAAACAAAAACAAATAATACAGTAACTCAGTTTGTTCAAGTAAAAACAATAAAAGGAGTGACTATGCCATTTGTTGGAGTATATCATGATGAAATGAAATGAGCAAAGGTGAAGCTGGGAATGTTGGGATTCATGAACCAAAGATCCACGGTGCAACATGACAAACTATACAAAACACTTTAAAAGCTCTCATTGAGTGCTTGATTGAAGCAAACTGCTCAGTCAGCTGAGTTTGTTTACATTTTGGTCCTTGTAACCAATGGAAAATGGAGGTGGATGACCGCGTCCTTGTTTGTGTCGGAACGGGCTCGAGGCAAAAACCGACTCTGACAAAAAGTGTTTGTTTTTCAAAGAGCATTTGGCATTCCCCAGAATACAGTGTGTCCCACCACTGTTCACAGGTAGTACTGTCAGAGAGAACAGGCTGGGTTTAAGGCAGAATTCCTTCCTCACATTAACAAACCAACCTGACGGGAGTCGTGCAACGTGGAGCTATCTACTGTTGGCACTAGTGGATGGAGTCACGCAACATAACAGGCTGTGGAAGAAACCGTATCGTGGACAGGAACGGAGAAGAAATCGGAGATATGTCAGTGATTATCATTAACGCTCTGGAAAATAAGCACAGACAAATGGCGAAGAGAGAGAAGAGCATAGCAAGAAACCAGCCATTGATAACAGTGAAATATGACAGCGTAGATTCCAAATCAATCTGATGGCAAAGTAAATGTTTTTCATTTTTTTCTGAAAACAGAAGGCCTCAAAATAAAACTCTTTTTAAACATGCAACGCAGATCCATTAGAATTCAGTTGTGGAATACACATGTCTTTTTTTTTTTTTTAATTCACATAACCAGTACCATCAATAATTCTTTTACAGTGTGGTTTGTTAATCCTCATATTGATTTGAAAGTGAGCAAAGATCTCTTTGAACTTGTTCATCCGTGAGGGATTTCACACATGGTGTGTGCAGCCAAATAAAAAAAATATATATAGGAGGAGGAGGTAAATGATCAAAGGATACCTAAACAAACCTCACGACAATGAGTCTATCCCAGCTTCGGCTGATGGCAAAACAAAGCAGAGAAAATAAAGAGGCATTTACCAACATGAGTATAAAATCCCACTTTTGAACATCAGTACTTCGCTGTACAAGAAATAAAATCATTTTATCTTTTGCTTTCGATAAATTATTTCATCTTTTCTAAGATTTACTGCAATATATTAGCTATTCTTTTTTTCTTTTTTAACGTTCGAACGTGATCTGTTGTGCGCCCTATAAAGAATGTTTAACAGAATTGAAAAATAAGCTATATTGTATGTACAGGTGTGATGTGGCCGTGTGGTCAGGAGAGCAGTGGCAGATCGGATCAGGCAGTCGGGTTGGGAGGAGAGTGGGGGGGGGTGGCTGTTGGGCTCTACAATACCTCCCGTCTCTGCCAAACCATGTATATTAAATGTTAAATCCCAAAAATGGTTTATGTACATGTTGAACAAACTTGTTACCTGGAGTTTCATTTTTGTAAAACGAGCTTCCTTGACTGCAGCAAAGCCTTAAACCTTCACCTCCACAGTTTTTTTTTTTTTAAAAAAAGAAAAGTGTTGTTGGTGGCTGATGCTTTCTCTCTTTCCCTTTTTTCCCCCCACATTGTCAAGTGGCAAGCATGCAGATGGATGAACTCTACTGTCACTGTCATATCTGTTCATCAGCCCCAATTGGACTAATCCAATTACCACTCAGGCGATCTTTCTTCTGTCAGAAAAATCATGACATGTCGGTGTACCCAGAATCTTAATTAACGGATCACTCCGCAGTCGTGGCTTAGGTTTGACACTAAGTCAAATACTCGCTAAGCCTTGGTCCGATGCTTAGGGTTGTAGGATGCATGTTCACAGCCAAGACCTAAGGGGCTTAAAAGGACTAAAACTCTCCTAAATCCCTGCACTGCTGTGGATACATTTTATAGTGACATCATTGTCCCACAGAGTTGGGCTCCTCAACACAAGTCGCTGTACAACCGTCCTCTGTTTTCATATTTTTATAGGCTATTTACATTAAGGAATAAAAAAAAGTCTCTGTCTTGAAATAGTCTCAGTTGAGTTGTTAAGCATAATCACATAGCTCCAGTGATCCACTGTGCATTGTTGGGTGGACAATTGTATCACTTTTTTTTTTTTTTGCTTCTTTATTTCAGTCTTGCTTTCAGAATTGGATGACGATACTATAGATTCAAAGAAAGCACAATTTAGGTGGTTCATCAGCCCTTCTCAGCACTCCCCACGGTGGGACGCGCTCACGCAGCTCCTCACATTTGTCCGCTTTCTTTAGTATCAGGGGTAAGGCAAGGCTCTGAACCTCTCCACTAATCATGACATCATAGTGCCTGATGCCCTGAGTATTGGGAGTGATTTTGTGGAGTTTCAGTTTAGCACACAGCAACCCTGCCACCCAATTTCCAACTCTTCCCACCTCCACCTCTTTTTATTTATTTTTTATTTCCTATACCAAATCCCATTTCCACAGCAAAACCCTTTCTGCACTAAAGTGAGATGACAGAGAAGCTTCTCTCCCAAAGCAGCTATTAAATGAGAGGCATTAATTTCTTTCCTCCTGTCCAACAGGTTCCTTTAATTATCTCTCCACTTTCAGTCAATTACATTTCACTTCCTTTCCTTGACAATCACTGCTATTTTAGGGTGAGTGTTATGCACCCAGGGGGTTGGAGATTCATGCTCTAGCAGTCCTCTTCTCTGCCCTGTCATTGGCTGGGACCCTCCAAGGATGCATGCTCCTCTAGACGCAGGAACCTTGTGAGCGGCGGCGTCGCAGCAATTGAGGAAATGGGTGTACTTTGTATGTGTGCTCCAGGTTTCTGAGTGGGTGCATGCATCACTGGCTGCGAGGCTAGTTTGAATGCTTGTCTTTAAAGAAGTGTCTGTGGTTAAGCATACCTCTGAGTTCACCTCTGAAAGTGAGCTGCTAAATCGTGACATTACAGCGTGGCAGGAGACCGGAGCTTTATGCTCTTGCGGCTTTGTATATTGTTTGACATGTCATATTATTATTTTTTGGTTATTATGTGTTGACTGGTGAGATAAATCCCACATTCTAACAATTACTTAGTTCCAGATGAACTCCTTTGGGTTAAAATGATATATTACATGAACCATATGTAAATTGAGAGAGATTACTAAATCACACTTTTGGCAACAACAGCTCGTTGAGAGCCTGCTGGCTTGACATATCAATTCTTTTGGAGGTGAAATTTAACCCCAATGAAATAATGGTAATCAGAAAAGACTCATGCTATGGTCAGATCTTGCAAAAAAAATTTTTTTGGAGATAAATGGATCAAGAACATCTTTCAAGCAAACGTTTTTCACTCATTTCTTTAGCTCCAGTGCATTTCCCCCACTCCAAACCGGTTCCTGCTTTGATTTCTGCATCGATTCAGCAACCCTCCGCCCTGGAGTGTAAAAGTAATAGAAGCACCCTAGTTGGAAGTGTTGGCGTGCTGATTCCACGTTGCCTAATTTAGTCCCGGCGTTGTAGATATGCTACATGAATGCTGCACAAGTTCGCCAAGCAGAGAGCAGGACACTGAGCTGATACTGTTCTCTTCGGCTGGCGAGGGGCTCAACCTTCCAGTAGTGGTGGGACCAAGAACTGCATCTGGCACAAGACAGCGAAGTAGGCATGCGAGGGTCATGTTGAAGGGTGTATTCTGGAGATTGGCCAAGACCAAACAGGAAATGTCACTGCTTACGGACCATTAGATTTGCCAATGATTAAGTTCAGCTTAGCATAAATAAAGACCGCACGCAGTGTCAAATTGCATGGCTTTGTTTTGACCGACTTCGTATTAATTTGCAACGCTTCCTACTTTTCCGCCGCACATCAAATCGAGGGCAGAGATAGGAGGACTGTGTTTTGCCTCACTTTTATGAAAAATAAAAAAAATAAAAAATCTGTCATTTGATGGGCCTCATTTGGAGTCAGAAGAATGACTGTGCTTCACAGATGCGCTCTTACTGTTGAACAACGCTGTGCTTTGCAGGTGTCCCAGCAGGGATACGAGCAGGGAAAAAGAGGTGGCGGCAGGTGATTTATTAAAAAGAAAAAGAAAAGAAAAGAAAAGAAAGAAGTAAAGAAAGGAGAAGAAGAAGCATGGTGACCTTGGTAGTTGACTGCTGCGATGCAATTTTGTCACTGAAAGAAGAATCACAATTGCTCAGCCCCCGTAGCAGCGGCTTGAAAAAAAAAATTTGTGCATTTCCAGCCAAATTGTTGGTTTCGACCCAGTTTTCAGCAACTATTCCTGAAACAATGTTGGTTTGAAAAAAAAAAAATCTTTTAGTTTTCTTTCTCACTCTTCATTTTTGGTAGTATCTACCCCGCAATATTAACGTCTCGCTGTGATATGGAAGGTTAGATTCCACATCCTCTATTGCCTCTTTGGGTAAATTTCGGCGGTATGATTGGTGCTAGGTCAGCTGTCGGCAGCCTTGCCAGGGAGTAGGCACAAACATAATTCTCTCTAATCTTCCTTCTGTCATCCATGTGCATGCAGGGGACCATCTCTCCCGTCATTCGGTCCAAGTGATTATCCCGGTGATTTTTCACTTGGTTGCTGCTAATGTATAGAGGCTGATGATTACAGTGTGATTAGAGGGAAAGGTGAAATAGCATGTCTAATATGGTGCAGGAGATAATTGAAGGGTAGTGAGCGCAGACATTAGCCAGGTTTGAAAATGCTGCTCCGTGGGGAGAGCTGCTGAACAGTTGTGCTGTGGGTTGGAAAGGCATGGCTTCTCTGAGGGCAGGAGAGGCGGCGGTGGCGGTGGCGGTGGTGGTGGTGGTGATGGTGGCGAAGGGAGGAGGGGGGGTTCATGGCATGCAGATATCAAAGATTGAAATCAAGACCCTTCAGCTTATTTAAATGACAAAGGCAGTACATCAAGAAGAAACTCTGGTATCTGCTGGCATGTTTTATCAGTCTCTCCTTCAGTGACCCAGAACGGTTCTGGGCTGCTTTTCTATTTCAGGGAAGAACGAGGGAGGCGGCGGCGAGGAGAAAGCTCTCCGTGGTAAACACAAACTGGTTGGACAGGTGCCTAAAGTACTAAGCGGCGGTCCCAATTAACCCTTTAATCCTGCATATAGCGCGGATCTTTAGTTTGTCACCAGAGGGTTGATTGCTGCTTCTAATTTTACCAGTTAAATCATTGGGCGCCAATCTAGAAGCATCGATTTAAAGGATCTCAGTGTGATGAGTTGTTGACTTCCTCTTCCTTCTCCCCGCTCTCTCCCTCCTTCTTGCCTGGCCCTGCCTCTTACTGCCAGCTGTTAGTGCTCAGAGGGGCTGGTGTACGGATGTGAGCTGGTGTTCGGCACAGAAAATTGTGAAGTGCTCATAGCGACTGAAAAAGCATCGCTCCTCCCTCGAGACTTACTCCAAACATATTGATCTGTTTTTTTTTTTTCTTTTCTTTTTTTCTTTAGGGAAGAGGCTGCTTCTAGAGCTCCGAAACAGTCAAAACAAAGGCTGGTGGAGTCTAAATCAAAATGTGACAGGGCCAGAGTGCATTACTCTGTTTTGTGTCAAGTTACAGGCGAGTTGAGAGATGGTGAAAGAGTGGTTGTTATAGTTAATTTAAGTACCGCAGTAGCTTCTTCTTCTTTTTTTTTTCTTTTTTTTTTTTTCCCTCTCCATAGGCTCTATGTATAATATATGAAGAAAGCAGGTCAGGGAAACATGTTAACAGTGGAATTTACATTATATTCGACTGAGCTAAATGAGCTCTAAAAGCCTGCACTCTGTTGCCAGCAATGCAGTAAATTGAATTTGTCTTCACAGAATGGTCTGTTGTTTTCTGCCAAGAGACTGGATGAAAATGTTTTCAGTTGAGAGTTTTGCAGCTGCAGCTCGGGTGGACATCCTTGGCGTGTCACTCATACAGGTCCTGTTGCGGCATATGCCGTTTTTCTGAGGGAAATCTGACACTGCGAGGGCCTATTCATCGCTAAACTTCGAGTTCATTCTGCTGGCAGTTTCAGTAGCTGTCCCGTTACTCTTCCTCCCCCTGCTTTCCACTCGTGACCAACAGTTTGTTCGTCTCCCTTCAAAACCGTCTCCCGTTAACATTTTTGTGGATTCGTAATTCACACTTCATGTTGCAATACAAAAGGTCAAGGAAAAGAAAGAAGAAAGAAAAATAATAAACAAAGAGAAAAAAAAAAGGTAAAACCAGAAGACACCCCATGTCCATTTTACTTGGTCTTTACAGTGGATTGTCGCTTGAACACAAAGGCGAGCGAGAAGCCTTAAACACCTGCACCCTGTCCAGTGCAGACATCAGTGTGAGTTCAGTCTCTTTTTTTCCCCGTCCCGTCACTCTTTTTTTTTTTTTCCTTCCTCTTCGTTCTTCCGGAACAGTCTGTTCATATCTGCCAGAGAGTGCGGAAACTTATACATCATGATGAGTGAGATATCCAGTGGCTTATACCTTAACATCCAAGAGAAAGAGACCTATTTGGGAAGATGAATGTTTTCCTTCCCGACCCCCATTCTTTTGCCCCACCCCTTTTCATTACGACTTCAAGTATTTTTTTTTTTTAAACAACAGCAAAAGTTAGCAAATCTACTTTTTTTTTTTTTTTTTTAACTAGTCTACTTTACTATTATACAACCTGGTGCTAAATCAGCATCCAGAGCAAAAGATCAGCCCCTAGACTACGATTCCATGTCTTTTTTTTTTTTTTTAATACATTATTTCCATTTTCTTTTAATCATACTTAGGCCACTGGATATTGATTTAATGATTTTTTTTTTTTGACTACGAGTAAGTTGTAATACTTGCAGCTACAAGGTATGAGTTTTTAAATATATATTTATATATTTATATATTTATATTCTTTTTAAAAAGCGTTTAGTCCTTTGGTCCCTATTTCCTAAGGAATGATGCATGTAAATTATCCTGGATTCTCCTCTTCTCTTCTCTTCTCTCCTCTTCTTCTTCTTGTTTTCTTTTTCGATCCAGAGCTTGCCCTGTCACAGAGCACAACACCTGTGTAGGCACAAAAACCAAAATGGCAGCAGGCTGGTGTGTGTGTGTGTGTGTGTGTGTGTGTGTGTGTGTGTGTGTGTGTGTGTGTGTGTGTGTGTGTGTGTGTGTGTGTGTGCGCAAGTGCACACACATGACTTTGCTTCAGTACTTGTGTTGGCATTTGCACGTATTTATACATGTACAAATAAGTTTTTTTTTTTTTTTGTGTAGTTTTTCAGGGTTTTTTTTTAAGTGTAGCTTCTTTTCATGTGTGTGTTTGGTTGGTTTGTTTGTTTGTGTGTGTGTGTGTGTGTGTGTGTGTGTGTGTGTGTGTGTGTGTGTGTGTGTGTGTGTGTGTGTGTGTGTGTGTGTGTGTGTGTGTTTATCTATATCCTGTGTCGGTATGCATGCTTTGAGCATAATGAGTCTATAAAGGTTGTTTTTTTTTTTCTTTTTCTCCCATCATGTCTAAAAAACAGCAGCAAAAAGTTGGTCTCTGCAAAAAATCTTCTTCCACAGACGCCAAAGCAAAACAGGGAAAAAAGAGGCATTTGCGAAGAAAGGAAAAAGTAAAATAAATAAACGAAACCAGGAAACAACAACTCTGGGATCCTTCTCTCAAGTCACCCAATCTTCCAGCGGCTTTTTCCAGGAGGATCAAGGGACCACCCTTCCTTCATGATATGTAGCAGAGCAAGAAGTCTTTGTACTTTTACTGCACTTGTGGAAATAAGGTGTTGTGGCCCTTCATCCTGTGACAGAGAGAGAGAGAGAGAGAGAGAGGGAGAGAGAGAGAGAGAGATGGGGGAGAATAAGGAGAGTGGATTCAGTAAGGCTGTGGCAAACATGCTCGGGGTTGCTGGCTCCTGGTTATCACACAGACTGACAGGCACAGCCAACAGCATGAGAAACAGACGGGGAAGAGAAGGAAAAAGAAAAAAAAAAGGAGGAGTGTGTCAATCACAACCAGAAATAAGTGGGCTAGAGGTGGGGTGGGAGATTTGTGTTTTAACCATATGGAACAGACATCTACACTGTGACAGCGCTAATCCATGGACGGCCTAATTTAAACTGACTGCTTCCCTGTGTATGAGGGGGGAAAGAAAAAAAAAAAAAAAGACGGGAGAAATGTTGCCTGAGATGTTGCTGTCATTCATCTTTTTGTCAATTCATTACGAGGTGCACACGGACATGAAAGGAAACATAAAGAAAACAAGACACGTGTGTGTGTGTGTGTGTGTGCGTGTTTGTGTAGTGTGTAAAACACAGAAATAATTACAATGAAAAGAGAGAGGAAAAAAAACACCCTAATTTTTCTTAACAATTTTCAAGAAATTGCCTCTAATTGGGATTCCACGAAAAACCAATCCAGCATCTCCCTCCTTGCCTTTGTTTGTTGACTTGATGTGCTGCACGGTTACTAAATGTGTCCGCGCCGTGGAGCTCTGGATATGAAAGCTCCAGTTTACAGCCTATCATCCCTAATATGTTGTGAGCTATGATGTGGGTGAAGAAAGACTACGAAATCACAGCAAATCACTCTCCGGGAGTGAACATGAAAGGGTCTGACTTTGTGATGGGAACACGTGCCCAGACACTCTTTGTTCTACCTTTCCGTCCCTGTAAATGAGCTTGTTATCATCTCATAATAGATCAGTTTTTTTTTTTGTTTTTTTTTTAGATAGGGAGAAGCAGAGACTCAAAGCTCATTTCTTATGTGTGCCAAAGAGAGCTCCGACCATTAAGCAACATGAAGCAGTAACGGTCCTGATTACAGATGCCCTCTTTTATAAGCCACTAACAACTCTCCCCCAAGCATTGAAGGAAAACACAGTGACTTCGAAAACGCAACTTTCTTTTCTCTCTCTCTCTCTCTCTCTCTCTCTCTCCCTCGCAAGTAAACAGCTTCTTTGAAAACATCACAACTACAGTATTTCACTATCCAACTTTGTCAGATAATAAAGAATTCATTTCACTTTTTTCACCCCTCATAGAAGCTTTTTGTCCCACCACTATGCCCCCCCCCCCCCACCCCTCCCGCACTACACTCCTTTCACAATACCACCTACTTAGGTGGCTCCATAAAAGACACCTGGCAGTTAAGAGGCATAGTTGATGCCTGAAAAAAACACATAGTAAATAAAAAAAAAAGAAGAAAAAAAAAAAAAAAGCCTTATCCCTCCTGGGCTCGCCTGGCAAGATCCCCCCCTGAGTTCACTGAATAGACCACGGGAGGGAGAGTCACCTGCAGGGCGCCGGAGAGAATAAGCCGAACTAGCTCGATGAAAACGACTAACTCTTATCAGGGCCCCGGCCTGGAGGGGCTTGCAACAAACTCACTTGCAAAGAAAGGACCTTTTTTTTTTTTTTCATTTTTTTTTTTCACTGTGAGTGGGATTGCCACCTTCTCTCTTTATAGATTGAGTAACTATGATCTTGCACACGAGCTTTAATTTATCTGGCGGCACGATCCGAGTAAGAAAATAAGACAAGCAACCTGGCTGCAAATACTCCTATTTGTGTTTCGCTCTATTCTCCTGCTCGCTCGCGCGTCTATGTGTACAGTATGTCTGCACGGTGGATGGATTTTGGCCACGCGAGTGTGTAGCGGTGCCTGCAGCTCTTCTATCACAGTGTAATTGGTTTGCACCCTCATAAATAAATAAATGGGAAGTGATTCTCATGTTAGGCAAACAAAACAATCTCGCAAAAGTACTCCCTGTGCAGATGGAATCCACAGAGAAGTGGAGTGTCAACATTTGCCTGTGCTCTCTGTGAGAACGGTGGAGATTTAATTGGCTACACAAACATAGGGTCATCTTGGCCATCTCTCAGCTAAACAGCTGTCGATTGGAAGGAGAAAAAAGGTCCCGTTTTTGCAGAAGATGCAGACTTTAAAATGATCAAGAAAAAAAAACAAAACAAAAAAAAAACACTCATAGTTTGCTGGGAGAGAAAATGCACTGTTGATGTGGATGTGAAGAAATAGAGAAATAGAAAAAAAAAAAAAAGAGTACATCCATACACATGAACCCCACAAGAGAAAGTAAAACATCACAAGGGCACAACGGTACAATAGCACAGAGGGTTAAAGGCCACTTCCAGGTAAAAAAATCAACCAACCAATCAGCACGTCAGTTACAGGTACCAGCCAAGAAAAGGCATCGATTACTGCACTCCACAGACTGCCAATGTACAATATATATATATGGATATATATAAAAGGAGGGCAGAATATAGAGAGATAGAGTTCAGAGATATCAACCAACGCCACGTCATGCAACGCAGTCACAGTCCCACCACATGACGTCATCCAAAAGAAAATGACACCATGGGTTCAACTTACAGCTGTGGGAACTTGGCCCCATGAGGGAGGGGGGGGGTGTGTGTGGCTATAGCGGAGAAAGGCCACCTCACACTGTGATTTGGCCGTGTCAGGTTGCCAGGTTGGTGGGGGTGCAAAAGAAGGAAAGACACAGTGGGATTTTCTTTTTTCTCAAGTCAGAATTCAAAGCACCCTTTCCATATTTGTTCCACACACTCACTTATTCTGCCTGACAAATCAAATGAGGTTATTATGGTTATTACCATAAAACTGACAAAAACGAAATGACAAGTAAAACACAAATAACAGGACAAATCATCTTCAGCACAGGGAAAATAGGCCTTTTTTGTGTGTGTGTGTGTGGTGGTGAAATATTCTCAGACTGACAACATTTGCAGGTTAAAAGGTTGAATTGATGTTTTTTATATTCACAAAGATAACCCTTATGGCAGAAATGCATATTTCAGAAACTTGTCCTGTCTACAGTAATTGGATTTACCTTGCAATGTTTGCTATGAGGGTGGCATAGGTACAGTGAGCGCTTCTGCTTCTTTTCTTTTTTTTTCTCCCCCCTCTTTTGCATTGAGTTTATCTTTAAGACACAGAACGCAATTTCAGAGTAGCAGGGCTCCTGAGACCAGCAGAGGAGAATGCTGTCTGATCGTGTTTTTAATTCAACTTCAAAGCAAAATTGTCAGAGTTAGAGGGAGAAAAGGCGTCTGAAGTCATCTACATAATGAAGCTTTTACCTATAAGGAATACAGGAGGAAAGTCATCACTCAAGTTTCATCAAAGTTTGTCATCAAAATAACACAGTTGAGTGGGAATTTAGGACATGAAACAGTCAAACCGTGTTTGTTTCTGTCGTTTTTTGCTCCAAAAGCCCATGTTTTCTCCCTCATTTTAACATGCATATGTATGTATACATGCAATGTATGAAAAGCAATCAAACAAATGCATTTTGTTGGTACGAGATCCCTCATGATTTTCAGGCGTCTACAAATATGGAGCCGTGATACAGAACTGGCTTCAGAAGCCCTGCTAGTGTAGTTTCTTCTGGGTTTTTTCTCCTTTCTTTTCTTTAATGCTTTCATGGATTGGTCTTGGTTTTGGTTCATTGGTTTTTCCCTTAACTGAACAACACAAGTGGTGTAATAACAGAATAAAAAACAGAGAGATGGATTGAACCGGACCAGAGACAAAGGAAGACATGAAAAAAACAAAACCAAATACACATACACTCACTCACGCACGCACGTGCACACACACACACACACACACACACACACACACACACACACACACACACACACACACACACACACACACACACACACACACACACACACACACACACACACACACACACACACACACACACACACACATCCTGATGAAGTGACACAATGTTATTGTGGGAAATGTCTTTACTTGGAGGCATTCTGAGTATATCTCAATGACTGCCCTGTCATTCAGTGCTGTTGCAGGATATTTTCCATTTGTCCCTCATTGATGTGCTAATCAATCCCCCCCACCCTCCCCACCCCCACCCCACCAGCGCCTCCCCCCTTTCTCTTCTTAGTGTGTCTGCTTTGAAAGCTTCCCCTCAATTAGCAGGCCATAGCTCTATTCAAATGCTATCATTGAACTGATAAAGGGCGCATCTATCATTTGGATTGCATACCACCTTCCATTAATGTCATCTTGTGGCTTTTAAAGAGTCAAATCTAAAACAAATAAATGGTTTCATCCCGCTTTTATTTATGGAGGAGCAGAATCTTGGCTTATGTTATTATAATGAAAAGTTGTCCAGCCAGTTGGGTGTGGAGAGCATGCATTTATATTATATTTTTTGCACTGGCAGCTGCGTTTGTAACAGATGGGCAATGATTATTTGAATAAAGTGTGACACTGTGAAATTAGTCTATTGAGGGATGGCGCTACTTTAAGCACAGTTTTTTTTTTTGTTTTTTTTTATTGTTTTGCATGAAAGCGCTGCCTTTCTAAGGATCAAGGAGCAAAGAACAGTTGACAAATGAAGGCATCTTGAGGCACTAATGCATCACTGCAAGTAGGGCCAACAACTTTTCAAGATTGCGTTTCATCTGTTGAGAAATTGTGTTTTAAGATTGAAATTTGTTTTACTGTTAAGTCTATATTGGCAACAGAAAAAAAAAAAAAAGTTTCGTTCTTTGATCAGGGAAAATTTCAATCGAGTCAGAAATCATTCCACACTTATTGAATCGTAAATAACAAGAATTGCATCAGTTTCTTCTTGACTCCTGGCGGTCCTTCACTTTAAATTCAGCTGTTAAGCAGCTCAATGAGAGTCCTCAGTGGTTTGGTAGGAAACTGGCAGATGTGCTGAAGGTGTATCAGGAACTCCTGGGTACAATCGAACATTTTAACAAGTCAAAAGTTTTTGCTTGCTCATGTTCACCCTAAACTGTAGAGAAAGGAGCAGAACTTTAGGAGTCTTCCAATTTGGATAGATGGCTGCAAAAACAAAATGACATCAATGTACTTTTGCGAATAATGCCAATAGCTTTTTCTAAAGCGCCGATCCAGTCTGGAGCCACATACAGCTCCTCAGCCTCTATTTTGGCTTCATATTGCTTTCACAGAAGTACGCGTGACTAAACTGTTATTTTTATCTTATTTTTAAATGAGTTCATCTGGTGAAAAAGAAAGGAAAAAAAAAAAGTGCTACTCAACCTTTTGACAGACAGATTTTGGCTTTCACTGGAAAATGACATCCCTTTATATTCTCCTAATCTTTGACTGCCTGCTTTCATTTGTTCCATGGTTTGCGTGGCTTGAACTGGCAGAGCGCTGGCATCCAGAACGTGGCAATTTGAACAAATGACTCTCCGTAGATTTTGTCAATGGTAATTTATTTGGTTGCTGTTGTTTGGTTGTATAAAAATGACTCATATATTCTCGTTATCCTCGGTTTTTCCTGATTAATCTGATGTGCACCACAACCTCTGTTTGTGGTCGAGCTTTCCTTATGACTCTCCATTTGGGACTCGTGTTTTTTAAAGGTTGAATCAATTGTTTCAACATCTCCTCAACAGAATAAATGTCATATCTTACACCATGTCACCTGCCTGGCTCCTTTAACGGCAGCTGATTAATGTTGCGTTTCTAACCTCAGCCTAACCATGCCGACCACGAATCCATCAAGATAAATCATAGATCATAAAAGAAAGGTCTTGGAGGTAATTATGGTTTAATTCAATGTGGACATACTCATTTGATTTTGCTGCAAATGAGGCCAGTTTACTGGTGTTGTTTTCCTTGTGGAGCATTAAAACAAATGTTAGAAACAGAAACGGGATGTCGATAGAGCTGAACAGCTCAAACAGTCTCTGTGATTGTAGCTCTTCCATTTCACATTTGCCATATAACTACAGTCTTGGACAAATTAGAAAAACATATACTGTTTATGAATATTTAAGTAGCTATACGGTAAATGTGTTCTTTTGCTCCAGATGAGTCTTATTTGATAGGTGAATAATGTCTCATTTGATAGTGAAGGTTTCAGATTTCTGGTAGACGACACTTGCGGACTAAAGTCTATAACAGGGCTGGGCAACTAGTTTTCCCAAAGGGCCACACGATAAATTAGCAATACTATCAAGGGTTGAGACGTAAGTATCAGTAAGAATCTACTCTGGATAAAAAGCATTTCTACATGATTTTTATGAGCTACTGTTGTTCTATGTCACTTGTTTTTCCCAGCCTTTGTTTGGAAATCACGATAAAAAAATTTCTACATTTCAAGTTCAGTAAATGAGTAAATGAGAAGTATATTTTTCATTCATCATCTTCCTTTTCCACTGTGAAACACAAATCTTGTTTGGTAAAGTATGCTTGACACAACCAATCATATAATAATGTCCAATAATGTGAAGAATGTAACCTTTTTAGATGTAATAAAACCAATGATTACAGTACATTTCCTTTGAGGCAGGATTTTGCAGGGACACTCGGAGGGCCGGTCAAGCAGAGCTAAAGGGCCGCCTATGGTCCACGGGCCTTCTGTTGCCCAGGTCTGGTCAATAATGTGACTTTTGAATCGGTATTATTTTTTGCACGACTCCCCGTGGCTGTATTTAATCCCACTATGATTATAATTTCTCAAGTGTTCAAAGGGTAATCCACACTGAATACAATAAATACATTCTGTGCGTTTTCATAGACAGTCATTCTTCTCTTTTGCATAGTATGGTGACCCACAATCTGTGTGAGCTTGTGATAGCAGAGCCTTTGGCGGTTTACCCCCAGTTGCAATTCCCTGACTGTTCAACAATTCAACCACTTGTTATGGAGCGTTTCTTGGAAATTGGTTGAACCTGAATATTGTATGAAGTTTCTCGCTCTTATTTTCCCTCATCCAGTGTGAAAAGAAGAATTGGTTAATTTTAGATTCTTGTTTTCTTTATCGTATTTTGAAAAACAACCCCACGCTGAACATGCCGGAGGAAAGACGTGTTAGTCGATGCCTTATTTAGACATGTAAAAAAACGACTTGTATTTCTAGATATCCCCTGCGTGTGCTAAGTTGAAGGACTGCGCAATGATTTTTCTTTTACTTATTAAAACAAAAATAGAGGTTTTCAGATGGTTTTTGATAGTTAAAACAGTAGCAAGGAAATACACAACATATCTATGAACTTGGACTCTTTTTAGGTGAGCATCTCTTGAATGAGCCAGTTGTACTTTCAAATGTTGGTTAAAGTTTTCTGCTGTAATAAAAGCCACTGCAGTGACCAAGCACTTCATCATCACCTGTCTTTTAGTTTATTTATGCACTCGAATGTAAACTTTTTTTCAGCCTCCCGGCGCTTACTCATCGCAGTCATCTGTAGGGTTTTTACATGTCGTGTCATGAACTCTCGCAGGCAGGGTATATCCTGCATGGGTCACCAGTGCATCACAAGGTGACAGAAGTCTGATACTGAGCTATTTTAGAAGAGGAATTAGTGCTATTTGGTTTTTCAGAAATTTGTAGCCTAACAACTTGCATCGGTTTCCCCCACGCTATTGCCAGGAGACAGGTAATTATGCACAGCGGGGTTTTGATGACGTCATCTATTTGTCGTAGAGCTTCCTGCAGGTACGATGTAGACGAGACACATTTCTGGGGAACCGGGCGTCCCGACATCAACCTCCAGAGACTGTTTGTGTGATAAGGGCCAATGGTGTATAGTTCTATAGTGTCCTCTTGCACTTTTACAGCTAATATTTTACTATAAAGTGTGACTTCTGAAGGGAAGTGGACACTGTTGCATGGAGACTTTTGAAATACAAGTCCTATCATCACTGCTCCTGACATGGTTATCTTCTCTAAAAAAAAGCCAAGTCTCCAACTTTTAAAACTTGAACATTTATTATATATATGTTTAAAAAATCTGATATTCCATATGTTGGCAAATTTATTAGGACTTTACTTGAGAAATAAGTTTCTTTACACAATATCATTAAAAAAAGAAAAGAAAAAAAGAGAAAACATCGGTGTAGTCTTCTTTTTGTCATTGTGTTGACTATAGTGCAGAAATGCATGTATTCAAAGTGAGACTTACTGATATTTGTTAGAAACGGTGGAGCTCTAAATCATTTTTGCTGTGCACCTTATTTAAAGTTAATCTGGTGTTCTTCAGGTGGTAGCTGCCTGATTCTTTGCTAAATTCCTATTAATTTCTTCTCATTAAGTAGATTTAAAGAAAATGCTTTTTTGATCTTTAAACAATTCACAGTTGTTTGTTGCCAAAATCAACCCTAAACTGGGAAAAAAAAAAATCGTTTGAGACACCAAATCTCCTCGGATATCATAGAATAATGAGTTTGATCTCTTTAAAAAAAAAAAAAACGATTTGTAAAACTCTCTGGTGTCTGTTTGCACGTGTTTTACATGGTCATATTTAAGGATGTCTCAATGGAAGTATTTTATAAGTTTTATTGCTTAAAGCTGTTTTTTTTCTTTAAATTCTCTATTTTTAATTTACTTTTACAATCGTTGCGCTGAGCTATTGCTGCTATCTTGATAGAAAGATCACAAGGGGCTTTTCTGTTTAAATAGAGGACTAACAGAATGAGAGGTTGATTAAAAAAATTAGAGAAGATTAGGATTTTGTTTTTAATAAACTCTCAAGTGCTTGATTGTGACATTTTAAAATGTATTTGTGGTTGATTTAAAAAAAAAAAAAAAAAAAAAAAAAGAACAGTAGTGTGTTTTAAAAGTTAAGGGAATCAAATGTATCAGGAGTTATATGGTGTCACGTGGCTTATCCAAACAGCTCTCCTGATCTAATACGAGTATAACTGTGAAATATTTTCCCTTTTGCCCTCTGCACTTTTACACAAATCAACTCTCGGAGTGCATTTAAAAACTGTAAAATGACTCGTGTTTCATTAAACACTCAAGTGGTATTACTTGATTATAACAATTTTTTCGAAGTGTGTTTTTATTTACACATTTTTAATAGATTCTGCTTATCTTGAATTTTTAAAGTATTTGGTTTTTTTATCGTGAGACTGGAGGCAGTGAGCTCACATGTAGCAAGTGAAGTGGACAGACAGGGTTGTTTATTACAGCATGGGTGTAACTGTACCTGGGTATGGACAGCAGACGAGTCAGTAAGGTCGGTTGGCATCCTTTGGCCGCTTTAGCTGCACCTTCAGCCTCTTCATGCCTATCTGAAAGCCGTTCATGGCCTGGATTGCGGCTTGAGCACTGGACGGGTTATCAAAACTCACGAAGCCTGAGAGAAGAGAAAAGGATGGGGAGGGAGATGGGTGGCACGAAAAAAAAAAGGGGAAACGGAAGAGGAAATTATAATTAAAAAATGTAGGAGAAAGGGGAGCGAGAAATGAGAAGACAAGAAGGAGAAGGGGAATGAAGGGGGGGGGGGGGGGGGGGGGGGGGGGGGGATCGACAAGCGAGATGAGAGAAGAGAGGAAAATACCCCTTTTAACTCCCAACAATGACACAACAATAGGTCTTTGTTTTCTCTTTCCAGCAGATTAATTGAAAATCACTGAATTAAAAAGATTACATAAAATACCACAAAGGCTAATAACACAGATATTAAAAATCAAACGAAGAGGAGCCATTAGAAACCGGAATTTAACTTGAACAAAGAACAAAAAAAACCCCCCCAAAAAAAACAAAACAAAACATGAAAAGGTCTTCAAAGATTAGCGAGAAAAAAAGGAATCTCGTGCCGGGTGTGGATTTTTAGAGCAAAGCAGCGTCTGTGAATGTTACCTGAGCATGTGAGCCACACAGGAGTGGCGGTGGGTGTATTTTGGCGTTGCGGCTAAGCGTGTATCGGAGTAAAGAGCAAAGGGCACGCGGGTCGTGACGAGCCGCTCGGAGCAGGGTGTGTAGGACAGAGGCGCCTGCTGCTCTGAGTTATCACCTGGGTGTCGAGGCGGAATGAGCCCACAGCCTTCCACGCCGGGACTCCTCGCCGGCTCTTATCAGACACCTGTGTGATTGACGGCCCGAATTTTCCGCCTGCCAGCTGATTTGATCACACTGCTATGGGTCCAATTTAATTTGGGGGGAGAGGGCAGGCTTTTGTCAGTGCGGGTGAGATAAGGCTGCTGCTTTTACAAACCCTTTAAACAAACTGAGCTGGGAAGGCCTGTCAGTGGGTAGTGATCCCCCCCCCCGCCCCCTCCACCTCCCTCCCTCCCTCCCCATCCTGCCAGCGCGCCCACGGCTCGCCCTATCCGCAACTTTAATGAATCTCCATACCTCACATTTACATCCACATGCCAAAAGGTGGTGATAGGATTCCTGGGGTCAGAGTACAGCGAGGAAGAGGACAAAGAGTGCACCGCAAAGTCTTGAGCGCTTTAGTCTGTGCGTGTTGGAATAATTGAGAAGCAGGACTTGAATGTGTTTCATTTCGGCTGTTTTCCGGAGACAACGTAACTGGCTGACATTTCATATCTTTGATGCAGCACTGAGCGTGCAGTGCTACGCAACTCAATACCCAAACGCTACTAGTGTTTGAGGTATGGCTCTCACCGCAACCATCCGTATCAGCAGAATGTTGTGCGCGTTGTAATGTTATGCATTTTTAATAAAAGCACACACAAAGTTGCTAACATTATTTGGTGACAGTGGGGGGAATGCATGTGGAGGACCTGGCTGTGCACCAGAGATTACAGCCGCACTGATGTTTTTCACTCCACTTGGAGAGCGAATATACCATCAAATGTCGTGGAGCTCGATACAGTACACCATTTACAGGGAGCGATTCGTGGGGCAGGTTGCAATCCTTCTCCCTCTCACAGCGATTAAAGCTACTTCAGGAGCTGAGTGAGCAAAATAAAATTAAAGAAATCTATTTATTCTCAAATCCAAGTATATGAGGGCTGACCACTCCCAGAGAAAGAAAAGCTGCGGTCCAACCACGCTCTTTGTGCCACAGTGGGGTGGGATGGGTTTTCACGTGGACTCATGGAAAAAGTTGTGGATGGTACGGAAAAAACCGCGACCACCGGCTAGGATTTTCCGTCACCCCTCCATTGAGGTACCGAGCACTGAGGAACGGGTCTCATAAGGAGGACTGACAAAGCAGCCGTCTGCTGAGTGATAGTGACCATCGTCAGTCTCGACGTGCCCACAATATTTAATTATTTCATCGGCCGTCAACCCTCCATTGTTGTTTACATACGCCGCTTTGCGCTCACTGGTTGTTTAAATGAACCCAGTTAACAAATCAACCAATGAGCCCAAAGCAGCGTATGCAAACAACAACGGGTTTTGTTAACTGGGTTTATTGAAACGTTGGTGTGCGACACAACACCGCGGTCTTTTAACGAGGTGCAGACGCTCCTCTCAGTAACAGGAGAGAAGGAGATTCAGCAAGAGCTGTACGGTGCTGTTTACAATGAGAAAGTTAGTGTCGTGTTAACGAGACACAGCACGACTCGGACGGCTGCAGAGTGGCGGTCAGGTGAATCTGCCCGCCACCGGGCGCTCTATGTTCTTTGCCTGACGTGTCCCTGCGTCATTCACAACCATGCCTACATTTTAAACGTACTTTCTGTGGTAGGACCACGTGACAGAGTTGGGCCTGGGTGCGCTTTGCCGTACCGTACCCTCCTGCTCTGCCCCGCTCCGGCACGTACTGCGCGGTGGAACCGCGGCTAAAGTGTGATTTTTACCTATTAAAGTCAGAAGCTGCTTGCACCTTGTGTCACACGAGCACATTTTGGTTGATGATGGGCTTTGTTGGAATTCATTGGAGACATACAGTAATTTTTCTTTGTCAAGATTTTAGAAAGTGTTACAGGTAGTTTCTGAAATAAAATCCTTCAGCTGTTTTGGTAATGAAGCTACACACACATGTGTGCAGAGAACAATACGCTATAAACGTGAACAAAATAGTGACAACCCGACATTGGTGTGGACTGATGACGAATCGGATGAGATCAGGGGGGAGTCTCAACTAATAACTAGGGATGTCCCGATCCGATCGGTAGATATCGGATCGGGGCCGATATTGGTGATTTGTGAGTGATCGGGAATCGACAAATCCAGCCGATCACCCCGCCGATCTAAAAAAAAAAAAGAACGCGGTCCGCAACGTCACCTAATAACTACAACAATCACGGACTACAACCTCCGGTCGAGCTGCAGAAGCTAGAAACAGGCAGAGCGGGGCCATAGACCTATAAAACTAGAGTTATATATAGTGGTTTATGTGTTTCTTTGCAGAAGTCTACTATTAAATTTCCATGTGGTCTGTCTTCTTCTGCCTTTTTGTTGTGTTTGATGAGTCACAGCGCCCCTAAAGGCCTGGCATGTGTACTACATGCCCTTAAGCTTCGTGTTGAGCCGTGTTCCTAGTGAGGTGTGGGCGGAAGTCTTTTGGGGGAAGGCCAGGGAGGAAAAAGATAGTTTTTTTGTTGTGTGGATGTACCCCCAGTTTACAACAACAACTAAAGAAAATGCCTTAAATTAAAAAAAGCTTTAAATTAAAGGATTTTAAAATAAAGGATTTTAGAATAAAGGACAAGTACCCACAGGGGAACGATATGGCGAAAAAAATAACCCAGAAGGTTACGCTAGTTTGAAGGGAGACTGGGATATTCTGAATAAGTTTTTGAGAGAACTATGTTCAGACGACATTTGTCAAACAGGTTTTACCACTTTGATGTGGAATTAAGTGTTTATAATTCACATTGAAATGTAAATGTTTTGTGACGATTCAGGTCAAACCTCTCATACTGCTTTAAGTGAAACTGAAATTTAACACACAAAGAAGTTACATTGTAGCCTCAGAACATTTATGTTTGTCATTCTGAGAAGAATTTTGATTCAATAAGTGAGTTTTACAATAATTTCTAGCTAAACAAAGCTTCTGTCAATAGTGCTTTTAGCTTCAGACATCTTAGTTGCTCCAAAAATAGACTATTGAGTATATTTGCAATAGCAATGTAAGTATCGGATCGGGAAAGTATCGGTATCGGCCGATACTCGATTCTGAAAAATTGGATCGGTGTCGGGGGCAAAAAAGTGTGATCGGGACATCCCTACTAATAACCTCCCTATATGGACGATAAAACTAGAATACGAACCCCGAGTCATACCACTATGAGGGCCGCCACATGGCGTATGTTTACATACGCATGAGCAGAAGGAACTATTTATCATCGGGGTAAGATGTTCATGCGCAGTAACATCGCTCCATCGAATGTACAGGTGGGGATCGCAACCGTGAAAGAAACGTTCCACCTTGGGAGCCGGTATAAAAACTTCACCGATGCAATTGATTTTATGTTACAATAAATTGTTCATTTACATATTACATAGCCACATGTCCATTTAATTAAATGACTTGGATAAATATGCTTCTTTATAACTCTAAAAGAAAAACATTTACTGACTGTGAAGAGTCTGCATAGTAACAAATAAATCACTTCTGGAGCACACAGACAACGTTCACCTAAAAGTGAAACAACTGCAGAAAAAAAATGTATATATCCAGTTTTCAGGAGCCTGCTGGTTGAACGGCATCTCGTTCCACCGTGTTTATAGAGCAGAGCCGTGTCATATTGTTCTCAGAGGACCTCATATTTATTTTTTAAGCCAAATGGCTAATTCCACTTAACAAGGTGAGCTTTGATCACTTTTAAAAGTCAATACAGCGTGCTCTGGATATAGAGGAATTTCATCACTGAGTATCTTGGGAAGTAAAGATTTTCTTCTTCATAGATTGTTTTTAATATACGTAAAAGTCACAAAAACTGGCTTCATCTCAGAAGTCAATTTGCTTAAAACTCTGTTCCGTTCTGTTTCTCTTCATTGTAAAATAATTGTGTTTGAGGTGCTGTTTTCTTCATCACACGCACCTCACATAATCGACATCTGTCTGAAATGACAGTGATACATCCCTCAAGAGTCCTCTCAAATCCTACTCCAGAATTACATTTTTCATCAGAATACACTTGGAGTGCTTCTCCAAGTGACCTTTTTTTTTTTAATCATATTCAGATTTCCCCAACTTCTCTGTAAACACTCCACCTCAAAGAGCGATGTGTTTTAATTATCTCTTCACAAACTCCAGGCGTGCAGTTCACCTGTGCCACTAAGAGATGAGGCACAATCGATATTTCTCTGAAAGTTGCTCGTAACCTTCTACATGAAAAGGAACTTAAAGTATCTGCTTGTTTCAAAATTGTTATTAATATTAACAGAATATTTAAACCTCTGTAGGTACTCAGATGCAACAATACAGTTTGCTGTTTTTAGATGATGATGATGACATTTTATAGAAGTAACGGTGGATAATTTTGGGCAGGGTGCTG